>NC_043009.1:18816042-18840364 GCF_006345805.1 Octopus sinensis | reverse complement strand
GGCACCTTGCGAAGACCTGTTGGGGCAAGGAAATCGGAATCGAAATTGAACCAATGCTATGACTGGCACCCGGCAGATGCCAGGACCCCTGGACTGGAGATACGTAAAAAGCACTATCCGAATCATGGCCGATGCCAGCGCCGCCTCGACTGGCTTCCATGTCGGTGGCACGTAAAAAGCACCATCCGAATCGTGGCCAAAGCCAGTGCCGCCTCGACTGGCTTCCGTGCAGGTGGCACGTAAAATGCACCAATCCAACCATGGCCGATGCCAGCCTCGCCTGGCACCAGTGCAGGTGGCACGTAAAAGGCACCCACTACACTCACGGAGTGGTTGGCGTTAGGAAGGGCATCCAGCTGTAGAAACATTGCCAGATAAGACCGGAGCCTGGTGCAGCCTTCTGGCTTCCCAGATCCCCGGTCGAACCGTCCAACCCATGCTAGCATGGAGAACGGACGTTAAACGATGATGATGATGATGATGATATGTATATGTATACGTACTATCCACTTCAGTTATGAAGAAAAGAGAGGATGAAAGCAATAAACTATCTACAGTCTGTGTACCCGATGTGAATGGCCTCTCCGAAAAGATAAAAAAGATATGTGGCTCATATGACATCAGGACAGTATTCAAGAGTAATACAACACTTCATGAATATCCCCTTTGGGTAAAAGCACCAATGGAAGGGAATATGACCAAAGACTGCATATAATCCATCCCATGCAGCTGCGGTTGGTTATACAAAGGCAAAACATGCCACCCCCTCAGAATAAGGGTAGAGAAACATCAGAAAGCTGTGACATGAAGATGTTGATAAATTGAGTATAGCTGATCATGTATGGAAAATTGGAGACCACCTCCCCTGTGGGATGAATTTATAATAATAGAGTATTTTGATTTCCTGTTTCTTTTAGAGAAACATTGTCATCTGTTAAAAAGCATTTTTTTTTCCTTGGTGATCTTTGACAACTATATCTGGCCTATTAGTCTTGAGTTCTTAGTCTGTGTGTATTGGCATATCTCAAAGTATGGTTGCTTTCTCATTTTCTGTGGCCTATTCTGGGGTGTGCCTATACCATCTTTTTTCTGTTGTTATTCCAGTGTTGGCATGGTATCCAGTGTATATAGGTCCCAACTCATTATTATTATTATTATTACTCTATTATAGGGGGTATGAAACAATATTGAAGTGTGCATCTGAACAGTCCTGTACTGTGAGCAAGGAGAAGATGAATTTAAAACCTTGCGGTAAGTGATATTACGCAGTTCTTAACAATTTTTGAGTCATTCTCCTCCTAGACATTTTGTAGTGTTGTACAGTGTAAGTTAATTACTTGACTTTTCGTGATTAGAGCTACCCATCAATATCCAATCAGCCCTGGTGTTACATATTCAAAGAACTTGAAACTGACACTGCAAGCAAAATATCACTCTTGAATGGCATGAATATAGTACTATAGAGTGGCCTGAATATAGCTGTTGAAGTCCAGAAGGCTCTGCAGTCTGTTTAGCAGGACACATGTGTATATGATCGTGTGCCATGTAACTTTGAGTTCTACTGGTAACAAGTAATTTATTACAACCTTTATTATGGTTGCTATATCTGCTGGTAACTAAACTGGCACCTCCTCCAGATTAACCTGGGGAGAAGAATTGTTAGAAAACCAGAAGGGCAAAAAGTAAGGCCTGTTAAATAAACAGATGTTACCAATATAGGGTCAGTGAGTATCTAGCAATGATGCCTGAAGTCACTGAAATATTCACATGCAAATAGTGAATGAGTGCACTTTAAGATCATTTTGTGAATAACGGTCTCTTAGTTCTTATGAAGACATATGTCAAAGAGAGTAATGAATAAGAACTTTGTAGTTATGGGACAGTAACTTATCTACACTGCCTTGCTGTCCTCTTATGGTTAAGCTCAGAAATTCAAAGGGTGTAAACTCAGAGATAAACAAAGTGTAGTTTTAGCTTTCAATCAGTTTCCGGCATGATGGATTTTTGGTAGTTTCTTGAAACTGGAAGTGGCACCATTTGTCCTGGGTCACCCTTGCAGCTAAATTTATCTCCTTCATGGCAGAGATAGTTATATTCGGAAATGTATGCTTCCAACACTACTTTAAAGCTTCACCATGCAGGTATCTCTTGCAGTGTGGATCATGAATCTTGGCTGACCAGGATGGTTACCATTGTGGTGGTTAGGATTTCCTGCATGTGTGTGACAATAAATACTACTGCTTCTTTAGTTTTTAACTTGCAAGGGCATACAGTAGGTGTGGCATAGATGTTCTCTGTTGCTAATGCTTAATAAGTGATATGTAATCAAAAGATCCATATTTGAGAGAGAAGATGGATTGAGATATGCAGTCATCAAAATAAGCATGATTAATGTAGATGGTCATCCTTGAATTTGATGGACAGCCATAACATTAGTGTGCATAATTTAGTTGGGCAGGTTTGAAATACAGAAATCTCCCATGTGTCTTACCTGTCTGCTACTGTATGCAAATGCTAGTATGCCTAGGTGTGTATAAACACTTAAAATCTTCTTTTATTACTATGTTTTGTGTATATTATTTCTTCTCTATTAGAAAGTTTTGTTACCTCTTTATATAATCCATATGTTCCTCATTTGTCATGCCAGATTGTGGCTTTGCATGCAGCAGTGAGATAGACAGAACAATGAAAGCCACCAATATGAAGGACAAATGCGCGTAAGTTACAAATGTTCATTAAATATTATTGACTTTTTTCAGTTATATCATCATCATATATATCTATAAATCTCATCATTAGTTAAAGTTTTAGATTAATAGGTAACTAAATTGATCGAATGCAAGTTGACAAATTTCTCACCCGACCTCTGAGTCCTAAAATTGGAAATTATTATAATTGTTGTTGTTATTAATCAGCAATACATACCTTTGAATTACTCCTAAGTTTATTTATCTGTTTTAAATGTCTGTGTTCAAAATTTTTCATTCTGTACCATAATCCCTTGCCATATTGCAGTTCACCTGTTGCAGTTTCTTATCTAAGCTTATGTCGATTCCTCTATGGTGTTGTTTTGCATTTATGATAAATTAAATATATACAAATTATAAAAATAATTATAAAAAATATACAGTACAGTACTGTTTCTACTTCACAGATTTTCCCCTATCGCGGGGGTTTTTGGAACGTAATACCTGTGATAGTCAAAGGATTCCTGTATTGTTTAAACTGATCAGGATCCTGAGGAACTGGTCAGTTCCATTTTGTTTACACCTTTGAAGTGGGATTTGCTCATTTTCTTTCACAAAGTTTACCATTTACAAAAACTCAAAACATAGCATTGAAATTTGTAATAGGATACCAGAGGGCTGTAAATAATGTTTGAAACAGTAGTCTTCCCCATTTTGAGTCAAAGTGCTACTGCAATAAATAACAACAACAACAATGATGGCAATAACAACAAAAGTGAATGCAAGAACTGTCAGAACAGCAGCAACATTGATAATGAGAACAATGAAAATGAAAAGAATTAACAGCCGAAACAACTTACTTACCTATGCTACCAACAGAACCACTGCTACTGCTACAAGTGTTAACACAACACCATTAATAGCACTAGTGCTGTGTTTAGCAAACCAAGTGTCAATAGTTTTGCCTAGTGGTTTGAATGCAAGAATTTTTTATTGTCTCAGGATTTGAAAAATGCCAAAAATTATTTAACCAACATTAGAACAACATTCTTATGCATCAGAGTCAGGAGAATGCACAGAAAAAGGATATTATATGTAGGTGTAATGGATCAAAATCCAGAAAAGTGGAACAAGCAATACCAAATGCTATTGAAAAGTGTCTTAGACTAATCTGGGGCACAAAACTCTGTCATCTGAGGGAGAAGGTTTGACATAATAGAAGTAAGATTTCTAACCAAGGAGGAATCCAAGAAGCATTTTGGAACACACTAACGAGGGACAAACTGGTCCTCACTGATCTATTTCAAGTTAGAGCATGGCAAAGATAGAGGTGGTCAGTGTGCCACCATAAATAGATATCTACTGGATAGCAGCAACTATTTTACTCAGTACCAAACATAGAATGAACATATTGCATGTGCACCGGATGCAAAAGTAAAGTTGTTCAGTTCAAGGGATGGAGCTACTGACCCCAATAGATCAAGAAGTATGAAGGCAATCCTTGACCTGATCAGTTTTTCAGAGGATTTCAACTGTTCATGGTGATTGAAGATAGAAAGTCAAAGTGTCGCTTATGTGATAAGACAAAACTATCTAAGGACTTCCTCTCCAAAGCAAAGGAGATACCTAATGACAGTATCACTGTAAACTATTACAAGGGCTAAGGTAATACTTTAGAGACAAGTAATTATAGGGAAATCAAACTTCTAGATCATGTTATCAAGGTCTGAGTGAGATGCTGTTTCACTTTGTTCCCAGTAGAAGTACCACAGATGCAATCTTCCTACTGAGTCAACTACAGGAGAAATACCTGGTTAAGAATAATTGCTCTACCTGGCTTTCATTGATTTAGAGGAAGCATTTGACTGGGTACTACATTCAGTAATCTGGTGGGCATTCAGGAAACTAGGAGTTGATGAATGGCTTGTGCAAGTGGTTCAAGCTATGTTCAAGGATGCATGAAATAAAATGAGTGGTGGCAATAACTTCAGCAGTGGTTTTAGTGTGATGGTAGGAGTCCATCAAGATTCAGTTTTCACTCCTCATCTATTATAATAATTTTACAAGCCATCACAAAGTAGTTTAAAACTGGCTGTTCATAGCACCTCCTTTATGCAGATGATCTAGTTCTCAGAGTTGAATCTATATGGGATTTAGTGAAGAAATTATAGACATAGAAGCTAAACTTGGAATTCAGAGGCCTTGAGGTGAACCTAGCAAAGATAAAAGATTTTGTTAGGAGAAAAGAACACAGGACTGTGGTACTTTCATGGAAATAGTCTTGCTCGATATGCAGAAAAGGAGCAGGTATAAACTCCATACATTGTACTCATGTAAGCTATGAACACAAAGAGTATAAGAGATGTGGAATCACTGCAGGCTGTCTGAAAATGTAAGCTGCATATGCAGTAGATACACTGGAACAGTTTATACAAGCACACCAGAAATTGAATCTCTCACTAGCAGGAGTTGATGTGTTTTATTAGCTCTCAGTGATGTAATTAGCATGGGTGGGGGGGTTCTGAAAGTTATGAGAGTAAGAACTTGTTGGAGAATGTTCAGGGAATTACTACCAATGCTGACAAGATCTTTTCCATGAAAGGGAATGGCAGACTGTATGGTGTTTATATTAGAACTGCAATGTTGCATGATAATGAGACAAGGACCTTGAATGCAGAGGATTTGAGAAGACTATATGTGTGTGTGTGTGTGTATATTTTTATATGTGTATGTATATATATATATATATATATATGTGTGTATATGTGTATGTATATATGTATATGTGATTGTGTATGTATATGTTTGTGTGTCTGTGTTTGTTCCAACAATATCGCTTGACAACCGATGCTGGTGTGTTTGCGTCCCTGTGACTTATCGGTTTGGCAAAAGAGACCGATAGAATAAGTACTAGGCTTAAAAAGAATAAGTCCTGGGGTCGATTTGCTCGACTAAAGGCGGTGCTCCAGCATGGCCACAGTCAAATGACTGAAACAAGTAAAAGAATAGCAGTACCAGTAGTAGTTTTTATCAGCCTGATTAAGAATTGGTCTGAAAATCATGTGGAAGGAAAAAGCTTTATGTTGGTAATAATTCATATTTTTTTGTAATAAATTGAATTCAGTATTACTTTTTGACTTAATCACAAAATTACACTAAATAAAAAGAATAACATGAAAGCTTGTAACATCTTTTACAACTTGTAAAATCATGTAATAGCAATTCTCCTGTTGAGGATTCTTCAAGATTTTTGACACATCATCTACTTATGCCCAAATTTTCCATCTTGTTGCCTATCAAGAAATTCCACTTTAAGTCTTAGAAAACTGGGGTCAGACACTGCACTGATTACAAGCAATGTTGGAGAAATTTCAAGCAATGTGAGTAATTCATAGAAAATATTTCTATAGAGATTCAAAACCTCCGACATTCATTTAGTGAGGAGTGCAAAATACAGTGCTTCTGGGTCATCCAAATTCAGCTAATATGTCTCTACATCTTTGTTAAAAAAACTGCTCACTTTGGGGATTAAGATAGGAAAAGCTCTTTGTGGTATTGTAGTTTTCTACCCAAAAGTAGCCTCGGAGCTCTGAGCAAATCAGATCCAAAACAGGAAAATCAGCAAAAGGATCTCTGCTACTTGTAGGACTGCTTCCAGGTACCTCACTGACTGCTAAGTTCTCTATATAAAGACAAATTAGGTTAGTCCTGGAAACATTCCAAGCAAAATGTGATTTCTGTGAAAATAAAATTACAAAGTAGCATGAATGGCAAATGTACATTGTAAAGATTAAATTTTACATAGGAGCCCAAGTAATAGGCCTGCTCTAAACTGGTACCATCAGTGACCATGAGTAAAAGAACATTTTTGGAAGAGTACTTTTCTAGATAGTACAAATACAGGTACAAAACCTCTTCTACTGCATTTTAAAAACTCTTAAGTAATATTGAATTATTCAAGTATGTTGATTTCAAAAATGTCTTTTGGGGGGAAATGAATCCTTTATTTAAGATAAGATGGGAACTGTTTTAATAAAGCCCATTGTGGCATGTATATTATAAATGATAGATCTTAATTACAAGTTATGATGAATATATGAAATAACACATTCTTAGTGGTGGTAAAGAGAGAAAATGATGCAAAGAAACAAACTTTGTGATATGCATTCCAGAAGTTTTGATACTTTTTAGGAGAGACATTAATTTCAAAGAGATACAAAAGTCTTATTTCATTCAAAGCAGGATCCTCTGACAATGCACTTGTGGCACTCTGGTCACATCATGAAGGTTCTATAGAAGCCTTCCAAAGTGAAGGTGTCCAGGATCCTTGTCACAGCCTCCTTTATCTTCTCAATGTCTTCAAAATGGCTGCTCCTGAGGTTCTCCTTCAGCTTGGAGAAGAACCAAAATTTACAGGGACTAAGGTCAGGACTGTAGAGAGGGTTAGGAACAGTTTTGATGTCCATCTCTGTCAAGTAGTTGATTATCAAGATGGAATTGTGTGGACTGGTGCATTGTCTTGGTGCAGGTGTCACTGATCTGAATGGAAGAGTTCTGGCCTTTTGCAATGAAATCTTTTCCTGAACTCCCTTAAAACCTCCACAAAGTACTCTTTGTCAACGATCTGGTCAGAGGGAACCCAGTGGCTGTAAATGATGCTCTTACTATCAAAAGAGGGGATCGTCATGAGTTTCCTAGTGGACTTGATTTGCCTGGCCTTCTTGGATCTGGGGGAGACAGGATGCTTCCATTGGGCACTCTGGATCATAACAGTAAACCTATCTTTCAACATAGGTCACCAGAGACTCAAGTACTCTTGGATTGGAGGTAATGAGCTCAACCATCTCCCTGCTGTCACCAATTTGTCTTTCCTTCTGTTCATCAATGAGCATCCTGAGAACAAACTTTGCACAAGTTCAGATTGTCATGGAGAGTTCTGTGCACTGTTGCTACACCAACTGAACTTTCTCAACCAGCTCTGATATGCTGACATCTCTTTCCCTCTCACACCTCTCATTGTCTTTCACCTCCTTTTTCCCATCGTTGAACCTCTTGCCAGCAAAAAAAAAAAAAAACAGATACTCGGCTCATACAAGTTAATCCACAAGCAGTCTGGAGCATTTCATAAATTTCTGTTGCATTGTTGCCCAGTTTAACACAAAACTTTATTGAATAGTGAGCTTCTAAATCATCTTCATGTCCCAACTGCATTCAGCTGTGATAAGCGGTGTTGCGTTCAAATAAACAAAAGCTAGCAGGTCAGCTTATTAGTAATGATGTACTAAAATTACAGTAATCTAGAACAGAAATAAATGACTTGCCTAAAAAAAAGTCTCTAAACTTCTGGAATGCACCTTGTATTTATCTTAATTTCAAAAAGAACATATAATTTGACTGTAGAGATAGTAATAATGAAGTTAGCTGTATATAAATCCTAAAGACTAAATTAATACTTTTTTTTTTGGTAACTTCTGGGATGCCTTTTGTTCTGATTTGCTGTGTGATTAAGTAAGGTTTTGATGCTTTGTGTTGTCTGTTGATGAATTTGAAATAGGAGAGGATGTTCCTACTTTCTCGATATTTGTTGTGTTTTTGTACAGATTTGTCACCATCAAATGTATTTCATGCTTGGTTTTGACAAATGTTTTTCTGTTCTTCCTGTGTTGAATTTTCATTGTATAGATGGGTTCTAACCATGACCATTTTGCATTTTTTCCTGGCATAATATATTGAAGATTGCATTATGCACTCAATCTTATTTTTAAAGCTGGCAAGATATAGCTGGAAGAAGATATGGCTGCTAATTGTAAGAGATTAGGTGAAGATGTATTAGCACTATGTTTTTAAGAGGATTAAATGAGATGTGATAGCTATGCATTTCTCAAGTGAATTAACACTGTAAGGAGTAAAACTGTATCAATTGAGACATTGCTGCTGTAATTCACACCATACTCAAGATATTGAAAAAGGAAATTTTGTAACTTTTATATTGTGAAAGTGAAAATAATTGCCATTTTTTTTTCTCAAATCTTTTGACAGTGCCAAAAGTGATTATATAAAGTGCGCTGAAGTGTATGGTTGTAATCAAATGCCAGTAAAGCTTAAGAAAATCATATGTGGTAAGTATTTGAGACAGAAATAGATCTTTGATTATTTTTTTCACTTTGGTGTTTTGTACTGTGGCAGCTAGCTCAAGAATTTGCAGAGCTTTCAGTGCTAATGTTTGGTGCTAGTCCTTCCAGAATCTAGATGGGCCTAGAACAACTGGCCCATTTTATGCCTAGCAATAGACTGCTGCAGATTTTTCCCATCTTCATTCCAGTGAGTTGAATCTTAAAAATTACAATCTCTCCTAGAAGTTCAGTTGATGTATGGAAGCAATCATTTTTTCGGTGGACACCTGGATCTCCCCTGGCTGACCATAATCAAGGAAACCTGTTTTTAATGTTCTCATGATACGGCCTGCCAGTCATCTGCATGCTGTTGCCTAGTGTCTCTCGTATATTCCATCTCTGGAATTGTGGTCCTGCTGCATTTTGTGTATCTATATTATTTGGAGAGTAGCAAGGTACTTCCTTGTATTAAATTGCATTTTTTTTTTATTAGCTCACCTGTATCCAGCATCAAGATTCTGTGAGTTTTCATCTAAGTTCTTGATTACTTTTCATACCTTGGTATTAGTCAAGAATGGTATGCTAAATTTAAGGATGTTATTGAAAAGCTATTATGGACAGTAACAGTTCCCTGTGGAAAACACTCTGGATGGACAACTTTACCATAGGACTGTGTTAACTTGCAGAAACTTGACTTCGGATACAGAAGTAAAGTTTCTGCAAGTTAACAATCCTGTAACCATTGTCCTAATTTCACATGACTTGTAGGAGATCACTCCAAGATTGATTTCATCAAAAGCTTTTGCAGAGTTAGGTTTACCACAAATTTTATTTAACTTGTTGAGTGGCTGTTTCAATGGTCATCAATATTGGTAACACTGTTATCTGAACCTATTTCAGTGAAACTCATTTTCACTGAGTTTCAGTGAAGCTCATTTAGTGAGTGATTCTGTTCAAGGAACATAATCATTCTCTCTGAAGATTTGTTCCATGATCTTGCTGATAGTCAAAGAGATAGGTCAGTAGTCTTTAACCCCTATTCTTCTTCCTTTATTCATGAGCCATATACCTTCTTTCAACGTTTTGAAGATTTTGCCCCTTTCAAGAAAATTTTATAAATGTAACCAAACTTCCTTGACTAAATCCATTGTTACATGTTTTTAGAATAATTGTTGGGAAAACATCTGAGTGGGTGTGTTGTAAACACCTATTAAGTCATTACTGTAATATAATATTTTTATAGGATAGGATACAGATAAACATCCTTCCCAGGTAATACAGACTCATAGGGTTGGTTTCTGTGGTGCATATATTCTCCCCTGGATGGGATGCCAGTCCATTACAGGATTACTCATTTTTGCCAGCTGAGTGGACTGGAGCAGTGTGAAATGACCTGCTTTGCTCAAGGATATAACATGTTGCACTGTCCAGGAATCAGAACTACATTCTTACGATCATGAGTTCAACACTCTAACCACTGAGCAAAGTGCCTCCATCATATTTTTATACAATAATGAATTTTAGTTAAATTGATGCTACAGCTAAAAGATAGTGAAACAAAGCAAGCAATCTTTTATTATGAAATATGAATATGTGCAACAAACAAGAAATCAAAATCTTAATAGTAAAACAATTAACAGAAAATTTTCTTCCCTACCATCACCATCATTTTATGTCTGCTTTCCATGCTGACATGAATTAAATCAATCATCATGGTCCATGTCATATCTTATTGGGCAGTACTGTTGTTCATACAATCATTTAGCTTGGCTTCTATTACTGGATGTTTCTTACTACCAGTCACTTCACAGTGTACTGGGTGTATTTTCTCATGGTACCAACATTAGAGAGGTTGAATAGTTTTTGGCAAGACAGGAGTGAAAGAACTTCACAACCTTACACTATTTCTGTTTATTTACCAGTCACTTTACAGTGTGTATTTTTTTGTATTACTAGCACTAGAGATGGAGCATGACAGAGGCAGAGCTTGTCATGGCACTAGCACAAAAGGGAAGGATGCCTTGTCACAGAACATGTTATGAACACATAGTAACCTTGGGGAAGAGAGTAAGAGGGAGATTGCTGACAGCAGAAAGGCCAGAAATGGGTAGCTGAGAGTAGGGGAGGGTAAGAGTATGTGTGTAGAGTATACCCAATAACCCCAGGTGACTGAAGACGAATAAAAGAAAGTGGATTGACATTAGAAAGGTGAGTAGAATGAGCAAGATTATGATAGAAAAATGTAGGGTTATTTGGGGTGATATTAGATGGGGAAGATGGTTGGGAATAGCTTATTTCCTATAAAAATAGTTAAATTTGGCAATTTTGTGTAGTTGAAAACAATATGTTTAAATTCTGCTCTAAAAGTCACTGATAGCAATGTAAAATGTTCTTTGATCAGTCTGTATAATAATAATGTCCATGGTAACAGGACCATCTTAATGCATGGGCACATTAGCAGTTATTCCAGGGGCCCTGTGGGTTTATGGACCTAATGCTTAATGCATATATGCTGAGGTTTGTTTCCAGTAAATATTTAGGCTCCCCAGTGCATTGCTTGCCAAGGAGCCCATAAGACTTTTAAAAACAGTTCTGTATGATAACTGGAACTATAAAAAAAACCAACATATATAAGGAAGAATATAATCTGGAGTTATCTTGTGATAGGCTGAGTGAGCATTTATCTGATGTGAATTAATTTATTTCATTATCCAGGTGAAGAAACATTTAGTTATCACAAGATGTATCATGATTAAAGCCTAAAGCATTAAATATTTGACTTGATATGATAATAGTTGATAAATGAGAAAGCAAGCACATGGTTTCATGTCCCCACTGATAATGTGCTGTGTCTATAATGAAGATCTTTAGCCTGTAGCAATTCAGATCTCTGTCTCTATGGATATCACATGGCTAGATAGCTGTACTCTGTGATAAGTGTTTTATTGAACTGCAATGCTGAGTTCAAATCCAGTGATGTCAGCCCCAATGCAATTTTACGTATTCTCTATCTCTTACACAATGTCTGTTATGATTTTTTTAAACTTTAGTAGATGGCCCATAGAGAAATACACCTGGTTAGTTTGAATATATTAGTTTCTCTGTTTCAAGTATTTACTATTACTAATTCACACAAAATAACTGCACATATCTATAATGAAAAATGTCCTGATAAAATGTTAACTGGGGTGTGAGGGTAGAAAGTTAAGCCAAATATGAAATAATTGATGAATGAGAAACTCTAAAAATAGCATGTAAGGGGTTACAGCTCCAAACTTTTAAAATTAAAATTAGAAGTATGCACACTGTGGACAGATTAAAATATGCCTTGCTGACTAATTTAATCTGTGACATAATGAGTTACATAAATAAATATAGTTACAAACCCAACCACTCACTGTGTGGGGTTTTATGTTTGGTTTTGCTTGACAGAGGAGAAAGGGCAGCAACCATTACCTTTTTTGAAGATAACTTTGTCTCAGGACTGATAGAAGGAAGTTACCTTCAAACCAGATTCTAATCTGAGCATTTCACACAGTGTGTACTATACTGAAGGCACATGTAGTAGTGTTAAAACGGGCTACTTATCAAGCAACTATCTAAATGTATTCACTATTTCAGATTACTCTATCTGGTTTGTTGTGATTATATTTGATGACTGTCTTAACTATTACAATGTTGTTATATTTATTAGTCTCCTGGTTTTAATTAAATGTGTGAGCAACTGAAGCTTTTTGTATTTTCCTTCTCACTTTTTGATATTCTTTTCAGTGGATAACATTATAATAATAGTGCTTACTCAATCACATCATGTGTCATTAAAAAGTAACACTTTGATGATATTTTGGTGGGGGCAGCTAATGATGTCTGCGTATTGTGTGTGCATGTACATACATACATACAATACATAGTGAGTGAGTGAGGGAGGGAGGGAGCGTGAGTGTGTGCGTGTTGACTGTCAGAAGAAAGGGTGTTATACACCATGAAAAAGATTAATATTTTAATTTTGGTTGAGTCAGTCTCTATATGTATGTATAGAAAGATATTTGTTTATATGTCTGTAATAAGTAAAATTTTATTTTTTTCACAGAGACTTCTGGGAATGATTCTTCTTTCTTTGGATCAAAGATTCTACTTACAATAACAATTGTATTCACTATTTTATTTGCTTTTATTACTACTAATGTGATTATAGCTTAAATACTGTTCTTCTATCTAAAGCTTTATTTTATTTTTATAATTGACATTAATCACTTATTAGATTACTTTAATAATAAGTTTTTTTGCTTTATTAAAACTATATTTATCAAAACAGGATAAAATATTTGAGATTGAAGTCATATACTGCCAATACATATGCTGCTAACTTAGTTATATACTGCTAATATATTTACTTTATATAAGAAATGGTAATAGAGTCTTACAGTCCATCATGTTACCATGTCTTTGAAATCCACTGCTAGCACATCACTAAAGCCTTTATATGTGTCAGTCATGTAGGAGTCCATCTTCTCTCAAATGAATTCATAGTGATTTTGAATTCATCAGTGGGTGGTTTATCTCTTGTTTAGTATAAAGCACCAACTCTATGAATCTCTTTCGTCTATTTTACTGCTATTTTACATGGCTAAAATCTTGAGTTACATTAATCGAGATTGATCATCTTGAGACTCTTATTTCATCAATATCCATCTAATAAAATCTTTAGGATAATCTTTTGGATGCAGCAAGCACGCTTTCCAAATCACATCTGCATATTCTTTAGCTGAAATAGCTGAAGGATTAAGTCCAATATCAACCTCACATATTTTAGGTATGTTTTCTGTTGAAAGTTGGCTCTTGTGTTCTTGGACTGTCTCTGCACATGCTTCTGTCATGTTTTACAGGCTTTCTGTTGATTTTCCATGTCAAGCCTACTGTCATGATTGTATCTCCAACAGTGTTGCTATTACATGAACCTACAGAAGTGGGCCCATGTCCTGGAACAATATGCTGCCGATCATGCTGGAAGCCAATCACATATAACATCCAAGAACCTCTGAATACTTCTTTCTCCCTTTCATTCAAGCTGTTCTCCAATTCATCCCTTTTTATGAGCACCATATTTGTGCTAGTAAGTTGACATGGTAGAAATTCTGTAAGGAAAGCAAAAAAATTTGATATTTAAGATCCATCTCAAGACCCATTTCTATTTTAGTGGACTTTCGGTTGGATTTTGGGGAAAATGAATGTTATTTCTCCTGTTAATGATTTCTGACTATCCATGGAAGTGCCTTGTCAGCATATGAACTATGTGTTATTGGATATATTTTCTATAATTAATTTGTGAAGATTTTTCTTTCTGCTGTATAGATAAATAAAATAAATATACTTTTTTTTCATTTAAATTGCATTTATTCAATCAAATTGCATAATTAAAGCTCTTAAAGTGTTGCCTTATAATGTCTTGTGTTCTCTTTTTCCATTCTGTTTTGTAAATTCAAATATTTTCCCATTCATGACTAAACCATAAAAAAAGACAATTGGTACTAATGCTATGTTTATCATTAGCAATGTAACAATGAAAAGGAAAGGGAACCTGTTGTTAATCTGAGTAATATTACTTCTTTAAGACTTTTTTAGCAAGGTTCCACAACAGACCAAAGTACTTTGTAGTTCAGTAATATAACCTCTACAATTCATATTGTTTATCATTTATAGTAGGTAATTTACAACATCTGGCCACATTTTTGAAAGTGATAACCTCAGCACCAACTATAATAACGAACCG
The DNA here is from genome assembly GCF_006345805.1 of Octopus sinensis. Taxonomy (NCBI): domain Eukaryota; kingdom Metazoa; phylum Mollusca; class Cephalopoda; order Octopoda; family Octopodidae; genus Octopus; species Octopus sinensis. Next base: position 18,825,794 of record NC_043009.1, on the reverse strand, counting down.
AACATCGATTCATCACTAAATAACAAGCTCATCCAAAACACCCCACCTTCATGTCCTTTAGTTTATAAGCGCACAGTATCAACTAACAAGTGTAACTACATTTACATCGGCTCATGTAGCACCACTTTCAAAGCTAGAGTGAGCAATCACTACTCTAGCTTCAAATCCCACACAAAATCTAACAGTACATCGTTATCTCAACTTATCAGTAAATTTGATTCAACCCCTTACACTCTCAAGTGGTTCATAGTCACCCACGCCAAACATTACAGAGGATATAAGAAGTGGGATCTCTACATAGCCAAGGTCATAGCTATTTTGCAATCCACGGACTGTCTCAATGAACGCAATGGTATAATATACACCTGCAAACATTGGGCACTAAATCTAGAATTTAGAATGTTTCATGTCTTCTGTGCAAGCCGTATACCAGAAATATGTCCCAGAGCACAAGACCAAAACAAATAGGAGCAAGATTCCAAGAGACAGGAAGATCCTCATGAGACGACGGACGAAGGTTGCAAATCGGCTCAACCAGCATCCCAACAGTAGTGACACGTCCCGCCTAAAAACAACACTGATGGAGATCGAAAAAAGGCTGCAACAATCCTATGTGAAGGAGAAAGCAGACAAAGAAGCCTGGGTTATAAAAAACATTAAATCAAACCCAAAGGCCTTCTTTCATTACGCGAAAGAAACAGTCTCAGTGCACTACAAGATAGGACCCCTCCTCCAAAAGGATGGCTCCCTCACAGACAGTCCAACTAAGATCAGTGAGATGCTGAATGACCAGTTCAAAAGTGTCTTTACCTCCCCGTTGGAACACAGACAAGTGAACGAACCAGTGGACTTCTTTGCCGCCTCACCTATAACCAGCGAGGTGGTTACAATAGAATGTATTGACATTAGCGAAAAAGATGTCCTACTAGCCATAGATGAAGTGGACACAAACTCAGCTGCTGGTCCAGATGGTTTCCCAGCCATCCTCCTCAAAGCGTGTAAGCATGCCCTGGCAAAACCCCTCAAGATTCTCTTCCAGAGCTTTCTTGCGAATGGCAAACTGCCAAGCAAGCTGAAGGAGGGAATAATATGCCCAATACATAAAGGGGGAAGTAGAGCAGATGCCAAAAACTATAGGCCTAGCTCTCTGACTTCACACATCAGCAAGGTCATGGAACGGATAGTCAGAAAGAAACTAATCACATTCCTTGAGGAAAATAACTTGCTGAGTGATACCCAGCATGGTTTTCGACCAGGTAGGAGCTGCCTGACCCAGCTCTTACAACATTATGACTGGGTGTTGAGGCAGTTACTCAACAAATCAAATGTGGACGTAATCTACCTTGATTTTGCAAAAGCTTTTGACAAGGTGGATCATGGTATGATATGCCACAAACTGCGTGACCTTGGTATAGCTGGAAAACTTGGAGTGTGGTTGCATGACTTCCTGAAAGATAGGAGTCAGGCAGTAGTGGTTAATGGAGCCACCTCTATGAACACACAAATAGTGAGCGGTGTTCCACAGGGCACTGTCTTGGGACCACTGCTTTTTATAGTGGCCTTCTCAGATATGCCCTCAAATGCCAGGATAGCCACTCTGGCCAGTTATGCAGACGATACGAAAGTCTCGCAGAAAATACAAAACCCCAGCGATGTTGCACACCAGCAGCAGGAGTTGGACTCAATCTACAGATGGGCTGAGGATAATAATATGCAGTTTAATGCTGAAAAATTCCAGGCCCTGCGCTACCAGCATCCAAAACTGAATATTAAACTTACAGGATACACCGGTCCACAGGGAATTTCAATCCCAGAGCCTAAGTCTATGAGGGACCTGGGTATCGACATGAGTGATGATACCTCTTTCCAAGTACACATTACCAGGATGGCGACAAAATGCAGACGACTGGCTGGGTGGATCCTAAGAACATTCAGAACCAGAGATAAGGAAACCATAATGTTCCTCTGGCGGACATTCGTCCTCAGCTGCCTGGATTACTGCTCACAGCTATGGTCACCCACCAGTGTAAAATTAACAGCGGACCTTGAAGCAATCCAGAGAAGATTCACAAAGAAGATCGTCTCTTTGCAACAGCTCATCTACTGGGAAAGGCTGAAACAGCTAAGACTACTCCCTGGAGAGAAGACGGGAGAGGTATACAGTAATATATGTCTGGAAGAAATTGTGCCAAATTTTGGCATTGTAAGCTACACCAATGCTTGAACGGGACGACACTGCATAGTGCCAAAGATTCAGCAATGCCATCACGCTTCAGGACCAGCTTCTGCAACAGCCTGGGTGTCAAGGGCCCACAGCTTTTTAATATTCTCCCAAAGAGTCTGAGGAACTTGCACAAAGTAGATGTAGCGGTTTTAAAATCAAAGCTGGACATCTTCCTGTCAAGAGTCCCAGATGAACCTACCTCACGGCAAGAGGTGCAAATGAGAGTAGCTATATCAAACTCCATTCTTCACCAAGTGCCACATATTAGACGCGGTTCGTCGTAATAACAGTGTAGCACAAAACGGCGGTGCATCAGCATGGCCGCAGTTCTGAGCTGGAACTAGAAACAAAAATGTATAAATATATATATATATATATATATATATATATGTATATATATATGCATAAATATATATGTATAAATATATATATATATATATATGTATAAATATATATATAGAGGGACCAGCAATCCGAGTTAACAGTTCCTTAGTAGATAAGGCAATTAGAAGCATGAAAACAGGGAAAGCCCAAGGCCCATCAGGAATTACTGCAGAGATGCTCAAAATATCTGGTAGTGTCGACTATAGCTTAGTCACCCGTATAGTAAACCAGGTGATACACGAAGGAGTCATACCCAATGACTGGTGTAGCAGCATAATAGTCAACTGCTACAAAGGTAAAGGCGACGCCCTAGATACAAATAACTACAGGGGCATCAAGCTGCTGGATCAGGTAATGAAGGTTACGGAGAGGGTTATAGCCCAATTAATTAGAGAGAGAGTTAGCTTAGATGATATGCAGTTTGGGTTCATGCCAGGGAAAAGTACTACTGATGCTATATTCCTGGTAAGACAGCTGCAGGAGAAATACCTAGCCAAAGATAAGCCCTTGTATCTGGCTTTTGTTGACTTGGAGAAAGCCTTTGACAGGGTCCCCCGATCCCTTATCTGGTGGTCAATGAGGAAACTAGGGATAGATGAATGGTTAGTGAGAGCTGTGCGAGCCATGTACAGAGACGCTGCTAGTAAGGTGAGGGTTGGCAACGAGTACAGTGAAGAATTCCGGGTAGAGGTTGGGGTCCACCAAGGTTCAGTCCTCAGTCCCCTCCTATTTATCATAGTCCTCCAGGCAATAACGGAGGAATTCAAGACAGGATGCCCCTGGGAGCTCCTCTATGCTGATGACCTTGCTCTAATTGCTGAGTCGCTATCAGAACTGGAGGAGAAGTTTCAGGTGTGGAAACAAGGATTAGAATCGAAGGGCCTTAGAATCAACCTAGCCAAAACCAAAGTCCTAATAAGTAGGAAGGTGGACCAATCACAAACGACTTCAGGTAGATGGCCCTGCTCGATCTGTAAAAAAGGTGTAGGTAGAAACTCTATAAGGTGCACCAAGTGTAAGCTATGGACACATAAGAGGTGCAGTAATGTCAAAGGAAGGCTAACTAAGAAAATAGTTTTTGTCTGTGGCAGATGCTCAGGAGCAATAAACACTGGAAATGTGCAGAGACCAACTTCTACCACGTTCCAGGGAGACAAACTAGAAGTAGTTGATAGCTTCCGCTACCTAGGAGACCAAGTCAGTAGCGGGGGTGGGTGTGCTGAAAGTGTAACTGCTAGAGTAAGAATAGCCTGGGCAAAGTTTAGAGAGCTCTTACCCCTGCTGGTGACAAAAGGCCTCTCGCTAAGAGTAAAAGGCAGACTATATGATGCGTGTGTACGTACAGCCATGCTACATGGTAGTGAAACATGGGCCGTGACTGCTGAGGATATGCGTAAGCTTGCAAGAAATGAAGCCAGTATGCTCGATGGATGTGTAATGTCAGTGTTCATAATCGTCAGAGTGTAAGTACTTTGAGAGAAAAGTTGAACCTAAGAAGTGTCAGTTGTGGTGTGCAAGAGAGACGGCTGCGCTGGTATGGTCATGTGACGAGAATGGCTGAAGATAGTTGTGTGCAAAAGTGCTACACCCTAGCAGTTGAGGGAACCTGTGGAAGAGGTAGACCCAGGAAAACCTGGGACGAGGTGGTGAAGCACGACCTTCGAACTTTAGGTCTCACCAAGGAAATGACTGAAGACCGAGTCCTATGGAAGTGTGCTGTGCATGAAGGACCGGGCAGGACTAGTCAGGCCATATCCCGTGGCCCCTACCTGGGACGTAGTCGATCCACCTGTGCATACTTCCTTCTTGTGACACTTGTGAAGACCTGCTGAGGCAAGTGAAAGTCAATCAAAATAGATGAACGTCAATGGAATTTGTATCTTTGTGGTACCAGTGCCTGTGGCACACAAGAAAACCATCCGAACGTGGCCGTAGCCAGTACCGCATCGACTGGCCTCCGTGCTGTGGGAACATGGTGGCACATAAAAACACCATCCGAAGACCGGCAAGACTAGTCAGGTCATAACCCGTGGCCCCTACCTGGGACGTAGTCAGTCCACCTGTACATACCTTCCTTCTTGTGACACTTGTGAAGACCTGTTGAGGCAAGTGAAAATCAAAACAAATCAAAATAGATGAACATCAATGGAATTTGTATCTTTGTGGTACCAGTGCCGGTGGCACACAAGAATCCATCCGAACGTGGCCGTAGTCAGTACCGCATCACTGGCCATCGTGCTGTGGGCACATAACAAACACCATCCGGTCGTGGCCGTTCGCCAGCCCCATCTAGCACCTGTGTCGGTGGCACATAAAAACACCATCCGAAGACCCGGCAAGACTAGTCAGGCCATAACCCATGGCCCCTACCTGGGACGTAGTCAGTCCACCTGTGCATACCTTCCTCCTTGTGATACTTGTGAACGCCTGTTGAGGCCAGTGAAAATCAAATCAAAATCAAAACAAATCAAAATAGATGAACATCAATGGAATTTGTATCTTTTGGTGGTACCAGTGCCGGTGACACACAAGAGAAAACCATCCGAAGTGGCCGTAGCCAGTACCGCATCGACTGGCCTCCGTGCTGTGGGCACATGACAAACACCATCCGATCGTGGCCGTTCGCCAGCCTCATCTAGCACCTGTGTCGTGGCACATAAAAACACCATCCGAAGACCCGGCAAGACTAGTCAGGCCATAACCCATGGCCCCTACCTGGGACGTAGTCAGTCCACCTGTGCATACCTTCCTTCTTGTGAGACTTGTGAAGACCTGTTGAGGCAAGTGAAAATCAAAATCAAAACAAATCAAAATAGATGAACATCAATGGAATTTGTATCTTTGTGGTACCAGTGCCGGTGGCACACAAGAGAACCATCCGAACGTGGCCGTAGCCAGTTCCGCATCGACCGGCCTCCGTGCTGTGGGCACGTAACAAACACCATCCGATCATGGCCGTTCGCCAGCCTCATCTGGCACCTGTGTCGGTGGCACACATAAAAACACCTTCCGAAGACCCGGCAAGACTAGTCAGTCCACCTGTGCATACCTTCCTTCTTGTGACACTTGTGAAGACCTGTTGAGGCAAGTAAAAATCAAATCAAATAAAAAATAGATGAACATCAATTGAATTTGTATCTTTGTGGTACCAGTGCCTGTGGCACACAAGAATCCATCCGAACGTGGCCGTAGTCAGTACCGCATCGACTGGCCATCGTGCTGTGGGCACATAACAAACACCATCCATCGTGGCGTTCGCCAGCCTCATCTAGCACCTGTGTCGGTGGCACATAAAAACACCATCCGAAGACCCGGCAAGACTAGTCAGGCCATATCCCATGGCCCCTACCTGGGACGTAGTCAGTCCACCTGTGCATACCTTCCTCCTTGTGATACTTATGAAGGCCTGTTGAGGCAAGTGAAAATCAAAATGAAATCAAAACAAATCAAATCAAATCAAATCAAAACAAATCAAAATAGATGAACATTAATGGAATTGTATCTTTGTGGTACCAGTGCCGGTGGCACACAAGAAAACCATCCGAACGTGGCCGTAGCCAGTACCGCACCGACTGGCCTCCATGCTGTGGGCACGTAACAAACACCGTCCGATCGTGGCCATCCGCCAGCTTCATCTGGCACCTGTGTCGGTGACACATAAAAACACCATCCGAAGACCCGGCAAGACTAGTCAGGCCATAACCTGTGGCCCCTACCTGGGACGTAGTCAGTCCACCTGTGCATACCTTCCTTCTTGTGACACTTGTGAAGACCTGTTGAGGCAAGTGAAAATCAAAAAAAATCAAAACAAATCAAAATAGATGAACATCAATGGAATTTGTATCTCTGTGGTACCAGTGCCGGTGGCACGTGGCACACAAGAAAACCATCCGAACGTGGCCGTAGCCAGTACCGCATCGACTGGCCTCCGTGCTGTGGGCACGTAACAAACACCATCCGATCGTGGCCGTTGGCCAGCCTCATCTGGCACCTGTGTCGGTGGCACATAAAAACACCATCCGAGCGTGGGCGTCTGCCAGCCTCGTCTGGCACCTGTGTCGGTGGCACATAAAATCACCCACTACACTCTCGGAGTGGTTGGCGTTAGGAAGGGCATCCAGATCTGACTGGACTGGTGCAGCTTTCGGGCTCCCCAGACCCCAGTTGAACCGTCCAACCCATGCTAGCATGGAAAGCGGACGTTAAATGATGATGATGATGATGATGATGATATATGTATAAATACATATAATATATATGTATATATATATGCATAAATATATATGTATAAATATATATATATATATATATATAAAATATATATATATATATATAGATGTATAAATATATATATATATATGTATAAATATATATATATATATATGATAATTATATATATATATATATATATATGTATATATATTATGTATAATATCTATTATATAATATAGTATAAATATCTATATATATATATATGTATAATATCTATATATATATATATATATGTATAAATATAAATATATATTGTATTTAAAATATATATATGTATAAATATATATATATATGTATAAAATATATAGAGATATATATATTATATAATTATATATATATATATGTATAAAATATATTATATAGATGTATAAATATATATAGATATGTATAAATATATATATATATATATGTATATATATATAATATATATATATTGGTATAATATATATATATGTATAAATATATACCTATAAATATATTATATATATATATTATATGTATAAATTATACCTATAAATATATATATATATATATATATATATATATATATATGTAAAATATTATACCTATAAATATATATATATATATATATTATTATATATATGTGTATAAATATATATATATATATATATGTATAAATATATAATATGTATAAATATATATTATATGTATAAATATATATATATATTATATGTATAAATATATATATTATATATGTATAAAATATATAATATGTATATTATGTATAAATATGTATAAAATATATTATATATATATATGTATAAATATATATATATATATATTGTATAAATAATATATATGTATGTATAAATATATATATGTATGTATAAATATATATAATATGTATATGTATGAGTGTAGTGTGTGTGTGTGTGTGTGCGCGCGTTGTGTGTGTGTGTGTGCGCGTGTGTATATATGTGTGTGTGCACTGTGTGCGTGTGTGTTGTGTGTGCGCGTGTGTATATGTGTGTGTGTGCGTGTGTGTGTGTGTGTGTGCATTGTGTACGTGTGTATGTATTTACATGTGTATTTGTTTTTTATATATATATATATGTGTGTGTGTTGTGTGTGTATATGCATGGTATGTGTGTATATGTGAGTACATTGTTTGTGTGTGTGTGCGGTATGTAGAGATATATTTGAGTGTGTACGCTATAGGTTTGTATTTTGTGTGTGTGTAAATTTTATATATATATATATATATGTGTGTATATATGTGTGAAAATATATATATGTACATGTATATATGTATATATATATATATGTATATATATATATGTGTATGTATGTGTGTGTGTATGTGTGTGTGTATATATATTTGCATGTATATGTGTGTATAAACATGTGCATTATTTGCATGCGCATTGTGTATATGTATATTGTATGTATGTGTATTGTATATGTATGTGTACAATTAAGTGTATATGTGTGTGTATGTGTGCATTGTATATATGTATATTGTAGGTGTGTTATATATGCATGAATACATGTATATACATTGCATGTATATATATGTATGCATTGTGTATGTTATGTGTGTGTGTGTGTATATATATATATTATATGTATGCGTACGTGTATATGTATACATTGTATGTATGTATATTGTGTGTATATGTGGTATATTTATGTATGTGTATGTAAACACTATTTATATGTATATATGTATATGCATTGTCTATATATATATATATTATATGTATGTATTGTGTATGTATATTGCATGCATATATTGTGTATGTGTATTATATACATGCTGTGTATGTGTATTGTATGTATATATTTGCTAGGTGTATTTGTGTGATATTTATATTATGTATGTATGTGTGCCTGTGTTGTGTGTGTGTGTGTGTGTGTGTTGTGTGTGTATGTGTGTTATATATGTGTGTATATTATATATAAATACATGTTATATTTGTGTGCTGTGTGTGTATATTATATATGTGGGTGCGTTGTGTATGTGTGTGTTCTGTGTGTGTGTGTGGTGTGTGTTTGTATACTATGTGTGTGTCTTGTGTGTGTGTGTATATGTGTGTGACAAACAGACGCCGTCTGACCAAATACCGCAGGCACAGGGACACATCTATTCACACCCGCATACTCACATCCCAATAACCCCAAAATCATTGATGCTTGAAGGGGAACCATAAACAAAACTGGGTACACATATTTTTCTCTCAATTCAACTTTTCTGCTAAAGCGAACAGGTCAGTAAAAACAAATTCTCGCCTTCAATTCAAAATATTCTGAGATGTATAAAATATCCATCTTAATTTTTTCTGTCAATATTACAAATTTTCTCACCAAACTATTGCACTTCCTTATGTCTTTAACATGTCCTTTCTACCAAAGACTGTATATATATACATGTAATTTGACAATTTGCGACAACCAATAATTAACGCAACCAAATTTCCAATAATATATTTGTTTTATTCTTTCTGCCAATTTTTCCAAATATTCTCATCACACTATTGAACGTCTTTATGCCCTTAACATATCTCTGTTACCAAACACTATATTTATACATCTAATGTGACAATTATGTATAAAAAAACATTTTTGAATTCATAATATTCAATGTGACAATTATGTAAAAAAACTTTTTTGAACCCGTAATATTCAATGTTACTTTTGACAATCTTTTACCAAAGAGTGAAACCGGTTAAGTAAATAAACATCTTTTAAATTGCATTTTCAAACCTTCTTTCGTATATAATTCCACTCGTGCGATACCCCACAACAACTTTGTTATATATATGTATAAATATCTAATATATATATATGTATAAATATATATATATATGTATAAATATATATATATAGATGTATAAATATATATATATATATG
>NC_043009.1:18808542-18811042 GCF_006345805.1 Octopus sinensis | reverse complement strand
GGTGCACAGTAGGATAGGGCCACTCCTTGAAAAGGATGGCACACTCACAGGAAAACCAATGAGGGTAAGTGAAATACTGAATGAGCAATTCAAGAGTGTTTTCACTCCACTCCTCGGGCATTTCCAAATCACCAATCCAACTGACTTCTTTACCACTGCAGATATAAAATCAGAGGCGGCGACGATAAATTACATCGATATAAAGGAAGACGATGTAATAAAGGCCATAGATGAAATGAAAACAGAATCAGCTATTGGCCCCGATGGATTCCCGGCAATCCTCCTAAAAGCATGTAAGAGAGTCCTAGCAAGACCACTGCAGATCCTCTTTCAGAGCTTCCATGCAGCTGGCAAACTTCCAAAAAAACTGAAGGAAAGTAAAATATGCCCTATTCATAAAGGTGGTAGCAGAGCAGAGGCCAAGAACTATAGACCTATCTCTCTCACCTCACACATCAGCAAGGTCATGGAACGAATAGTCAGAAGGAAACTAATCACCTTCCTTGAAGAAAATGACTTGTGCCTGACACCCAACATGGTTTCCGACAGGAAGAAGCTGTTTAACTCAGCTCCTACAACACTATGACTGGTGCTGAAACAACTGCTCAACCACTCAAATGTGGAAGTCATATATCTCGACTTTGCAAAGGCCTTTGATAAAGTCGATCATGGAATGATATGTCACAAACTGCGTGATCTTGGCATAGTTGGAAAATTGGGAGAATGGCTTCATGACTTTCTGAAGAATAGAAGTCAGGTGGTAGCAGCTTCCTAACACACAAATAGTGAGCGTGTGTTCCGCAGGGCACTGTTTTGGGACCACAACTGTTCATAATGGCCTCTCAGACATGCCCTCAGCCGCGCAGAGAGCCACGGTCACAAGTTATGCAGATGATACAAAAGTTTCACAGGCAATACAGAACCTGAAGACACTAAGCACCTGCAATGTGAGCTGGACGAAATATACAAGTGGGCTGAAAAGAATAGCATGCAGTTCAATGCTGAAAAGTTTCAAGCTTTATACTATCAGCATGCAAAACTGAATGCAACACCCAATGAATACACTGGACCCGGAGGGATTGCAATCCCAGAGGCACAATCAGTGCGTGACCTGGGTATTCACATAAGTGATGACGCGACCTTTCATGTACATGTTGCTAAACTGGCAATAAAATGTAGACGGCTGGCTGGATGGATTCTCATGATGGCCCTCTGGAGGACACTTGTCCTAAGCCACTTTGACTATTGCTCTCAGTTATGGTCACCATCCAGTGTCAAGTTGATCACAGAGCTCGAGGCGATCCAGCGTAGCTACACGAAGAAGATAGCCTCTATGCAGAATGTAAGCTACTGGGAAAGACTCAAGAGATTAAAACTATATTCCTTGGAGCGTAGGCGAGAAAGATATGCCATAATATACATCTGGAAGATCCTGGAGGGACGTGTCCCAAACTTTGGCATCGAGAGTTACACAAATGCCAGAACTGGGCGCCACTGCGTGGTGCCTAGGACTCCAAATTTGCCATCAAGATGTAGGGCAAGATACTGTGATAGCCTAGGCTTCCGAGGCCCACAGCTCTTCAATATCCTCCCGATGAACCTGAGAGACCTGCATGGGGTGGATACAGATGTCTTTAAAATGGAGCTGGATCTCTTCCTGTCAGGTGTCCCAGATGAACCAACTTCACGGCAGGAGGGGCAGATGAGGGCAGCTGCATCGAACTCTCTCATGCACCAAATGGCAGTTGCTAAAAAGCTTTCGTGAAGTAAAACCAAGTAGCAACACCAAATGGCGGTGCCCCAGCATGGCCACAGCTCATGAGCTGAAACTAGAATCAATCAATCAATCAATCAATCAATCAATCAATGTCAGCACTCAACTCACACTAGCGATAATTCTAATTTAAACTCCAAACAACGTATAGGAAATAGGCGAACTAATAGAATAGCACACAATAGTAACCCTCCCGACGAGAGCAATATAGATCCTATTAGGAGAAATAGAAGGGATAATAGTAGATTACGCAAATATATATGGTTCAACATACCTTACAACTTAGCAGTTAGGGGTAAGTTATGTAAGAGAATATTCTCTATCATTTCCAACAACTTTCCACCCACCCACAAGTATAGAAGTATCTTCTCCAACAAAACTATTAGGATTTCCTACTCTACCCTGCCCAACATGAACTGCCTCATAGCTAAACATAACTATATTAATATTAGAACAGCTAGATCAAGAGCAAACCATAGCGACCAACAGAACCCCCCTCATCTAGACAGTAGACAATATAACCAGACTGGCAGCCATACTACCCAAACAGTTAGTAATAACACCCGCCAACACAACAGAGGAAATACTACACCCATCAACAACCAGGAGGATACCAACGCCCCCACTCGTATTGCAACACCTCCGCCTGGGATTAGCAGCACACGACCGAATAATGCAATGCAATGCAACTGTGCATCGGAGTGCCCGCTGCAGGGCGCATGTAGG
>NC_043009.1:18763542-18803542 GCF_006345805.1 Octopus sinensis | reverse complement strand
TACTGCCCGTGGTACTGCTATTGCGGGAAATGATGCTGGGGATGCTAAAGGGGCTCTCTACCCTACTCCCATTGTTACCATCAACCACAACACCCCTATTTATAACTATACCCCTAGTGGGTACTCCCTGGCTGGAGCTGAGATTATGTGTCACTGTACTGGCTCTCATATCATTATTACTACTATAATTATTCCTACTGAGCATTAAACCGGGAGCGGAAGAGGCTGGGCCTCCGGAAAAAGGTGATAAGTAGCCTATTATTATGGGAGGCGATTATCTGGGCGAGGTTTTTAGTGTTGGAGAAAGCTATCCTAACTTTATGTGAGTTAACCGTGGAGTAATATTTGGAATTTCTGGGGAAGTTATTGGCGATGGCTTGTCTAAACATGAGGGGGAGGTTAGTTCTTAATCTGCTTACCAAAGGGGATTACAAACCATATATGCTTATTCCTATCAGTGTGATGGGTCGGGACGCCAGCTCTCGCATTTGGGTGGGTGATTCTCGGATGAATAACGGGTCTTGGGTTAGTGTAAGACCTCCCGGACCGATAATTATCCTTGTTCGCTAAATTAAATGCGGGAGCGACTACCCCGGTATCCGCCGCGCTCCCGTCCTTACTTAAAATGTTAATGTTATTATATACAATGTATCTACAATTAACCACTGCAAGGGAAATTACTCCTGTAAGACAAACGGGGCTTGTTTTTTCACAGCGGGGGGTTTCCTTGTCAAGGTAGGCTTAGATGAACACACACACACAAACATAAAATATATATATATAATTTCTTTATTTTTTTTTCTTTCTGCCACCCAACGGTTATCACGGCAGTAGCCACTGACAGCCGAACGATCAAACGCACACACGTACACAAAAAATGTTTTCTACCCCTACGCCAACACACACATATATAGAACAGTATACACACACACACGTCTCTAAGTAGATTTTTTCTCGCCCCTTAGAAAACATCCAATATTCTTTAAATAGTCAGAACTTTATTCTCGGTCACAAAGAACGTCTATACACCCTCACCCACATGTTTGACCGATGCCTGACCTGTTGAATTCTTCAGCACCGGTTCTCAACATACACTGATAAACAGTTTCGCCATGGGCTCTTAGGAGCACAGTTCGATTTGTTTTTTGCTCTGCCTCTGTTCTGTTTTTGTTTTTCCAACGGATTTCCCTTTTCTTCCTGAAGAGAAAGACACAATATGGTCCCATTATTCAATCGGATTTTGGTAATTGTGCTTTTCGAAACACGTGTAGAATGAAATAAAACGATTTCTGTTCAATCTGCGTTCAGCTCCATTTCTTCAATTCACCAATAATGTTATATATATATATATGTATAAATGTATATATATATATATATATGTGTGTACAAATATATATATATATATGTATAAATATATATATATGTATATAAATATATATATAATATATATATATTATATATATTATATATATGTATAAATATATATATATATATATGTATAAATATATATATATATATATGTATAAATATATATATATGTATAAATATATATATTGTATAAATATATATATATATTATATATATATATATATATTATTATATATTATAATAATTATATTATATATATATGTATGTATAAATATATATATATATATGTATAATATATATATTATAAATGTATAAATATATATATAAGAGAGAGAGAGATTGATTGATTGGCATCTGCCATCGCCTCTAGCTAGCTATATGACACACGAACCTGCGTCCACTATAACCTTCGAACAGGGGAGGTCAGCCGCTTCACCTTGCTAGTCAGACATCTGCAGAGATGTTTCAGTGTTGTTGCCCTTTATCAATGCAGCGTAGTCAGACCTCCCCTGTTCGAAGATTGTAATGGACGCAGGTTCGTGTGTCATATAGCTAGCTAGAGGCGATGGCCTCTTGGAGCTAATCAGCGACAGCTTTAGTCTTATATTTATAGACTACCATATTAGTATTGCGATAACTATTAATATCCAGTAACGCTGCCGTAATCTCCTTTAGAGAGACTTAGTAATTTTAATATTTCTATTATATATATAAAACTGAGAATGTGTGTCTGTCTGTCTGTGTGTTTGCCTAAAACTTGAGAACTACACAACCAATTTCATTCAAATTTTACACATGCCTTACTTAGTGTCCATGTAGTTTCATGGGCAAAAGAAATGTTCAACCGCTTCCCTAGGGTGAGTCCATAGCAATATCATATCTTCTCCACTATTTCAGTATTACGTGTTAAATGTGAAACAAAAACATCTCTCTTATTTTATGTCAGATACTTTCATTTTAACAATAAAAATTAGAGATAATAATAATTGAATTATATGCTGTAAGTAATAATTAAAATCAAACTAAAGTATGATATAATAATTAAATCGTAACATTGCATCAATGACTTGAACTTGAATCAGTGGTTTCACATGAATGGGAATAAATAAATAAAATTTAAGTGCAGAAATGGAATAGTCCAGATGGAGGTGTGCACGGCTTTTACATTAGATTATTTGCTAATTAGCTAGCATTAAGTATCTTTATGAAGTTTGGCTGTACGAAAGATGCTTCTACTTAGTACCGCTGTTGGTTTATTTCTGATCCATAAAGGCCTAAAGCTTCAACAGAGTACTGCTTTTTTGTTTACCGTAAGGTTTGTTATTATTATTTCTGTTTAACTATTGTTATCACGTTTGTTGGTTCCTCGTAAGGGAAGCGTTGTTGTGTTGCATTTGTTAAATAATTGTAAACCGTTACCCTCCCCCTTTCGGAGAAGGGGCTTTGGTTATTGTTTAAAAATTGAATTGTGTCCCTGTTTGGGGAAATTGAAAATATTTTCACCGTTTACACGGAAGCATTTTTGTTAGAATGCCTTCGATAGAAGAAAGTCCAAAAATGAATTTCGCTGCAGCCGTCGGCGGGCGGCAAACTCATTAAAATTAAAATGGAAGAAATACAAACCTATTTCGACAAAGACGGTGAATCTAGGATAACACCACCAAACGAAATAAAAAATAAAATTAAAGAAACGACTATTGCCTATATAGAGAAAAAAACGATTTGAACACCTGGAGGAAAGCACCATTGAAAAGTGTCTTGGTGCGACTAAGTAAGATATCAAGTATCTAACCAGAGGCGGTAAATTCGCCACAATAGAAGCAAGGTTCGAGTCAAGGGAGCATGCAAGGGAGTACTCGACTCGAACCTTGCAAAGTGGAAATATTTTATTTTTACCTTTATAGGCGCAGGAGTGGCTGTGTGGTAAGTAGCTTGCTAACCAACCACATGGTTCCAGGTTCAGTCTCACTGCGTGGCATCTTGGGCAAGTGTCTTCTGCTATAGCCCTGGGCCGACCAATGCCTTGTGAGTGGATTTGGTAGACGGAAACTGAAAGAAGCCTGTCGTATATATATATATGTGTGTGTGTGTGTATATGTTTGTGTGTCTGTGTTTGTCCCCCTAGCATTGCTTGACAACCGATGCTGGTATGTTTACGTCCCCGTTACTTAGCGGTTCGGTAAAACAGACCGATAGAATAAGTACTGGGCTTACAAAGAATAAGTCCCGGGGTCGATTTGCTCGACTAAAGGCGGTGCTCCAGTATGGCCGCAGTCAAATGACTGAAACAAGTAAAAGAGTAAAGAGTATATCTGGGGCCTAGGACGTCCCGGATAAAAGTTTAAAATGCACCCCCACCCCCCGAAGTAGAGGTAGGCTGGATTGTAGCCACACTTCTATACAAGAGGGAGGACAAGATACAATTGATCGAAATTACAAGAGACGGGCTAACAATTCCATTCTGTTATATATTTTGAGTATTGTTATCACTAGCAATATCAAGATATAACTTTGTATTTTGTATTTTATGTGTAGATGTATATATACAGATGTACATGTAATATGTACACATATATATATATACACATATATACATGCACTAGCACTATGATCCGGCAACGACGGGTCTTTAATGCTAGTATATATATATGTATAAATATATATATATATATATATATATATATATATATATATTTAAAGGGGTTTGTATGATTGTGTATAGAGGGATATATATTATTTCTTTACGATTATTTAACGTGCCAGACTTAGCATAGTCCCTAAGAATTTTGGTTCTTTTTGCGATGAAGATTTGGCGACGGCCACTTTCATTAATATATGGGCCTGGATGTTCTATGATCTTCCACCTGATATCATATGGGATTCCTTGATGACTAGTGGTTGCGGAAGCGTTGTTTGAAAGATGTGCTGGCTGATCCGATATATTTACAAGCTTAGGAGGTGACTATATTCGCACTCCTGGTGTATCTCTGGTAGGCTCTGGAGAAAATGCACCTTATAAGGCGCATGAGGTGGAAAGCGTTTTTCTAAGATCAAAGCACGCTACCCTCCGAGTATCAAGTCTAGGATGTTTCCACCTAGAATCAATGAACTTGAGACTTTCGAAGCGGACCTACAAGACATAATACTCAAGCTGAAATTCTATAGTCTTCTTCCTCCTTTCAGAGCAAACTCCGAGAAGATATACCTAAAATAAGAAACTCTAACAAGTCTTTAATCTTCTCGGATAAGACTAAGAACTTATACATGATCGACACATACTCTTACGATAGACTTTTTAATGATCCTATTACACAAAATTACAGCCGCACTTCTCTACACACTTATAATAACATTAACTGTGAAGCTAAACAGACAGAAATTAGCCTAGGTATAGCGGACAGGGTTGAGATCTTGAACCAGAGAAGTGCCTTTCGTCACTTTAAATGACCACAAGCCGAACTTTGCCTCTAACCCCAAATGCTGCCTGATCAACCTTGCCAAATTCATGACTGACCAGGCAAGTAAGTATATACTGAGGAAGAGTAATGGCGATACATGGAGGGCCACGGGCGTCCCTCAGTGGTGCAGCACGAATGAGGTGACCTCGTGGTTTAATGCCAACTGGGGGAGAGGCAGGGCTAGGTTTACACAGTTCGATTTCAGAAGGATTGTTGATGAAGACACTTTCCTTTGCTCAGGGCTTCACAGATATTAGTGATAGTGATATTAACGTTATCATCTATGCCAGGAAGACGGTACTGTTCAACAAAGATTTGACATGGGTTAAGCAATCTGACTCCGAGGGTTCCTTCGATCTGGCTGTGGGAACCTATGATAGCGCCGATGTCTGCGATCTTATCGGATTGTACATCCTGGATGTCTTAGGGAAAAGGTTCTCTTCGGTCTCTACAGCTGTCCACAAAGCTGTAGCTTTTGTGGATACGAAACCTTTGGTCACTCTATAACCAGAATTTAACTTTTTGTTTTAATATTTACTGCTCTATTTTTTAGAATGTGCTTCTTTTTCCGATATATGGTATGTTGACAATCAATCAATCAATCAATCAGTTAATCAATCATCAATCAATCAATATATATATATATATATATATATAATATATATATATATATATAATATATATATATATAATTATTATAAAAACCAAGAGAGAAAATGGAGATAAGATTAATAAAATGAATAAATGTAGAAATGAAAAAAGCATCACGTAAGAACTGTGAAAAAAAGTTCTGGTTTATTTCTATGGATGTAATTGTAGAAATGAGAAGAGGAAAGGCTCTGTCAACTGGGGCGTCGTATTGGAGGGGCGGACTTCTCTGCTTTGATAGCGTCCCGCAATTTCTGCAACAGAGAAGCATAGGTCCCGTTAATTGTGGTGCCAGAAAACCCATCATCACTACTCCACGCTGGTCCCGAAAGACTGTGAGTGTCACCTTGCCTGCTGAGGGCTGGGCACGAACCTTCTTTGGAGGTGATGAGTAATCATGTTTCCATTGCTTCGACTGGACTTTAATCTCAGGATCATAATAATGACTTATATTTCCTCCTGTGTGATAAGTCTGTTCGCATTTGAACTGGCGATGCCGGTGCTTGACTACGTTGTATGATGGTGCATCGTCACGATAAACTTCTTTCATCTCATCGAAAGTTTCTTTTGTCGTACGACCTTTCAAGTATAAGAACCCGATCACTGATCTGCATTCACCCGTCTCCATTATAACAGCTTAGTCCACTTCAGCAGCCATAAAAAACAAACGAATACTAGTGGAAAGCTGAAATTTACAATATGACACGTAGAGATATGTATAATTACAGCTGTACAAGTCCCGCTACCTGCAATAACCAGTGAGTCAGGGGAAATCTTTAATGAGCAAACCCTCGAATATCTGTCTATCCGTTAATCTATCAATCTCCTCTCTAAATACGTGCACGCGCTCACACACGCACACACACACACATACACACACACACGCACACACACATATGTACACTCATACACCGAGGCATTAGGCAGTCAACTCGTTACGGTCACCTCCGGTTACAGAAGTTCGCGCTTACGGAGCGATAATTGACTTCGGGATACGCTCTGTATGGGAAACTCGGATACATTTTTGGAATTTCATAACTATTCTTTTTTCTAAGCCAAAAGACTGCATCTCGGCATTTTAACTGAGATCAAAAGGATAGTTAATAATTTCGAAAACTCTGGCCATGACACATATGTATATGAGTGGATGGTGTATAGAAGCGGTTATGTATACATCAGTTATGGTGTGCGGGGTGGAATTTTTCACTGTGAGTGTGCGTGTGCGTGTGTGTGCGAGAAAAGTGATAGGGGAAGAGCGTGGAATTTTATGTCTTAAGTCAGAGGGGTAAAGGCATCGCCAGTTCAAATGCGAACAGACTTATCACACAGGAGGAAATATAAGTCATTATTATGATCCTGAGATTAAAGTCCAGTCGAAGCAATGGAAACATGATTACTCATCACCTCCAAAGAAGGTTCGTGCCCAGCCCTCAGTCTTTCGGGACCAGCGTGGAGTAGTGATGATGGGTTTTCTGGCACCACAATTAACGGGACCTATGCTTCTCTGTTGCAGAAATTGCGGGACGCTATCAAAGCAGAGAAGCGTGGCATGCTGACCAAAGGAGTCGCCCCTCCAATACGACGCCCCAGTTCACAATGCACATGTTGCCCTGATGAAATCCTTCCTCATCCTGACTCCGCACCATCTGAATTCTACCTCTTTCCAGCGATGAAGTCTTTTTTAAAGATGAAACACTTTTCGGATGATAATGAACTTATTTCCTAGGTAAAGCAACCTACCGACATCTACAGACGAGATCTTCACAACTGTATAAACCGATTGGAGAAATGCGTCACCATTGGTGATGGCTATGTAGAGAAGGACTAATAATTATACTAAATTTCGTTTATCCCATTCCTTGGGAAGTGGGTCAGGGGAAATCTTTAATGAACAGCCCTCGTTCTTGCATACACACTGTTCATCGTACGTTTAATGTCCAGTTTATCCGCGCTGTTATTGCTGCCATAGGAACAGATTTGGAGGCAGGATTTTACAGCTGAGTTCTCTTCCTGACTCCGCTCCTAAGAAATTCGTCAGGGAATGAAATTTCATATTTCACAGGAGAAATGTCAGCATTAACATTGTTTTGCTCATTCTGTTACCAGAAACACAGTATAGCACTTGTGTGTGTATGTGTGTACTGATAGATAGATAGATAAATAGATAGATCATCAAACGAAATTTATCGCCCTTTGATTAAATAAATTTTTACTTGGATACTTATCAAGGGAGATAAGTGTGAAAAAAAAAGCTTTAGGGGTTACCTCCCATCTATTGTAGTTTTGCTCTCATGACAGGAAATTTTAAAATATTTGAAAAAATAATTTCTTTTTTCCTGAAGATCTCCAAAATTGTAATATTAATCAATGTTATGAATGATTTAGCAGTTAATTAGGTGAGGTTTAAAGTAGTGTAATATATGTCATTTATGTATTGTATCAATGCATGCTGCACGCATACATACATACGTACATACATACATACATACATAGTGCCTGCCAGCCAAACTACGTTATTGGTTCAAGTAACTGACCACTGTCCTCCTACTATGACTACGGTAGATAGCAGGCACAACCGCAACGATTAGTGTAGTAGTAGTAGTAGTAGTAGTAGTAGTAGTAGTAGTGATAGTCAGGATTATATGCCAGTGAAATGTGTCCTTACTGAAATTTTCCGAGAAAAAATAACTTTGGCTTTGAAGGACTCCTTCGAGGAGAGAGTATTCTCTACCAAAATAAGTGAAAAAAACCCCACCAGATACGGTATTGAAAGCTGTTAACGAAATTGGTGATGAGTATTTACAACAGTGTGGTGAACCCAGATACTGGCAGATTAACACCTCCTGGACGCTCGATGATTAAAAACCCGAAAAATACAAACAAGTAAACACAATTTCCACATAAACAGAGACGCAGACCACTTCTGCCTAAAACGAAAACAAGGTGGCAGTGGCCTAACATCGATCCAAAATACCTTTGAATGTCGCATCATATCCGTCGGAAGGATAGTCCCGAGGGCAAAGAAATAAGATCCCACAATATGGTAGAAGCCATAGCCACTCATAATAAAAAGGAGTACTGGTGGAATGTACCAGTGAAGACCTCAATAAAATGTAAGCACAACAGACCTGATATGATTTGGGATAGAGAAGAGAAACTGTGACTAGTTGTGGAAATTAGCTGCCCAGTAGATATTAACATGAAGCTGAAGATAAGTGAAAAAGAGAACACCTTTGCTGAACTATTGAGAAATCTGCAGTTACTCTATCCAGATTACAAGTTCAGGTTTATACATGTAATTATTGGGGCCTAATACCTATCTTGAGAAATTAAGCATCTCAAAATCAGAAAGAAGAAAGCTAATTCGAAGACTACAAGATCCACTCCGTCACTGGAACTGTAAAAATCTGTAAAACTTTCCAGAAGTTTATCATTTAGATATATATGAGAATGTCTAGATATGCAACTATATGCATGAGAATACATACATAAAACATACAAATCTGCACATACATACATATATACATATCCTGTTGTTGATGTTGAAATTCCAATGAAGGAACCTTGGATCCAGCTTAGAAACCGATTGTTTCTCTATTGGCAAGACATCTTGAAATAAGCTGAATAAAGACATACATACACACATATATAAATAATATAATATAATGGAAGTCTGTCAGGGTTCGATAATGACGTCAGTGACACCGAAGGTGGGAGCGGAACCCAAAGGCGCAGGCCTCAAAGGAAGTTTTCAGGCTGTCCTTGTATCGCCTTAGTGGTCTTCCAGGGTTTCTTGCTCCAGAAGCCAGCTCAGAGAAGAAGATCATCTTTGGTAGATGCGCGTCATCCATTCGGATTACATGTCCGACCCACCGGAGCTGGGCCTTCATGATGAGGGCTTGGATCTCGGGCATTTAGGCATTGCGAAGCACCTCAGTGTTGGAGACTCTGTCCTCCCAGGAAATTCCCATGATTCGTCGCAAGCAGCGGAGGTGGAACTGAACGTCCAGAAACTCAATGAACCAAAAACAAAAGAGACCCTCATTGCCAACCTTGCGAACCAGCTTGAACATCTGCCAGCAGAGGGAAACCTTGAGAAGGCCTGGGCCAACTTCCGGGATGCAGTGTATGACTTTGCCAGCTTTACTCTTGGCCACACAAAACGGAAACACAGCTTTACTCTTGGCCACACAAAACATCAGTTTTTCGCAGGCTAATGGTCAGTCCGAGGCTTTTGCTGCCTCTACGAGACAAGAGGCAAGTTCTTGCAGGTCTGGTTCATTTAATGCTGCAAGCGCACAATCGTCTGCAAACAGGAAGTCTCTTACTAGGGCTTAAAGAATCGGCTGTCATATCTATAGCGAATAGTGACACCAGCATCAGACTTTGGCAGGGCGCGGAAGAGTATGGTGGCAAACATGAGGCTGAAGAGTGTGGGAGCCATCACATAGCCTTGCTTCACACCATTGGAGACCGGGAATGGATCAGAGACATCTCCGTTTTCCACGATGCGAGCCATCATGCCATCATGAAATGACTGGATGATCCTGACGAGCTTTGATGGGCAGCCTAGCTTGGACAAGATATCCCACAGGCCCTCTCGGCTGAGAGTGTCAAAAGCCTTCGTCAGGTCCACGAAGAGGATGTAGAGGTTCTGGTTTTGTTCTCTGCACTTCTCTTCCATCTGCCGTACTGCAAAGACCATGTCTATTGTCCCCCTACGGCACTGACCCTTCGTTCTAGAACTGCTGTATCAGCTCAGTCAACTTGATGGCAACAGCTTCACCTCCCTCTTTGAAGACCTCTGGGGGTATTCCGTCTGTTTAGGGAAAGTCTGTTTAGCAGCTGACTGAAGTGTTCTCTCCAGCGCTCTATGATGTATGATGATCACCACCCTCCTCCAGGAGAAGAAAGAAGCGTTCACAGCCTGGCTCAACGATAAAGACTCCCAACCCAAGCACGACCGTCTCAAGAACATCAGAGGAAAGGTGCAGACTGAGCTGCGACAGATGAAAGACAAGTGGTGGGAAAACAAAGCTGCAGAACTGCAGCAGTGTGCAGACGAGCACAGCTCCAAGAAATTCTTTGCCGGCTTGAAAGACGTGTATGGCCCCACGCTAAATGAAATGGCACCTGTGCGCTCTGTCGATGGAACCCTGCTTACTGAGAAGAGCGACATCATACAGCGCTGGAGTGAACACTTCAGTCAGCTGCTAAACAGAGCTTCCCTAAACAGACGGAATACCCCCAGAGATCTTCAAAGAGGTAGGTGAAGCTGTTGCCATCAAGTTGACTGAGCTGATACATACAGTAATATCTATAACACACATATGTAGTAGATTCGTGATTCGAAACTGAATCGCTGAATTTCCGTCTAAGTGTCACGGCTTAGTAAGTGTCATGTGTCATGTGGTCGACCAATCAGCATCAACCCATCACGTGACTCAGCTTTCTAGATCTTCTTTGTACCTTTTATAAAACCACTTTTAGCGTCAAATTCTTTGCAGAGTGTCGAAGGCAGCTGTGCGAGATGCGCCTCCACTGGCTAGAGCCAGACGGCCCACGCAATTGTAAAATGTCGAGCCAGTTGCGGTGAAAACTTCATTCTCATTTTATTCACCAGCAGTTACAGGTACCGAATGCCAAAGAGTTGCTTTAGTAATTACATCGTCAGATTTCCATTTTCCAACATGCCAACAGTTGTTTTACCAACTTCATATTCAGCCGAACAGATGGAATCTACAGATATGCCGCCATGAATTTAGCCTGATATTTCTCCAGTCGTGATAGCGTAGTCACAGAGCTATTTTGTCATAACTGAAGAGTTTATCTATTTCTATGTATGTAAATTATTTTTGTATTCATCAGTGGAAGACCAATATGGAGAATACTATGTGCAATGAATAAAACTTCTGTTAATTGTTCACAAGTATGTTGGCATACTGTTGTTCATCATTTACACGCTGCCAGTAACCCAACACAACTACTACAGAAAACCAGTACATCACGATACACACATTTAGATACATACATGCTCATACATATACATACATATACGTATCCATACATATACATATATTTACGTGTTCTTCCTTTCCGTGTTTTTTCTTTCACATTGTTTTTTTTTTTCTATTTAGTTCTCAGTAAACAAACCAAGTAAACTCTGAGTAAACAAACCAAGTACGATGCACTATGTCAAGTATTTGTGCATTTATTTCCCATGTAACATGTACAATTTAGTAAATATTAATGATACCCATGGACGTGTTAAGGAAGCAGAACAGTCGACTCCCATGCAATTTTATTTAGATATAAACGAAAAAACTATGAACACAAATGACACTATATGGATCTTGAAAGAGATGTTTTTGCCTTTGTTGGCAGAAGAAAAAAAACTATCAATTATTTTGTGAATATTTTTCCAAAAAACATGATGGGATACTATCGTTCATTATTTAGTATTGCTATATTGTTTAGTCGTGTGTCACCAGATATGCTTTCGATCAATTGAGGATGCTGCACGTATCCTTTATACATCGCGATATAGCCGGAATGAAGATCGTGATTGGTTGGCTTACACACTGGCGCGAAATAAGTCAAAAGACAAACTGCACCAAATGCCAACCAATCAGAGCAGTGGACACAATAGAGTCAAACTACCAAATATGGTTGTTATCTAGCACGAGATCATTTCTAATATGTCTCTCAACTGGTGAGGATATCAGTTACGCTACAATCCATTTATCCTGATGTTCTGATGACAAGGACTTTTTGCCTGCTTTGTAAGTCGGTTTGTCTTCAGTTTTCAAAAGCAAGTGCTACTATAAAAACTGCGAAAATGATTCTCTCGATTTCATTGGAAATTCTTTTTGATACATAACTATCAAAAATGGATACAAATTCTGAAGTACATGGCATTCATCATGTTCGTTCGTTTATAAGCTATCTTCTTTAGGTTTAGTCTACTAAGAACCAAGAGAAATTCAACGATGCGCAGCAAAGTTTGATGGCCAGAAAGTTAAGAAGTAGAAGGATTTCAAGTTCCTTCAGAACTGCTTCAGTTTGGAATAACGCAGGGATTAATAGGTTTTAAAAGCATAATTAAGTTTCAACAAATATCATAAATGATATGAAGTAATGACTATTTACACCACCTTTTTCCACTGAATAAATAAAGTCATCATCAGACACTTCTAATGCCACTCCAAACAATTTCTGAGTTGGGCGGCTTTCAATAAATGGTCAGCTGAGAAAATTCCCTAATTTGGAGTAAATGAAATAGTTCCGTACACGTATGTATGTATGTATGTATGTATGTATGTATGTATGTATGTATGTATGTATGTATGTATGTATGTATGTGTGTGTGTGTATGTATGTATGTATGTATGTATGTATGTATGTATGTATGTGTATGTGTGTATGTATGTATGTATGTATGTATGCATGTATGTATGTGTGTGTGTGTATGTATGTATGTATGTATGTATGTATGTATGTATGGATGTATGTATGGATGTATGTATGCATGCATGTATGTATGCATGTATGTATGTATGTAAGTATTGATGTATGTATTGATGTATGTATGTATGTATGCATGCATTGATGCATGTATGTATGTATGTATGGATGGATGGATGGATGGATGGATGTACGGATGGATGGATGTATTGATGTATGTATGTATTGATGTATGGATGGATGGATGGATGGATGGATGTATTGATGTATGTATGTATTGATGTATGGATGGATGGATGGATGTACGGATGGATGGATGTATTGATGTATGTATGTATTGATGGATGGATGGATGGATGGATGGATGGATGGATGGATGGATGGATGGATAGATGGATGGATAGATGGATGCATGTATGTATATACATACATACATTGTTCAGCTTTATTTCAATATTTCTTGCCAATAGAAAAAGAACTGGTTTCTCACCTAGACCCAAGGCTCCTTCATTGAAATTCCTACATCAACAGGGTATGTATGTCTGCATTTGTGCATGTATGTATGTATGTATGCAGATTTGTGTTTAGTTTTATATATGTGTGTGTGCGTGCGTGCATGCGTGCGTGCGTGTGTGTGTGTGTGTGTGTGTACAGAGCAGTTAAGACAAATTCACCGTTTTGTAATCACGGTTCAATCATTATTATATCAGTATTTTATAGTTCTTCAGGACAGACATTGTTGTTCTCACTAAACGAATTAATTTCGACACTGCTCTAACTATATTATATAAATTCCCAATGTTGGAAGAAGAACAAAATCAAACTCAACGACAAAAAAGAAAAAAAAAACATAAAGCGAAATACATTGCTTCAGTGCTAGTGCAATATTACCGTTTTCCTAAATCTGATAAGATAATTAGAGAGAAAGTATAATTGTGTCTTAATTTAGGAAATGACTCATTTCTTCTCAACTTTCCAGACTGATATTTCTATAATGGTCCGCTACGAATACGGTAGAATGTCAGCTGAAACAAGAGGAATTGAGCGGGGCAGTTACAATAATTCATGGTCATTATTTTACCATTAACATTAATTTTCTGCAAAAAATAGCGTTCGATATTACGATGGAAGGGAGTTTACATTAACCGTCAAGACGGCGGTCCATTTCTTGTCCTTGCTGATCAAACTGATCATGGCTCAGTACAAAGAATCCTTTTTATCTACAAATGGAAAAGTGGTTACCGTGGAAATGTGGTGGTGTCAACAGAGATACTATGATGGCCGTAGGTGTGTTGGTTGTTTTGTTGTTATAAGTTAAAGGTGGTGGGAGATTTAGTAGCATGAAAGTGTAGTGACCCTATAACGGCGCGCGCTCGCGCACCGTCCATTTGTATTTCGCGCGTGTTGGTGCCTTTACCAAGGCAGAGAAAGGAAGGGCCCTCTCGCGCATGCGCGAACCACCGGAAGCACGACCCTGGCCAAGGCAGGGGGATCGTAGAACGTTTGACCGCTAGCAGCAGCAGCGGCGACTTGGGACAGCAGCGACCTAAGGAGCAGGACGTTAATATTTTCTCTCCGTTCGAACTGATTCTAGCAGTCCTTACCAAAGGCCTTTAACCAAAATTGTTGCAGACCAACATCGTCTCCATTGTTCGACGCCATCTTGAATCCGTTTCTGTTTTGGGCGGCTGAACATTGTAAATATTACAATCGATTAACTTTCAGCCTTGCGCGCCCAGAACCAAGGACATCAGATAACACACTTATTGTTATTGTTACCAAGAAAGAGAATAAAGTAGTATATATATATTTTACGTCTGCGTCTTGTTGTTTCTGACGGGTAGAGATTCTGGATTATTAAAGCAACGGCTAGTGAGTGATTGCTTTCTTGTACCCCGAAAGTACAAGAATAGATATTCACACACATCAAGTTCGTTACAGTGGTGACCCCGACGTGATTCTGGTCTAAAACCAGAGATCACTTAACAACAAAAAAAAATCCAGTTTTCCTGCGAAGTCGGAACACGATTTAACTCTACGCATTCATCTTTCGACGATTTGTTTCCGGCCACCACAAACAGTTGTAGAAGGAGCCTCTTTCTTATTCTACAGCCATGATGACGAACGCCATCACATCATCGATGCCTTTTCTCCACCTTCGTCATCGCAGTCGTCGTCTTTCTACTTCACGTCGTCGCTATCTTCGTCGCCATCATCACTAAGAACGATGTTGTCCCAAGTCCACTACAGTCGCCTTCCTCCACCACCGTCGCCTTTCAACACCGTCGACCAAAATGTACATAGCAACTCGCGGAAGTTTGGTCCACTTGCCGTTTGTGCATTAGCACACCAAGAATTCACAGCCCAGCACTATCTACGAGATTTCTTCTGTTCCAGTTAAACTGTCACAGCATTGAAGCCACAACCGTTACACGATATGTGTTCAATCGGCATCTGCATTTGTGATCTCAACATTCTGTTACAGAACGAACTGCTATTGTACATCAGGCTATTACAGACTGGTAAATTAATTCTTGTCTGAAATAGCACATGAGAGACATTTTTTTCTATGCGCTGTATGTTTTTACATTTTGCTCGCATTCACCTTGTATGTATTTTGTCGCACACACGTACACACACATAAATGCTATCTCTCACATACATACGTCACACATGCTTTTCTCGCTTGTTTTTTTTTCCATGCTGAATTTGCCTTTTGTGGACACCCCTCATTTCTATAGACCCTAGGTCGGTCACGTATACATAGAGAGGGTTGTTTGTCCATTATAACGCGCCAGCATGTCATACATTTGTTCCTGTACGAACGAGGCATATAATCGCTTAACCACTGGCATATTCATTTGCTGTTTTTCGGTCTGGCAAGCTCTATTGCATTTCATGCGCCTCTTGCTCCGCACGTGTACTTGCCTTGTTTTTTGCAACACGTTTGCAGTAGCTTAGTTTTTCCCGACTCATAGGACGTCGGATGTTCACATGCGCTGCGCCATGTTTAGGCGTAATTATTTTCCCTGTTAGACCACTGTTGGTCACGTAATTAACAGAAAATTATCTGTGTCGCGCATCACACCAGCATGTTTGCACTTTTGCCTTTTGTGTTACTAGCGAGTTTCTGCCAATTCCATTTCCTCTCCTGCAGCAATTGATTTAACTGCTATTTTGCAGGATCAACCACCTTTAGAGAAGTTGGATTTTAATTTCGTTTAGGTTCATTAACTGTGAGTTTTGCTTTCCCTCCGCTCCTTACAGCGGAAGGCTTTATACTTTGTGACGTATACACTTTCATGCATGCACTCTTGATTTTTGCTCATTGAGTATTTTTTCTCTTTTTCCTTTAGTAAATTTCTTGTGTATGTTATAAATTTTGCCATTATATTATTGTGTGCTATTTGGTTATCTGGTGTCCACCTTAAGTTTTGCAGTCACTACAATAAGTTTCCTTTCGTGCGTACGCACTGGAGGGGAGCCTTGTAGTGACCCTATAACGGCGCGCGCTCGCGCACCGTCCATTTGTATTTCGCGCGTGTTGGTGCCTTTACCAAGGCAGAGAAAGGAAGGGCCCTCTCGCGCATGCGCGAACCACCGGAAGCACGATCCTGACCAAGGCAGGGGGATCGTAGAACGTTTGACCGCTAGCAGCAGCAGCGGCGACTTGGGACAGCAGCGACCTAAGGAGCAGGACGTTAATATTTTCTCTCCGTTCGAACTGATTCTAGCAGTCCTTACCAAAGGCCTTTAACCAAAATTGTTGCAGACCAACATCGTCTCCATTGTTCGACGCCATCTTGAATCCGTTTCTGTTTTGGGCGGCTGAACATTGTAAATATTACAATCGATTAACTTTCAGCCTTGCGCGCCCAGAACCAAGGACATCAGATAACACACTTATTGTTATTGTTACCAAGAAAGAGAATAAAGTAGTATATATATATTTTACGTCTGCGTCTTGTTGTTTCTGACGGGTAGAGATTCTGGATTATTAAAGCAACGGCTAGTGAGTGATTGCTTTCTTGTACCCCGAAAGTACAAGAATAGATATTCACACACACGAAGTTCGTTACAAAAGTAACTGCAATGTCGTTATCATAGTTGTGAATAGTGATTGGGGTTATAGCTTCAATGATAACACAGTGGCTGTAAAAGGGAATGATGGTTGTAGTGAGAGCGAAGTGAAGATTTTAAGAAGATTTTAACCCTAAATTTCCGAAAAACCGGTAGCATATTTAATATTGTACGCATCATTCTTTCAACCCTGATATAACGCCAATTATTATTATAAATAACTTGTAGGACCTCGTTCGGTCCTGCCTGGATTTGAAACCAAATCCACCCACTTATTGCTTGCAAAGATAGCGGAAAATCTCTTTCTCCTATCAAAAGGGAACAGTGATTGATGTTTCCACTTGATCCGTGAACTCGCTGACGTGAATGTCAACGGAGAAAATATTGACTTCCATAAAGTGGAAAAAATAAATGGAAGGAAAAACGTTGGTAAATATTTCTGTGTGAACGCAAGCAGCTGTTACATGGTAGCAGGGCATGTTAGAAATAACAGCCAAATCTTTCCTTTTCTGGAAAAGGAAGCGCTTATGCGTGATTTCGATGTCACATTCGTTGAAAGCATGCAAAATAGACTGGAAAGGGAAAAAAGACTCATGAAATAAAACTCCCACCTTTCTTTTCCGGAAAAACGTGGTTTGCGGTGGGTTTGGAGGTCAGATACGTTGATTGCACTCGAAAAAACTGTGGAAAAAAATTATTCCACACCGAGGTAAGAAGTATTTACTGAAAGAAAATATCTTGTACCGATTATATCTGTATTTTAATTAATTCAAATTGATGTGCTTCATCTGGAAAAGTTGCAAACTTTTTGTCGGTTGCGACCTGAGATAATTTTAGTTACAAATCAAACAGGTAAAATGCATTAAGAATTTCAATTTTAGTGTTTATCCATAATGTTATTGCTTTTACACCTGTTAATTAAATTCATCTGCCCATAAAAGTCAAATTTACTCAGCGGGATCAGCTAAAATTACATAACTATTAACCACTGGCAAGTATGTAAAAAATTTACCAAGTTACAAGTAAATATTGTGGACACCCCTCTTGAACCTGAATAATTCAAAATAATGTGAACAAAATAAGCATTACATTTGACAGATTAATATGAACACTAAAGATGTTTTTAGGTGGGTTTTTTTTATCTTACACGCACACATAACACGGCCTCGCTTGGATGGGACTACACTATGTTACTTTGATACCATCATTCCAGAAAATTTGTTTATGGGAAGAAAAATATTGAAAAATATCAATAGAAGTGTGAATGAGAAAGAAACGAGAAAGGAGGTTTTGGAATGTGCTAGAAACAACAGTCAAATCTCCCTTAAATTGCACATTTTCCTCTGAAAATATTAACAATTTTTTTTATGTTTCTCTCACGGGTTTTAACTGCGTACTGAAAAAAAAAAGTGGCCAAAATCGTTTCGGACTGAGGTGGTAAGTTGGTTGCGGGAGTGAGAAAAAAATTTTAAGATTTTTTTTCGTGAAAAGATGTTTCCCTTCATTCTGAAGACTTTGGTGAAAAACTTTGAAAAAAAAATCCCCGTCCAGTTTATGTGGGCCATCTGATCCGAAACTCCATAAACTCCCCCCACCAAAAATTCTGCCTACAAAATTCTACACCGTTTAGAAGGTATTTGTATAAAATTTCATTAAAAAATACCTATTTTCCAGAAAGTTATGAGGTGGGGAAATGTCGGGTCCTGGTGAATTTTCCGAAACTCCTCTCCCCAACCCCTCGGAAATTTTTTCCAACAAATCTTTACATACTCTTAATTTACAGGATATAAGCAACTATTTATTGAACGTTTCGTTAATAAGTATCGTTTTTCTGGAAGTTATAAAGCAACAAAGTGAGTGGGGTATTAAACTGTAGTTATGCCTTTTCAATAAAAGTTAACATTAATGGATTAACGTTAACTTCCGTTACATTTTCAAAGAATTAACAGATTAACGATTAACGAAGTTAACTTTTTGGTTGACGGATTAAATAACGAAGTTAAATTTTCGATTAACGGTGCCCACCTCTGGTTATAGTCGTATGGTGGGGATCTCTATCTAGTCAAGTGATAATGGTGTAGCGCTTAGTGAAATACATTATCCCTCTTTGAGAGATATCATACAAATAACGTCGTGGTAGATAACAGCCATCCTTCGGTTGATTTGGCCCAGTTGTGTCCGCTGCTCTGATTGGTTGGTTTTGGTGCAGTTTTATCTCTTGCTTTATTTCGCGCCAATGTGTAAACCAACCAATCGCAACCTTCAGATAAGGCCCCGTGACACAGTCCTCCAGGTTTTCTTCTGGGGCCTCTAGATTGTTATAAAACCCAGCGATCGATTGAATCGCTTGTCTTTTGGTTCTAGACCATTGACCACAGAGCATCCAGCGACAGCCAGCCAGTTCGAGCGACTCAACCATGTTCGAGCGACTCAGCCATGTCTCAGCAACAACAACACCATCGCAGCATTTCAGGACCTTTTCCCACCGTCACCATCACCACCGTCGACTTCAACAATATGTACACATCAACATCGACCAGGTTTGAACTTCACGCTGTTTGTGAATACTCACCAAGGTTAACAGCTAGCCTGCTTGCGAGAATCTTCTGTAACAAGTAACCCTGCATAGGATAGAAGCCGCAACCTCTACATGCGTAGTAACCGGCTCTCCACTTTGTTGCCTCAACTTCTCTGTTACAGAACCTCTGCTATTGTGTATATTACTACGAACTAGTAATTCTCTCCATTTGTGTCTGGACACTCTTTTTATGCTCTGTATTGTTACTTATTGTGTACACACGTAAACAGACACTCTTAAGACACAAACATATTTAAATAAAGTCTTTTCTTTCATACATTATACGGTTGTGTTTTTTCCTTATTCTTTTTGGCACTTATTTTGGTTTCTTTTGTAAGGCGACTGTGCGGCGTTCAAAAAGGAGACATTTGTCACCATCTCCTTTACGCACGGTCGCTCTACAATGGTATGTGCTGCGGTATTTGTAGTCTGAGATTGCAGAAGTGTAGTAGAAGTGCATCTAGGGTGACATAGAGAGGTTTCTAGTAGTGTAGTGGTAGCTTAGCCTACTGAGTTACAGAGCAGGCAAGAGAAAGCTCAAGAAATCACAAGTCAACCGCAGGGAGTCTATAAATAAGTGGAAACTGACGAGCTGCTGTGGTTGGGTATGTATTATAAGGAGGTGCAGGAAAGCCATCAACATTCAAAAGGCATTAGTGAAACGGTATTGTGTTAAAGCACTCATTAGTCTGGAGAGTAGTCTGTAGCGTTTGTGTTATTTGTTGGGGACGTCATCCCACACGCTACCCTGATCTTAAAGATCACAATTTCTCTACTCCATGTCGTAGTCCACCATCCAACCGGGAGGGCGCCTTGCGCGTCGAGATCTTCTCAAGCTGGGCACCTCGTTCTCCCCCTCTTCACAATCGTCGTCCGTCGAAGCGACAATCCTGAGCATTTTGCTTATACGTGACTAGCGAGCAATGTATTCAAAACTTTGCTAATGATAGTTGGAATAGTTCGTGAAGTGATTTTCTTTTAGTTGAAGATGTTATAAATACTTTGTGAATTTCTGGACTAAGCAGGCTTATCAGACGTATATAATAGAGTAACAAGCTACTAATCCCATACGTATTTTTTTTTTATTGTCTGACAGAAAATCTCCTGGACAGCATTTTAAAGGTGTTCGGGTGTAAAGTGAAGATTTGGTAGCTAATACTAGTTGTTCAATCGACGAAGTAGAGGTTCCCTCGATATATTGTCGGTAATATAGAGAAGTAATGAGAACTTAACTTTTGGCATATGGAATCCGACTAGAAATTTGAGCAATAATTATACAATTAAACATGACAAAAGTGGCATAGAAAGCTACCACCACAAATACCAAGAAAAAACATTTGCACATCTCTAACATTAATACCCTCACAATGTTAATTCTACAAATTGTTATTGTCAATATAACATACTCATTCACCAATAGAAACCACTTATGAATTATCCATTGCCCATACTCTCTACAACAATAAACTATGATTTAGCACAGAGGCTGGATTCGAAACTGACGAGATTATCTCAGAAATGAGATCAACACTAAATTTCTTCATTCTTACTAGATACATTATATGAAAGGTGAGCCTCTATACGAACCATAAATGCTTCTGGATATTTGTACAGAAATATTCAACCCCCCACCCCACCCCCAAAAAGAAAAAATTTCTCTGCCGTATTATATTATATATAAATAATATATAAACATAAGGTTTTGGATAGGCTTTAGCCATGGTTGACCATCACGTGAAAATTTACACTGTTTGAACACTATTATTTTGGTCTATGCTTTTCCTATGTTTCTGACGAAGAGCTCCGCTCGAAACATTAAACCCCTTCTTTCCTTCTTTCCTGAGCGTCCAATTATACTATATTTGTTCCATGTCCTCGCGTTGTTGTGTTTTCTCTTTGTGTTTTCATGTTTGGATTAACTATATATATATATATATATATTATATATATATATATATATATATATATATATACTTGGAAAAGGATGCGTGGCGTTCGATCATATAATAATATAAATAATATATATCTATATGCATCTATACATACATATATGTACATACCTACATATATATACATGCATATATGGGTACAGGACATCAAAAAAGCGTTGAACACAATGAGAAACGAAAACATAAAAACAAAAACATGGAAACGAACTTTTTTTCAAAGAACGAAAAAACTGAGTACAAGACATACAACACAAGGAATATTCCCCTTCTTCAGTTGTCCCTGTTTCATCTACTCTGCGTTTCGAAAGTAAGGACAAGACGCTACTTCATTGAAACAGTCCTACCCGCAAAGCAAATTAAATAAATTTGGGATTTTTTGCGGAGGGTAAAAGTGGTAACAACAAGACAGTAAGAACAAAACAAGACAGTAAAAACAATAAAAAAGTAAAAACAGTAAAAGACAGAACAACGAAAATAAAACAATAAAAACAAACGATGAGGGTTGTTAAGCCAAGACGATGGAAAAATTATTTTGAATGCTTAAGGAGACAGTTTATGAGAGAGACAGAATAAGCGGTCTGGTCTTGGTGAAGATAGCAGTTGGAAAGATTGCTTCCCTCTGATCACGTGTCAGTGACGAGAGAGTCGAGGAGGAGGAGTAAGATGAAACAGGGACAACTGAAGAAGGGCAATATTCCTTGTGTTGTATGTCTGGTACTGTTTTTTTTTTTCGTTGTTTGAAAATAAGATCGTTTCTATGTTTTTGTTTTTATGTTTTCATTTCTCATTGTCTTCAACGTTTTTTTTCTTTTGATGCCTTGTACCCATATATGCATGTATATATACATATATATGTAGGTATGTACATATATGTATGTATATAAGCATATATTTATATATTATTTATATTATTATATGATCGAACACCACGCATCCTTTTCCAAGTATGTATATATATATATATATATATATATTATATATATATATATATGTATGTATGTATGTATGTATGTATGTATGTAGTATGTATGTAGTATGTATGTATGTATGTATATAATTCTTTTCTCCTTGTATATAGCGGGCCGCAGAAAATCGCTTGGCGGGTCGCATGCAGCCCGCGGGCCGCGAGTTGGAGAACCCTGATCTAAATAGATACACGCAAGTAAGCACATAAATGCAAAACAAGATGGAAAAATAGTACTCGAATACCTAAGGGAGAGTAATATGCTTTCATTAGAGTTGCAAAAGCTTCACGAAACTGTTACTCAAAGTTTCACGTTCCCGTTCGTCCGAACGGTATTTCACCGGTCTTAACGTTCTGAGTTCAAATTCCGCCGAGGTCCACTTTGCCTGATTTTGTCTGACTTTGCTTCCCTCCTTTCGGGGCCGATAATATACTTATATAATAATAATGTTCGTCCTTCGGTTCGAAGATGACCAACTGACATCATCTGATGGAACTGCCGCCATGAGACCGGAGGTGGCTGGTGAGGCCAATCCGGGCAAGGAAGCCCCTCCCACAGGTGGGGCAGAAGTGGGTAGGGGCAGTGCTACTGGTGCAGGCGGCTCTGACTTTACGCATCTGACGTTTCTGCTCCGCTGACCGAATCCGTCCCTCCTCGGCTGTCCCTGCTCCCACGGTGATTGCGCTGCGCCAGGATGAGCGGTTGGCAGCAAGTGTCTCCCAGGTCTCTGTTCCGATGGAGAAGTCTTTGAGAGAGACCTTGAGACTATCCTTGTA
Organism: Octopus sinensis; assembly: GCF_006345805.1. Taxonomy (NCBI): domain Eukaryota; kingdom Metazoa; phylum Mollusca; class Cephalopoda; order Octopoda; family Octopodidae; genus Octopus; species Octopus sinensis. The sequence goes on along the minus strand of NC_043009.1, from coordinate 18,780,256 downwards.
GCGCTTTTTCTGCCCTCCGACTTTGCGCCTGCCCTGGCCGAGTTCACCGTAGAAGAGCTGTTTTGGGATGCGAGTGTCGGACATGCGGGAGACGTGGCCCGCCCATCTCAGCTGGGCCTTGCGCATGATTGTGATGGTGCTAGGGAGATCTGCCTGCTTCAGAACTTCCGTGTCTGGGACTTTGTCCTGCCAGCGGATGTGAAGGAGATTCCGAAGACACCTGAGATGGAAGTGGTTTATCTGGCGCTCGTGCCTTCGGTAAGCAGTCCACGTCTCGCAGCCGTATAGTAGGGTGGTAAGCACGACTGCCCGGTAGACTTTCAGCTTGGTGTTGAGGCTGATTCCTCTCCGCTCCCAGACTTTCTTTCGCAGTCTCCCAAACGCGCTGCTTGCCTTGGAGATTCTGTTGATGGTTTCAGCATCTATGTTGGCATTGCAGGAGAGAGTGCTGCCCAGGTAGGTGAAGTTTTCCACCACTCGTAGGATCCGTCCGTTCACCCTTATCTGAGGCTCATGGTATTGTTTGCCGGGGGCTGGCTGAAACATCACTTCAGTTTTCTTTGCACTGATGGTGAGACCGAAGTTGTCACAGGCTGATGAAACCTGTCCATCTCGAGCTGCATCTCCTGCTCATCGATTGCATTAAGGGCGCAGTCGTCAGCAAAGAGAAAGTCTCTGACGACTGTCTCCCTCACCTTTGTGACAGCCTGCAATCTCCTGGAGTTGAAAAGTTTCCCGTCTGTCCTGTACTTGATGTTGATACCGGACTTGCAGTCCCTAAAGGCGTCGGACATCATTGCCGAGAACATGATGCTGAACAGTGTTGGGGCCAGGACACAGCCCTGCCTGACTCCGTTGGTCACCTGGAAGGCTTCAGATGAGTCGCCGTCTTCAAGGATTCTGGCTGTCATTCGTCGTGGAACTGGCGGACAATTGCAATAAATTTGCTGGGGCAACCAAATTTTCCCATGACCTTCCATAGTCCCTCCCGACTGACTGTATCAAAGGCCTTGGTGAGGTCAACAAAGGTCATGCAAAGGTCAAGGTGCTGCTCCATGCATTTCTCCTGGAGCTGGCGGGCGGCGAATATCATGTCAGTGGTCCCTCGACCCGCACGGAAGCCACACTGGCTCTCAGGGAGAAGGCCTTGCTCCAAGTGTTCCAGAAGGCGGTCAAGCAGGACCCGGGCCAGGATCTTGCCTGCTATGGACAAGAGGGAAATACCTCGGTGGTTGTCGCAGGACTGCCGATCTCCTTTCCGCTTATAAATGTGAACGATTGTTGCATCCCGGAAATCTTGAGGGAGTTGTTCCCTGTCCCACATCGACTGGAACAGGCTGGTGAGCTGACTGATCATGGTGGGGCCGCCCGACTTGAACACCTCTGCAGGGATGGCGTCAGAGCCGGGAGCTTTGCCGGTGGACATTTTTTTGATGGCTCTGCTCACTTCCTCGACTGCAGGGGGAACAGCCAACTCGTGGTTTGTTGGCACCTGGGGGAGTCGTGCGATGGCTTCCTCGTTGATCTGGGCTGGTCGGTTGAGCACGATGTTGAAGTGCTCCGCCCATCTCTCAGGATCAGCCTCTTGTTAGTCAGGAGTGAGGTTCCATCTGAGCTGAGCAGGGGGGGGGGTTGATCCAAAGGAGAACTGCGGTCCATAGACAGCTTTCAGCGCCTCGTAGAATTTCTTGGTGTCGTGTTTGTCTGCGTATCCCTGAATCTCATCCGCCTTGGCGCTTAACCATGCGTCTTGCATGAGGCGGAGTTTAGCCTGGACTGTGCTGCGAATGTTGTTGAAAGCGGCCTTCTTTGCCGTGCAGGTGGTGTCATTTTGGTGAGCCCGCAGCAGACGGCGTTTCTCTTCCAGGAGCTTTTGGATTTCCTGGTCGTTTTCGTCGAACCAGTCCTGGTGGTTCCTCGTAATTTGGCCCAGAGTTTCAAGGGCGATGGAATGAACCGTGTCCCTGAATGATTCCCACTGCTCATCGATGCTGGACTGGTCACTCCGAATGTCCAACAGCTTACTGTCCATACGTGACTGGAGATCTTGTGCAGTCAGCTGGTTCTTTAATTTCGTGATGTTAAGCTTCCTCGTCACTTTCTGACCCTGTGGTCTTCTCTTAGGTCGGATGTAGAAATCCATCCTGGAGATGATGAGGCGATGGTCCGTCCAGCAGTCAGCTCCGCACATGGCTTTGACCAGTCTCACGTCCCGCCTGTCTTTCGCCCTGACGATGACGTAATCTATCAGATGCCAGTGTTTGGAGCGTGGATGCATCCATGATGTCTTGTTGCGTGTTGGCAGACGGAACAAGGTGTTGGCGATGGTAAGATCATGAGAGGCACACGCACGCAGGAGGAGCTGTCCGTTGCTGTTGCTCTTTCCGATTCCTTGCTTTCCCAGTACGCGATGCCAGGCTTGGTGGTCAGTCCCGACACGGGCGTTAAAATCCCCAAGGAGGATGAGCTTCCCAGGCTGGGCTGACGTGATGAGGGAGTCGAGTTCCTCATAGAACCTGTCCTTAACTTCTTCAGGGTTGGTCATGGTGGGGGCGTAAGCACTGATGATGGTCGCACTAGTCTTGTTTCCAAGTGGGAGCTGCATCTTCATCAGCCGATCGTTGATACCCTCGGGGGGCTTTCCAGTTTCCGCACGTGTACTGACTTAATGGCAAAACCAACACCAGCCTCACGACGCTCTTCGCTGCTGCGACCACTCCAAAAGAAAGTGTAGCCGCCGCCTGTCTCTGTCAGCTGGCCTTTGTCCGCAAGGCGGGTCTCGCTCAGTGCTGCAATATCGACACTGTATCGGCTCAGTTCTCTCGCCACCAGAGCAGTTCGTCTCTCTGGTCTGTCCGCTTTGGTGTTGTCAAGCAGAGTTCTCACGTTCCAAGTTGCGAAAGTGAGCACCTTTGTTTGTTTTCTTCTTTCTTTGTTTCGACCGCTTGGAAAGGATCCCCGCCAGCCGCGGTTTGCTGACCAGGGTGAGGTGAGGCAGGCTATGTTTAGGGCAACCTTTTCTAGCCCCGTCCTCATGCTGGGGAGGCGAGAAGAGCGATCCTGAAGAGGGCTGCTCGGTCACTCAGGAGGCTGCCGGACTCCACTGCTGCCTCAGTTCAGTGAGGGGCGACCACATGTCCTGAGCCGCCTGTGTGTGGGTTCACGACTGCAGCTCCCAGTGTATCCTCACCTGCTACTTCGCCGTTTCCCCATCGCCACAGGACTTTGGGATGGTGTCATGGCGTCATGATGTCGTGACATGCGCGTGACTTGGATTATAGTGAGGGTGACTTGCGCAGGATCAGCCTCACTCTCTCGTCCTGGTGCGCCGGATCCAGTAGCAAGACAAAGTCAAGACGACTGGGGGTAGACCAAGATGCAGGAGCTGCCGGAAGGTGGCACGCATGGCGCAATCCAACCGCCTTAGGGGCTCCACTCCGGATTTTGGATGGCCATTGACTCATGAGAGAGTTCCTCTGCCCTTTGACAGGTTTTGTTTTTAGTCCTGCTGGGTGTCCAAATCACCCTCCTCACCAAGAAATCTTGGTGGGGTTGCCAGTTTAGTCGCCAACGACCCGACCATGTAACAGGTTGTACTGGGTTACATGTTACCAGTAGCTCTAAGCGGAGACCTGACATACTTATATAGTACCAGTTGAGTACTAATTATATTATTAGTATCAGTTGAGCACTGTGGTCGATGTAATCGACTTACCCACTTCCAGAAATTGCTGGCCTGGTGCCAAAAATCGAAACAAATATTACCAAATATAGTTAGGGCGGTGAGATGGTAGCAAGCCGAACTAAATGCATTTCGCCTGTCTTTACGTTCTGAGTTCAAATTCCACCAAGGCCGTCTTTACCTTTCATCCTTTCAGGGTCGATAAAATAAGTACCAGTTGAGCACTGGGGTACATGCAATTGACTCACCCGTCCCCTGAAATTGCTGGCCTTGTGCCAAAATTATAAATCAGTATTACCAAATATAGTGATGTTGTCTGTCTGTGATTTTAGTTTTCGGATTTAAATATGTCAGGTTCAAATTTTGAGGAAAGCTGCCAGCTGCAGGAATCCTCTCGCAGAGCGTTTGTCGAATGAAATCATAATGAAAGCATTCTGCTATTCCATCAAGGTTGGGTGATAATCTGTAGTGCGAATTCTTTCTGTAAGGAGCAAATGCAAGTGCTTTGTGGAAAGAGTGGCCTTAAATAGCTAATCTTTATCAATAGTTATTGAGGTAGGAGTTCCGGAATGTGATGTGCAGGTGTGGTGTGTGCGAGAGATTCGAAATAAAGGCACCTACCTTCTCTTCGCTCAGATGGAGACCCTTCAGCGGTAACGGATCCTTCGACACAGCCCGACCCGAATGCTAGAAATAGCAGCTGCTTCACCCAACCTTAGCAACGTGATCACCCGTCTTAACACCTCGACGACCCTGGCTCGAAAGGCAGAAATGCCCGCTCGCTGCGCGCGCGTCTCGGCTTCCCCTTCCGGTCAACCCCAAGTTCCGGTCAGCTCCCCAGCTGCTGACATCATCCCACACGCCACCCTGATCTTAAAGATCACAATCTCTCTACTCCATGTCGTAGTCCACCATCCAACCGGGAGGGCGCCTTGCGCGCCGAGATCTTCTCAAGCTAGGCACCTCGTTCTTCCCTTCTTCACTATCGTCGTCCGTCAAAGCGACAATCCTGCGATGGTCCAAGACGTGTCGCGGAATTCCATCCACGGAGACGTTGTTTCTGGAATTGACTGCCGTCACCGTTCCTCTGCTCCAATGAGAAGTACAGCGCGCCTTTGGTGGCTTAACCCAGACTTCCTCCCCTATTTTCATGCAAACGGGTCCCTTCTCTTCCTCGTGGCCCTCCGGCGCTTTGCTCGGGTGCCTCCATTCATATTTAAATACAGCTCTCTGCGGCACAGATTCCTCAGCTTGTCCGGATGGGGAGACAAGTTGTACTAAAAAACTGCTTCAAGCGGCGAAATGTGCCCTCTTTCCGCTATGGTCTTGACTGTCCGATGACGATCCCGTTACTGCTCGGCCTATACGCTGCTCTGAACAAGCGACGCACCTTCCACCGATCAAGCATAACCCTCAATGCTTCCGAACGAAACGCCGCCCCGTTGTCCATCAGTAGTTCTTCCACGGGACCTCTCTCTAAAAATATCCCGTTCAGGATCTGCGCGATCTCGTCAGCAATGTCCGTTCTCAACTCCCTCCAAATGGCCAGCCGGCCTGGCCCGCAGTCGACCATGGAGAAGTACATTCCCTGGCGGTAGTGTGTCACATCCACAGCTAGCCTTTTCCAGTCCTGCTCTACCGAAAGGCTTCCCTGTTCACGCCCACACGGAGCAGGGTCGATGGACTGACACCTGTCGCAGCTCCCAACCACCTTCCGGGTGCTTCTCCTAGTGACGTCAGCATCAATTTTCTTCGCCAGATACAGGGTCCTGTCCACACCCAGGTGATGCATAGCATGCAGTCTCTTCAGTTCAGAGTCATCCAACAGACACGCCGCAGCTATCCCTTTCCGGGCCTCCTCCGGTTCTTCCAACCACGCTCTTTTCACCCTGGTCAGTGCGTCCGCCCTGTTTTTCTCCGAAGGCACGAAAACCACATTCAGCTTCAGTCCGAACTCGGCGATCAATTCACCTAGAACTCCTAGACGGCGTTTCACTAACATCTCCGCGGCACCTTTCGTCCGCACTCTCCTTTCACCGGTGATCACCGATCCTACCCAGCCAAGCACAGTGACCGAATCCGTCCGGATTTCAATTGTGCGCAGCCCCCATTTCAGGGCCAAGTTCACCCCTTTCAGCACCGAGTCTAATTCGGCGACATTGATATGGTTGAAGTCATCTGCTTTCCGAAGCCAGGCCGCGTCCTCCACCGCAGCACCTTCGATTGCCAACACAACCCCTATCGCTATACTGCTAGCATCACACCAGACGGTCCCGCATTCCATCTTGGGCACGTACCAGTTCCCCCTGACCGGGTCTTCCGCTCTCGTCCTCTCTAGGATTTCCTGCATCATCCACCTTGTCGCCCCAACTCTCCCCCTCTGCTCGTCTCTTGGTGTAACTGCACGCCGTGCGCAGCCATCCAGCGATCGGGTAGTGATCGACCAACTTCCCACACACCGAGAACAGCTCTCTCCTGCTGACGCTGGAACTCAGCTCTGGGATTTCATTCCCTCTCCGGAACACCAATTTACCCGATCTATCTCTTCGCAGCTTCAGCCCCAGCGCGGCTCCCCCTTCCATCGACTCCGGTGGCTTCGCAATCAGTCCGAACTTCTCCAGATGTCTAACTACCTCGTTGGCAGGCACTACAGTTTCGTCCACCAAAATGTCGTCAATGTAGGAGCTGGTGGCCTTTCTAATCTTGCCGTCTTTCCCTCGGACGGACTTAAGCACTGCCGCCATGATCTTCGGGGCGGAATTCAGCCCGAAACCCAGCCTGGTTAAACAGTACATCCGGCCTTTGAACCGCACCAGCTGATATCGCCACAGTTTGTCGCTCACATGGAGCTGCCATCGTCGCTGCCTCTGTCGACTGTCTCCACGCACGTAACGTCTCGCCACAAACGTCTGTCGCCTCACCTCCCGTGTGACACGATATATGCTGGTTTAGCTCCCTGAAGTCAAGCACCGGTCTGACTTTTCCCTTCGTAGGCTGCACCACCGCCATCAGGGGTAGCACTCTGCCCGCTACCTCCTCCTTCCAAGGGACAAGGACCCTTTCCTCGATCCACCTCTCCACCTCGTCTTCAAACTCAACCCTGGCGTGGCCTTTTAGGGTATGCTGGTAACAGCTCACCCTGTTTTCCAGCGTCGGGGACTCGTCCTTCCATCGCCACACTATCGTCCACCGCTGACCATCGAACGCCGCCTGAAAGTCTTTGTCCTCGGTGGTGTAAGCGGCGCAGTCCCTCGCGGAGCTCTGCTCTCTCTGGCGATCCTGACTCGCAGTGCACGACGCCCCCACGCTTCCGAACGTGACCTCATTTCCCACAACACTGACGCCACCGAGGCAGTTGATGGCGTCCATACCCATCACCGCATCAACCCCATCTATCACGCGTTCAGCCACAATTACCTGCAGCCTTAGCGTCGCGCCGCGCACCACTATCTCTAACTTGCTGCTGCCTCTGTAACGGATTTCGCTGCCGTCGACCGCCCGGACACTACTTGCCCCGTTCCATTTCTTCGTCACCCTTGAAGTCACGAGGGTGGTCGTACAGCCCGTATCTACGAGGGCCTTGAACGTCTTCCCCTCGGCCTCCACGTCAATTAATGGCAGCGTCTCCAATAGCGCCTCTACTCGTTTGCGGGGAAAGTTCGAGAGGCAGCAACTTCCCCGCGGTCGTTTCCCTGGTCGCAATCACGGGCGATGTGCCCTGTCTGCCTGCATCGATAGCAAACGGGCCCCGGTTGCGTACAGTCCCGCGCCATGTGCGACCCCTGACATCTAAAACACCGACCTGAGAACAGCCGCTGTCGCTGCATGGTAGGCTTCTGTACGTCTTTCTCCGGTCGTCGTCCGTCTTTACGCACCTTCGTTACCGCCATCGCTATCGCCTTCCGCCCAGAGTGTCGCGTCAACACGCGGGCTTGAGTCACAAGTTCGCTCAGCGCCATCTTTTTAATCCCGGGCAATCGTTGTAGATGAATCCCTACATCGTCGAGGAACCCATTTACAAACGCCAGTCGCGCTGCTCTCTCCAGCCCTTCTCCTGTAAACCCAGCCAGCGTCGCTAACCTTCTAACTTCTGCCGCGTACTCGTCCACCTGTCCTCCTGTCCATCTGATCGTACCCAGCTTAGCAAAAGCTGTGTATTCACATTCTATGTAGGCATCCCTCAGACGTTGCTCTATCTTTTCCTCGCTCAGGCGTTCCTCCTCCATCTCAAGATATAGCGTTCACGCGCTCCCTTCTAAATACAGCGCCATAAGACTTGCCACATCGCTTATACCTTGCAGTCTCGCCACCAGCCTGATTTTACACATCCAGGCCACTACATGGCCTTCACCATTAAAGGGTCTGATGATGTCGCTGGCGATTCCTGATTTTCGCTGCCATCGAAATAGCTTGAGGTGTGTGCAAGAGATTCGAAATAAAGGCACCTACCTTCTCTTCGCTCTGATGGAGACCCTTCAACGGTAATGGATCTTTCAACACAGCCCGACCCGAACGCTAGAGATAGCAGCTGCTTCACCCAACCTTAGCAACGTGATCACCCGTCTTAACACCTCGTCGACCCTGGCTCGAAAAGCAGAAATGTCCGCTCGCTGCGCGCGCGTCTCGGCTGCCCCTTCCGGTCAACCCCAAGTTCTGGTCAGCTCCCCAGCTGCTGACGTCATCCACAGCAGGGAAAAGCCAAAGCTTTTGCTACCATTGTAGCTGAAATGTCTCGAATAAGTTTGTCTTCAAGCCATCGGAGAGAAACGATCAATACACATTCACAGATAAACAACCGAAGGCGGAAAAGCTCCGAGGGATGCTCCGATAAGCAATGTATTTTTTAACTGATTCTCAAATATTTTGCTTTATTTCTGGTCAAATTAATCGAGCTGAAATGAATTTTTGGAAAGCGAAAACTCTGTGTTGCAGACGAACAAAAGATCTTTCGTGACCAGTGGAGATATTACGCCAATTAAAAATCGTAGAAGCTAGTAGAGGAAGGAAATTAAATTCTAGAAAAGATGTTGAATTTCTTTGCTGTTTCTGAGACAATTTTTTCTCAAACACTTGTGCTGTGAGGATATAAAGAATCAATCTGCACTCAACGACCAGGCCGTTGTTTTGCTCCTTGGATACACTGAATATCAAACTGATATGAAATTTAAGGAAAAATTTTCTTTTGGAGAATCTTTGTCAGGTGTTGTAATGCATAATCAACAGTTAATGATCGGTATATAGGCCAAATTGTTGTCCTTCAAGGAAATGATGAAAATAATTGGTAAGGAATCTGCCAATAATTTACGATCGAAAGTACTGTATTTGATTTCAGCTTGTTTCAGTCGTAATGAGAAGGATGAAAGTGACTGCCATGAGTTATGAATAAACTGTTGTAAGACTCCACCGATTCCCACTTCAGAAACACCAGCCAAAAATAAAAAAAAAAGAAAGAAAAGGTGTGTCGGTTGAGTTGACAAAGCAACTTTAGATATCCCGTCTATAATAGTTATAAACGATTGCAACGCGTTGTTGTTTGTGTGTTTTTCACGTTTTTCTCCTTTTAGATTCAATGCAGAATGAAACATAGAAATTAATCAGACCGAGTAATTCTCGCAATTTCCGTAAATATGTAGGAGGCGGAAATGGTAAAATAGTTTCCACTTTTATCTTGTGTTGGTAGGATTCCGTTTTTATCAACAACCTCTCCTAAGAATGTTAGAAATTCATCACCGAAAAGATACGTAAGTATGCGCAATTACGACACCATATTGAGGTAGTACAGCAACAAGATGATTTTCATGCTCAGATGCAGAAGACCTGGCCATTAAAAGTATAATTCTTAGGGATCGATGGAAAGAATTCACTGAATTTTGGAGACCAATGGCTATTCTCAAAACTTCAAATAGTCCAAAAGGTTTTGTAATAGCTGTCTTATGAACAGTAGCAGGTTCGCCAAGAATTTGGACATAAGCACTAATTAAGCGTATCTTGGAATGTTTTCCAAGATACACGTGACATCATGCAACAAGGGTGCAAAATCATAGGTTTCTGGAACAAGATATTTGTCCGGTTCTGTTTTGGAGGTGCCAATTGTCAGGAGTCTTCTTGGATACCATACGTAATGGAGAAGACCAATTACTGCTTGTCGGGAAAATTATGCAAAGTGGAAACATGTGACTGAATTTGTCTTTAACGATTTTCATTTTGATTTAAGCAAGTCGACAAGGTCACGCTGAAACTGAAGACCATTTATGTTAATAAGGTGTGTTACTGAATGTAATGGTTTTTATTATATATTATATATAAAAAAAAGCCTGGATATCTGGGTATTTACGAAAGACAAAACGAAGAAAACAGGGCTACGACAATACCGCGAATCAATAGATTAGTTGTAGTATCAGTTAGCTTTTGGTTTTTCACATCAGTCAGTAGACCAAAATGTTGAACGAAATCCGCTGCCATCGGTTAAGGAAGATTGTCTATGATAAATTTCCATTTGAAATCTCTCCGCAAGTTCAAATTCAGAATCAAGGATTTTTCTCAGTTTGTGGCTTTCGACAAATTAATTACTTGTAAGGCAACAGTCGTCAGTTGCAGAGAACATTTAGAATGCTATACGGCCAAATTCAACTCTAGTATATATATAAAAAAATAGCTTTTGAAGAATTGTCGAGAACATAAATCAAGTTACTCCCATGTGTTGTAGCCGCACTAAATCCTTGACTTGGCAGTTTTCCTGCCTAATAACCGTGGAGGCTTTCTGCCATCCATTGCTCCATAGTGTAGTAGTTGATCAATGCATTTCTGCTGGGAATTAGATGTTCTCTTTAAAAGCTCAGCCTTTAAAATCTCAACTTTAAAATCATAGTCAGCGACAGTATCGGCTGGGGCTCTGAGAAAATCTTTAACTTTACCACTCAATGCAAGGAAATTTTATTTGGAACAAAATATGCTCGCAACAGGGAGAAGTATACAACAGTATCGCCAGTCCAAGGTGGTGGAATTGATGCTGATATGGTTGCTTGTGTCACCGTTGTATCACTACTCCATGAAACAGAGTCCTAACAAAACGATAACGTCCCAAGTAATCAAAAAACAGTTTTATACTGCTGTATTTCAGTGAAGAAATATGAATTGTCAATTTCATATATATATATATATATATTATATATATATATATGAAATACAAAATGGGACCAAAACATCCGGACAGCTAGGTGATACAAAAAAGGAGAACAAAACATCCAGATAGACAATACAAAGAAAACACGGACGGGACATTCAAAGCCCTCTATCCTCAGTCAAGCACCAGTTTATCCTCGCAATGTAATATATATATATATATAAAACATATGTGACAAGTAACATATATATACATACAAATAAAAAGTAATATACATATATTTTGCTTCAGTCATTGGACTGCGACCATGCTTGGCCACCAACTTTGTCAAATACATCGACCACGGTACATTGTTTTTAAAAGTTTGGTACTTAGTCTATTGTTGTTGTTTTTTGCCGAACCGCTAAGTTAACAAGCCAACATTGGTTGTCAAGTGGTGGATAGTGGGGGACAAACACAAAGAGACAGTCACAGGTAGATAGGTAGATAGATAGATAGATAGATAGATAGATAGATAGATAGATAGATAGATAGATAGATAGATAGATAGATAGATACATACATACATACATACATACATACATATAAGCTTCTTTCAGTTCCCTCCACCAAATCCACTCACAATGCGCTTCCAGTTCTTTCTTGGCCGGCCATTAAAAGATAGTATTGCCAATATTTCATCGAAGTAAATACTTTATCGTATCGCCGTAGTAAGGATAAGTGAATCAGAAATAAGATGAACAAATATTGTATACAAGTGAGCATTTTCTCACTGAAGAAGTCTAATAAAACAGAAACATGTCCAAAGTTGTCTCTCAAAATTATTAAATTATTAAAATGATTGTAGTCACTCCATTGCATATGTAGTGAATGCAACTTCTAAGTCGGCTTCTTAAGCTGTTGCGTTAAATAATCTCAACATACGTAATATCCGTATAATAGCGCTTGATCTTTTATCATTTGAATATCCAATAATGGGTGATCACCCAAAAGCGCGCACACATACAAACACACATATGCACATGCACGCACACACACACATACACACACGTGTTATCTGATATTGGTGGAAGGGTGAAGAGGACGGGAGAGAGAGAGAGAGAGAAGGAGAGAGAAATGAACATTTAATTGCAACATATCTACTTTCATATAATATGTACACACACATCTCGAATACATGCAATACTAAAAACTACTTTCATTATCAAAGCATGTACCATAACCACTTTGCTCCATCCTCTCTTTTTCCTTCTTATACATTACTACAACCGCTTTCCCTACACCTTCACCACCACCGTCACTGCCACCCCTGTCACCTTTATAATCTCACCCATACATTACCACACACCACTGTTAATTACCGCAACAGCTCTTATCCATCAATACGCCATTAGCTCACACTGTCAATTTTACAAACTCGCCCCCAAAACTGTGCACACATACACCACCATCGTGTCTACCATTACAACTATCATTACAGTTTAACCCTCCTCCACCACCACACACACATACACATACCCACTACCACCAACTTCCCTGTCACAGCAGCTTCATCCACGACAACACCATCACCACATCAAGTGACACTTCCGTATGCTCCACCAGCACCAGAGTCCTTTAGTGAAGCTATTCTAGCGGTTGTGTTCACTTTGAGACGGTGTTTAAGTATGAAGATGTCAACACGGCTAAAACTATACTTTATGACCAAACTATATACTGTATGTGTTGCTTTATCCTTGTTGCTAATGGCAACAACAGCAGGCGCAAAAGACAGTCAGCTAGGAGGTAAGTTTACTACCACTCTATCTCTCTTGTTCAATCCTGTTTTTCTCTACAAATATAAAGAGAGAAGGGGATAAAGAAATGGTAAACTTCTTATCTTTCTCTTGCGCCTGTTTATGTTCAAACTCACTCTCTCTCACTTTTTCTTTCCATCAGTCTCTTAACACACAGGCACACACACACACGCACACACATATACACACTCTCTAACGCGCGCGCACGCACATACATGCACACAGGCATACAATTTGCCGGTCTGAAAGTCTGAAGGAGCTCACACGTGAGGAAGTTTGAGGAGCGGCATGTGTATATATATATATATATATATATATATATATATATACATACACACACACACTCACACATACATACGTATATATATTACTCTGGTATATATATTTATATCTATCTATCTATCTATCTATCTATCTATCTATCTATAAGAATATATATATTTCGCTGTATACATACATCATACATATACGTGTATCTATTCACATACACATATATGTATTATATTATATATATATATATGTATACATATGTGTGTGAGTGAATATGTGTTTGTGTCTTGTACATAAGTGTATGTTTATTTCTCTCTCTCTCTTTCTACCAACCCACCCGTTTTCTACCCTGACTTTCTGCAGCTTTGTCTTCGCACTCACCACTCAGTGACTGTCAACCAGAAGTGACGCAAGCAACTACAATTAGAACGCCCTTAGAACTTTGACTTTCACAGAGCTTTCTGTGGAATGTGCTCGACAGAAATTAGAGCCACTGCTGATTCTATCCAGCAACACTTGCTGCCTTCATCGCCGTCGCCGTCCCCGGCGCCCCCCCCCACCACCACCACCAAAGTATTCTTTTTGTAAATTTGAGGAGAGACATTTTATACCTCTTTCTCCCACTCGGTCTCTTTATTCTCTCCCTCATTCTTTACCTATCTTTATCTTTGGCCATCAACCTCTTCCACGCTTATTTTTCATTACTTCTCTTCATCTCACTTTCTACCACCAATATATCTGCTTCTCCTTCTTTTTCTTCTTTATCTCCTTTTCTTTGCAGTCTCACTTTTACATTTTCTCCACTTCTCCCTCCATCCCTCTCCCTCTTTTTCATTATTTTCTTCTTTGTTTTGCGGTTTCAAATTTGGAGAATGAGACATATTTATATTCATCTTCTCACACATATCGAACTTACACACACAAGTGTGCGCACACACACACACCACACACACATACACATACACATATATGCACATACATACTTATTTATCTCTAATAAAGAAAGATGTCTATCAACTGAGCAATCAATGTCTACACTCTCAAGAAAATTCTTAAAAATTGCAGTTTTAATAATATTTCAGCTACACGATACAATTTAAATTCACCGCAAGATAAAATCTTACTCTGCGAAATTACGTTTTTTAACGTCTTACTTTTCTGTCTGTCTGTTTGTCTTTCTCTCTCTCTCTCTCTCTCCTCTCTCTCTCTCTCTCTCTCTCTCTCTCTCTACCCACCCACTCTCTCAAATGCATCTATACAATTGTTTTCATTAAAAATAAGTAATTTTTATATTTCAAGCTTCATTCGGTTCTACACAAATCTTCATAATACAATACACGTTTTGCGCTATTTGTTTCTACATTAGAAGTGTTCGATTCAACATGTTCTTGTAGAAAACAGGGATGCTTTGCCCCACGCAGAAACTGGAGAGGTTTTGCAAGCTCTTCGAAATCTATTGCAATGCTGGAAACCCTTCCATATCGTCAACAGATATCTCAGGGTCACAAGCGTTTCGCTCCCTAGCCTTTACGCTTCACCTGGGATAAGAACGCTGAAATGTCGAGAAGAATAAGGGCAAGAGGGAAGGCGTTTGCCTTGATAAAAGATGTGCTCAAAATAACCTGAACAAGTCCATACTTGCTAGACTGTTCGAATGCTCTTATGCGCAAATGAGACGTGGGTTACTATGAAGAGGGAAGAACATCAATTGGTTGCGACACAAAAAAGGTATGGAAATATCCATGCTTGGAATATCATATCCAAACCGAGGTGATTCGAGAACGAAGCGGGGTAAACAAAGTGATCGCAGAATACCAAAAGCACAAGTTCCGCTGGGCCGGAATGTTACATTAAGGACTTGACTTTGAGCTTTTTTTTTTTAGGATCTGTTTTCATATTTCCATATTAATCCTTTATATTTTGTTTGGGACAATAGTGTTCCAAATCTACTTAGTCCTGTAATGTTTTAAGATGTTTACTGTCTTCAAATAAGAATGAGGCAATTGTAATAAGAGCCAATTGTGTGCGTGCTTACTACAAGTAAGTATCATTGTAAAACTTATCACAGATAAAATCGTCAACACTCATTTTAAAATTCATACAATGGTAAAGTTTTGGATGATTTCATGCTTTACTTTGTGTGATATAGTTTTCTGTTGAGTTTTCAGGTTTGCCTCCATAGTCATTCTTCTCGTTTTCTCTGCAATTCTATATAAAATTGTAAAGCAGTAAATTAATGTTTTTAACTATTAGTCGAATATTTTTCAACATCAATTTATATATAAAACTTTCTCTATGAGTTAGGCACAATGTTCTATATAATTTGGATTCTTTTTTTTATATATTGCTTTACATTAAACCTTCGACACCTGATGGGGTTGTAAGAAGCGCCGTTGCGATAAACAGTGCGTCTTTGTCATGTTTAACCCGAGGGATCCCAAGCATCTCCAGATCTGACCACAACCGATTTTCTTTAGAAACAGAAGAAAAAAGAATCAACTGGTACTTTATTTATTGACCCCCAAAAAGATGAAGACGAAGCTGAACTAGATGATTTTGAATTCAGAGCGCAGAGAGCTAATGCAAGAAAATGTAAAACGTTTTATTCAACGCTCCAACAACTTTGCCTATTTTGTATATAAAAACTGGTATATAAAACAATATATTCGAATAGAGACACAAGACGAAATCAATTATGATGATTAAAGATTTTCTGAAAATAATAGTTTGATTCCATCGGGAACATCATCACATGTCATAAAACTAAACGGTAGTATGGGTATTAGGGTATTACACAAGCGAGTTTACCTGTGAGAGAGAGTGAGAGCGACAGAGAGATGGAAAGAGAGAGAGAGAGAGATGAGTGTGCTCACGTGTGAGGTGTGTGTGTCTGTGTGTGTACTATGTGTATGTCTATGTTGTACATATATGTGTGCTTATGTGTGTACGTATGTATGTAAATATATATATAAGTATGTATGTATATATATATATATATATATATATAATATATATATATATATATATATATACCGGAGTAAACACATAAATGTGAAACAAGGTGGAAAAAAGAGTACTCAAATACCAGTGGTAGAGTAATATGCTTTATTTTAAGCAGCAGAAAATTCAACAAAATCTGTTACTCTGAGTTTCTCGTTACCGTTCATCAGACAGTTTTTGCTAGAATGGAACTGATATATCAATTCAATCTATACTCTTACAAACGCTACACCTTTAAAAAGAAATGGACTTGTTTGATTGGCCCTTTAGAAAAAACGGTCAATCTTCGAGCGATAAACAAAAAGGTCAAAAATATATGTATATATATATAAAAAACTTATAAAAATTATAAAATCCGAGGAAAAAACCTATTGACGTTAATGAAGACAGTGCAAATTAATGCATAGAAATTAAACCTGTTATAAATACTGCAATACATATTTATATTAAAATCTACATATATATATCAACATACACAAAAGGATGCGCGTAAACGCCATACATACATATACAGACGTATGAATATAAATCTAAATATACACATAAAAGCATGTGTACATATATTCACGCAAACCGTCTCGCACGCAAGCTAAAATTCATCTATGTAGCAATTCTCATATACTGAGCAAGGAGGGGGAACGAAAGAAAGGGAGAGAGAGAAAAAGGAACGAAGGAGGGGTGGGGAAGAAAACGAAATAAGAAAAAATTAAAAAATTAAAAAATTAAAAAATTATGTATACAAGCAGTGTAACGGTGTTATTGGCATCTATAGAGATCAGTATACATACACAAGTTTGAATGGATACATATACATACCGTCGTGTATATGTGTGCTTAAGCACA
>NC_043009.1:18711042-18756042 GCF_006345805.1 Octopus sinensis | reverse complement strand
GGCTGCGTGGAAGTAGCTTGTTTACCAACCACATGGTTCCGGTTCAGTCCCACTGCGTGGCACCTTGGGCAAGTGTCTTCTACTATAGCCTCGGGCCGACTAAAGCCTTGTGAGTGGATTTGGTAGACAGAAACTGAAAGAAGCCCGTCGTATATATGTATATATATATGTGTGTGTGTGTGGTGTGTGTGTGTGTGTGTGTGTGTGTGTGTGTGTGTGTGTGTGTGTGTGTGTGTGCGTGCGTGTGCGTGTATGTTTGTGTGTCTGTGTTTGTCCCCCTAGCATTGCTTGACAACCGATGCTGGTGTGTTAATGTCCCCGTCACTTAGCGGTTCGGCAAAAGAGACCGATAGAATAAGTACTGGGCTTACAAAGAATAAGTCCCGGGGTCGAGTTGCTCGATTAAAGGCAGTGCTCCAGCATGGCCGCAGTCAAAATGACTGAAACAAGTAAAAAAGAGAGAAAAGAGAGAGAGAGAAGAGAGAGAGAGAGAGAGAGAGGAGAGAGAGAGAGAGAGAGATCGATCTTTATAAACAACTTATAAACAAGGGCAAAAGAAAAATTAGTTCCATGCCAATATGCTGATAATATATTGGCATGGGAATAATTTTTCTTTTAAAGGTTTTTTAATATGGTGCCAGTTTTTGATGAAATTATTTTATGAAAAAAAATTCATCCTACATTGATAATATATATCTTTATATATATATATATATATATATATATATATATATATATATTTCAGGGAAGTTTATATATATATATATATATTGTTACGAACCTGCCGTCGCTCAAACTCTTCGGAAACCCGGGACCCTACCAAATCGAGCGACGACGATTGACCAGGCTCAGTCGAACGGAGAATTCGCCACACAGAGAGGACTCGGTGGGGATGGCAGCGAACCCGGCAGGACCGGCGACCAGAGATAACAACAACAACAAACAGGAAGAGATACAGAGAGAGACGGCGGAAGGCAATTGGCTACATTTAACAACAGTTTATACAATTATTACAACATCAAAGAAATCAAAGAAAATACATGCAAGAAACAACAAATCAAAGCATTTAAACAGTACACGTCGAATGAAACAAATAATGTTCACGATACAAATCAAAACAACGATACAGTTCAATGTTCAAATCACATTAAAGTCCTTCTCTTTTTCTCCCTTCTTTTACATTTCAACAACTCTTTTTCCTTAATTCACAATGTCTTTACAATCTCATTTCTTTTCCAGTCTTTAGCACTGTTCTTTCTTTTTACTCTTTCCTTCTTTTTTTCACATCGATTCAACACATCAAAATACAACAACCAAAAGACACAAACAAGACTTAACCGGACGTTCCTTTCCGTCTACAACAATTTCAGAAAACTACTACTGTAATCGCCAAGCCCTCTCGCCGCAATCTCTCTCAGTTCCTTAATCTTCTCTGCTTGTCTTCCTCTGTCACAGCAGAAACAACCTGTTACTCACTTGCTCTGTCCTCGACTGTCCTCGACTCACATCTCCCTGCTTTTTAAGGGGTTTCCTCGAACTTTCTTTCACCTGAAAAGGGTCGCAGGTCTCCCCAGAACTAATCAATCCACCTGAATCTGACAGGACAATGGATTTATTCCAAAAGTAGGTCGCAACCACTGTCCTTAAATTGACCTTCATAACAATATATATATATAAGTTCAAGTAAAAATTTAGATTCAGTTGAATAAGGTACTTAAGTTAAAGGCACCAGAATTTAGTATGGTATTATCCATATAATTCCAAATGGGGTGATTATAATCAAAATAAGCAACAAGGATTACCTCTGGATATCCTTGTTGCTTATTTTGAATATACATATATATATATATATATAGTAAAAGGAGGTACTCAGTATTTGGATAATAATTTTGTGGGATTCATTATGAATAATTTTTTAATAAAATTTCGTATCTTTTATATGTATGTTGAGAAAAATCTGGTGTTGAATTTCCTTTCTTGAATTTTGGGAAGAGGATATTTTTAGGAGTGGTTGAGATGTTCTTTCTTATTTTGGATTTATATATGTGTGTGTATATGTTTGTATATGTATCTTCCTGTATGTGCGATGAATTTTTGGGTGGCTTGGAGAAAAAGTAAAAGTAATACAAGAAGAAAGAAAGAAGGAAAGGAGTGTTTTTCTGGGATGGTTGAAATTGATGGCTGGTCAAAAGTCAAATTTTTTATCAATTACAAAGAAATTCTTTTAGCCATTGTGTGATTCATAGTATGTTTGATAAGTTGTCATGTTTCCCAACTATAAAATAGAAAGGTTTTTAAATGTATGTGTGGTGTGTTTAAGCGTATGTGTGTGAGAGACTGTGTGGGTGTTGTGTGATGGTTGCTTAAGTGAATATCTCCAGTTATTTTAGTAACAGTAATAAAAACGTTATTAATATTAATACCAGTGGTAATCTGGTTTGGTTCATCTAGGAAAGTAACTTTTTCATAAGCATTTCTCATATAGTTTTAAAAGTATTTTTTATACATTTAGTTCTGGTAAAAATTTCTTTTATAAAATATAATTCCGTTGCCTTCCGATACTTTGGCTCATCCCTTGGGCATTTTTAGAAAGGATAAGTCTTGAGTCTGCTATTTCCGCATATTTCCAGATCCTTGCTCACCGGAACCTGACGTAATTCTTTTTGCATGATGTGTTGTCTGTAGGTTCTTGTACATAGTCAAAAAGAATAGTTGGGTTCGCCAATATAATTCTCTTTGTAACTGGGGAATGTTATGCAGTATATTAGCTTCTATATCTTGTAGTTCATATCTATTGGTCAGTATTTTCTGGGTTTTCACATCAATGACTAAGATCTCATCACGAGTTCAACCCAGTAGGCCAAATGATGATATGACTACTGCTATTACAAATACTATGAGTCACTATTTTATTGAATGCAGAGTTGCGAGATCCATATTTTTCTTAACCAGTGGTGAGTTTCCTTGTTACATGTACCATCGTAAGATATGTTTTCATCTACCTCAGGGGGCCTGTAACATTCCTCACCAGATATAGCCGAAACAGTTAAGTCATTGATGGTGATGCTACTAATCTGGTTTACAGCTATTACTAATTTCGCAAACGTATAGAAACATTTATTCTGACCAAATTCCAGCGGCCTACACGACATGAAACCAGCTTCATTTCCACCCCGCGGACGTCTATCCTTCTCTCCCCTTTGTGAAATCTGGTCCCCGCAAAACAAATGGGATGCCATCCAGTGCAGCATGATCTCGGATGGGTTAGTGCACTGTCGTGACCAGCACCGTCTGCTATGTTTCCGCCCGGTCTCCCAGAACCACAGCGGTGCCTGGCTCAATGCAGTGCCATCACTCTCGACTGACAATCAGCTGGATCACGACTGTTTGCGCATCGGTGTTTTCCTAAGGCTTCACCTCCGGATCTGTGAACCTCACAAATGCTACTGTGGGTCCACTGTGGATTCTTTCGGCCTCTACCCGCTTTCGTGTCCTTATAGTGCTAACCGCCTTCTCCGCCATGCTGCTCTCAATGAGAGCCTTGTCTCTGCCAGATCTGTGTTATTGTTCCCATTGAGAGCTTAGTGGAACAGGTTGATAAGATCTGATCGATTGATGGTTAGCTTCTTGTACCAGTATCTGACAATCAACTCTCCTGGTGGTTTTTCATCCTGAAGTTTTTCAGTTACAGTCACAAGAGCATCATCATGGTTGTTGTATATCTTGAGTGTAATGCAGGTACTTCGAATTACTTCCAGCCACAGAGTCTCAATTAACCTCATCTTCCTTCCAGATATTCCTCCAGGAGAGTTTGCCTTCTCGCGAAGGAGCTCCTATGATGTTCACTGCTTCTGCTCTCATGTCTCCGTCCACTGCTACTTGGTTCTCGTTAAAGTTTCTGTTTATTGTTTTTCTTTCGGTTACTATCCTCTGATGTCGGAGTTCTCAATAACAGCTTTCAGCACCTGTTTGAATGTGATCACTTTGCAACCGAGCGTTCTCTTTTTGCTATCTCCGAATATCACTTCTATCTTCTACTTCACTTTTTGTTGGTGAGACTATAGAGATTTGCTCGTTTGCATCATCACATTGCTGATGGTCTTCCGTAAGCCAGTTACCTTTTTCTCTGTCTTCAGAACCCATGATAGCACTTCCTTTGTTGTTTCGGTTTTGCTTACTATTTGAGTGTCGTTCGTGTATTGCTTTGCAGTAGTAGACAGGGCTTATAGACAGGCGTTACTCTGCCAGAATGCGGGTTCACTACATTGGTGTGAACACTCCTTTCCAATTTCATTAATAGCTTTTAATACCGTCTCGGTTTTTTTTGTTTGCTTTGGTAGAGAATACTTTCTCTTTGTGATATGTGCCAATAGACATTTTATCTAAAACCCTAATAGATATTATATCTAAGAGACTAATAGACGTTATATCGAAAAGACTTAAGACTTGTCTCAGTCCGCCTCGTGGTTCTAGCAGATGGCGAAGGAGACGCACTGGAACAGCCAGTCCGACTCACAGAGCCCGCATTTGAGGATACTCATCTCAACCCTGATAGCAGTGAGTAAGGATGTAGTCTGGGGGCCAAGAACGTCGGGGGTCTCCACTGCCACCAGTTCAACACCAATCTGTCCGAGGGTGGCCGATACTTTGACAATTTGCCCTTTTCTATTTGTCAAATAGCAAATCTTGAGCTGGCAGCCGAACACATCAAGCCGTCGTTAGAGGAGTCGTAACATATGGCATCCCAGGTGAGGGGCCTACCACTGCGGAACGGAAAAATTGTCATGTTATCTGGCTTTTTACCGTCTCCTCTGTCCGACTCCGCTGGCTCGAGCTGGGAGGTCAAACCTGCAGCGTCTAGGTCATGCTTTATGATCTCATTGAGAGCAGCATGACGGAGAGGCCGGCTAGCACTATAATGGCATAAGAGCGGGAATAGGCTGAAAGAATCCACAATGAATCCGCAGCAGCATTTGTAAGGCTCACAGATCCGGAGGTCAAGCCTTAGAGAAACACCAATGCGCAAACAGCCGCTATCCAGTTGATTGCCAGATAAGCTGTCTACATCTCAACTGATGTTGAGGCTTCCTGTAACACTGAGCAGCTTGTGAGTTGAAACACCTATGTCGTTGAGTTCTTGTAGCAATCAGCTTAAAAGCCAAATGCAGGCGTGATGACATGCACTGAAAAGGTGTTTTGGGCATATGCTTGTTGTAAGCTGAGAGTTTAGATGATCATATTTTTTTATCCTCTTGGTATTGATGGATCCGTCAGAGCTGACATTCTCATCCTGTCCAAGATATTTGTAACTTTCCCCAGAGAGTAGAGGCTCCATTTCTCGGTTGTTTATGTTTCGTGTCTTGGACGAGGGTACACGTTAGCTACGTTTTATCACCAAAATGCACATTTTGACTCACTAAATTTCATTCCAGTGTCTTTGGAGAACGGGTTTCTGAGATCCAGTTGCTTTTTGATGTGATTAATATTTGGCCTATGCAACTTCAGGTCATCAACAGAGAACATGTGAGAGACGTTATTGAACCCATTCCGCTAGTTGCTGTGCTTTGGGATTTAGGTATAGCAGGGAATTGAGTAAGAGTACAAAGAGTAGTACACACAAGCTATCGCCTTGAAGGATGCCTTTTTGGTAGTGTATGGTGTCAAATCTGATGCCTTCATTGTCTCCTCTAAGATGTAAGGATGTATACCAGTTTTTGGTTTGGTGGTGGATGCAGCTACTAGTGATGTTACTTTGGTTAATTGCAGTGCTTTGATGATCCACCCATGTTGTATACTACCAAAGCCTTTTTCGTAGTCCAGTTACCTCATAGCCAAGTTTTTGCGATTCTCTATTGCTCTCTCTTGTATCATTTTATTAAATTGTAGGTCCTCAATACACCCTCACACGTCCTTCTTTCTCCAGCTTATTCTGGGGTTACAATTTTGTTAATGGCACAATGGTCCCGCAGAAACAAATTGAGGCAGCCAGTGTACATCTTATAATGTTTTCATTGGCTTTTGGGCGGTAATTTTTGGCTTCGGTGGTTTGGCTATTTTGGGGGATAAAAATGGTGATGTGGATACTTTTAATGTGCCCTTGATGAAAAGAATTCCTTAGAATCTGTGAGATTTCAGAACAAGAGTGGGAAGATATATCACGTGATAGGAAAGGCTGGAAAGAGTCTATTACGGAGTGAGCACATTCCAGCGAAATGCAAACGAGTGGTTATACGTAAGATCAGTACGAAAATACAATTCCGTTGACCCTACAGTTCTTCATCTAGACTGTGAAATCTGTGGCTACATACGTATCACTCAGGTCTGGGGAGCCTAAAGAGAAGCCGTGAAGGAAGACCTGTTTCAAACTACAACGACTTTCTGGTTGGGGCCAGCCTCACATGCATTGTCTCTGCTAGAAAACGTATAGAAATCGCTCGGGTTTATCGAAGCACAGAGAAAAATCACCAGAATGATCTTGAACAACCAAGAAATCAAAGGAAATTGTATGAATGTATGAACCTGCAACAATTTCTTTAAGCCACTGTCAGGATTCAGGAGCCATTGCTGTTCTCATTACATGTAATGCTATGATACACTTTATTTAGTCAGCCATGATCATACTCGTTTAACGAACCGACAGCCATCATACATGTCTGTCTGTCTGTAGCAGGTGGAGAAGGATTGTGCACGAGGGGACAGGTCAGGTACTTTTGAGAAATCTCGAGTTGCGCATGAAGAAGTAAGGAGGGATGTCAGGAAGGGCATCGCTGTTACACTTCCAGATGGGAAGGGTCTTCCTGTAATGCTGACATGCAGTGTCTGTGCAAGACCCTGCCTCAGTAAAGCTGGACTCAAGAGTCATCTTCGTAGTCATAAAACGAGACAGATGAGAGACAACCTGGCCACTGGTGGTGGTGTTAAACACCATACTAATCATATCTGTCAGGCATGTGGAAGAGAGTGTAATTCGGCAAGAGGACTTAAACGACATGCAAAGGTACATGAAGCCCAGTTACAACTACAGCAGGCTATTGTCGGTAGAGGTTTTAGCTGCCAATTCTGTACAAGACATTGTAGATCTTTAGCTGGGCTAAAAAGTCACATTTGATCACAGCACCAATAACAGTTAAGCTTCGTGCAATGGCCATACTAGATAACGAGGGGGCAGCCATCATGTATGTATGTATGCATGTATGTATGTATGTATGTATGTATGTATGTATGTATGTATGTATGTATGCATGCATGTATGCATGCATGCATGAATGTATGTATGCATGTATATACATTATGTACGTATGTATGTGTGTATGTATATATGCATGCCTGCATATATGTATATATATGTATCTATCTGTCTATCTATATCTATCTATCAATCTATCTATCTATCTATCTATCTATCTATCTATATCTATCTATCTATCTATCTATCTATCTATCTATCTATCTCTCTCTCTCTCTCTCTCTCTCTCTATATATATATATATATATATATATATATATATATATATGTGTGTGTGTGTGTGTGTGTGTGGTGTGTGTGTGTGTGTATAGAAATTAAATATAAATTATAAATTACAAAGTGGGACAAGAACGTAAAAACACACAAAGAGACGACACAAAAAAACAGACGGGTCACTCAAAGCCTCTAATCTTCAGTCGGGAACCGGATCATCTTAGCAATTTCGGCTGATTAATCTCGATATCGCTCCGATCCGGCCAGCCCCAAAGAAAAACTAAGCCACAGGCACTAGATTTCTTGGAAAGAGGATCGAATGTATACGAAACAAGGACAGGATGCCACACGAATATAAATACAAGAAACAAAAAATAGAAATAAAAAACAAGAATAGTAATAACAGGACAAAACAGCGGATGTCTTACGACTTCAGACAATTTTTAACTTATCTTGGCTGGCGTATTTGAAAAATGTCTTTGCGGCAAACGAAGACAACAGTGTTAACATGGCAGCGGTCAAGCCGGAAAGACCAGTTTGAATGCAGTCACGTGAGAGAACGGAAGAAAAGCAGGGGGCAAGGAATCAAAGAGAGAGAGAAAGAAAGGGACGAAGGCACCAAGGGGGAGAGAGAGAGAAGGAAGGAATTAAAGAGGGGAGAAGAAACAGGATTGGCTTAGCAATAGAAATAACGGTGCAAAGTAAGAAAGACGGATATATATATATATATATATATAGTAAGAAAAGGGGAGAGGAGAATTTCGACTATCCCCACGTGGTGAGTTGTAATGCAAAAAGTATATATATAAAATAAAAGAAGGAAAATGTACACATTTTACATAGTTTTAATATCCTTTTTGGATCTTTTCAATTCTGAAGCCAGTTTTTTCAAATTTTTCCTACTGAACCAAACAATTTGAAACTTCGTATACTGGTAGAATGTGTCAAAAGTAAACTTAATTGTAAACCAGAATGAAAACGGATTTGTAACTTCTAAGTTTAACGTTGTTTAATAATTAGAATTTTAACCAATGATATTCCGTCATTCGGCTTTATTTTATTTACTCCGTCTCGACCACCAATTTGGTGACGTATTAAACATCTTAAATGTAAATAAACCGCATGTCTCCGTGAAATCTCCTTCTAATTATTTAACCTACTCATGTTTCCAGGATCCTATAGTCAGCCACCTTCTAATAACAATATTTAAAACTAGTTAATAAGCCACATGTATTAAATTGAAAATGTTTCCATTCTGTTAGTACTTGCTTTCGTTTGCTATTAAGAAGTGGCATCTCAGTGACGAGGCTTCTAACAAGATTTCGTTTCTAAGCTAATGCGTTTCATTTCACTTATTGTATTTATTTGTGCAAAAGGCAAGAAATTTAATATTAAAAAAGCAAAGAGCTGGCAGAAACGTTAGCACGCCGGGCGAAATGCGTAGCCGTATTTCGTCTGCCGTTACGTTCTGTGTTTGTTTACAGTTTTCAAACGAACGTTAGTACGTCACAAAAGCGCTTTCTACGTCACACTAATAGAATGCAGTCAAGTTTTACACCTGAAAACAAACAATCTGATTGGTTAAAATTCGCAGTTTTAATCTACGGTTAAAGTCATAAAATAGATTTTTCTCAAATAAACTAGTTCCAACCTGTGTCTTGTTTTGCTAGACTCTATCAGCATACGAAGTTTCAGATTATTTAGTTAAGTAGAAAGATCTGTGGTCCTGGCTTCAGAATTGAAAAGATCCTATTTTTTGATATATTTTACAAGTGAAAGATATTGTGTCTGTGGACCGGTTTCACTTTCTATAATCCTGACATTGAAATTATTGTAATTTCGTATTTTCTTAAGAAGATTTTAGTATATATTCTTGGAAGGAAGTTTGTGAATGAATCAACAAGTAGAAAAATATAAGGGGAAGTAATTGGAGATCGTTAGTAATCGGGACAGGGGAGGTAATTACTAATTTTTGTTTTTTGGGCGGGGCGGGGGGGGGGGGGAAATATACAAAATCCAAAAGTTAAAATGAGATGTGAAATGTTTACTGTGATGGATATGTGATCATACTGGGACCAAAGCTGGTTATGCGTTCATATTTAGACGCGTTAGGTATTTTTCGGTAAATAAATTTTCTTTATTTAAACGTTCTTGTACAGAAATTGTTTCTTAGCACTGGTAGACGGGGAAAACTGTAAAGTTTGGTTGGATATTATCTGCACATCTCTCTATGTGTTCACTTAAAGGAATCTGTCTGTGCTTTGGGAAACGGATCTGTTCCTTATGTAATATATATATATATATATATATATATATATATATATATATATATATATATATATATATATATATATATATATATATACACATATATACACATACATACATACATGATTATAATTACACCTGTATAATGATATATTTATATTGATTATATATATATATATATAATATAGTATAAATATACATATGTGTGTGTGTGTATACTAGTGTACCCGTGCCGTCAGAACTGACAGCATAAAAATTATATGGATAATAAAATGAAAAGATTACAACCTATATGTTAATAACTGTTTCAACACCATATGTCTAGTGAAAATCCTCCCATCAATGAGTTCGCCTTGTTTTGGATGGTTCTTTACCAACGTTTTAATATTATTACTGTTTCTACTTCTACTCAATGCAACAGAAAGTTGTCCGTGGCTAAATGCTGGTGATGTCAGGATGATGCCAACATTATTGAAGCTCTGCCTTTGTGATTTGTTTATAGTCATTTCAAATGCCGGGGTAACAGGAAACTGTCATCTATTCATACTAAAGGGAAGGGTTGTCTCACTGGGACGGAAGTTCATGAGCGGAATAAAGGCTTCCTTTCCTTTCTTACTTACATTAAGTATTTTCCCATGAATGAAAAAATCCTTGATGGACAGCACTAAGATCCGGGTCCCATTGAGTAAACCTCTCACTGGATTCAGGTTCCTTAGCAACATGACCATCGAATGCCTCTTCAAGGACAGTATATGAGGTGGCATCCCAGAAAGAGTCAGTGAATTTTAAAACTCCAGTGGATAATGTATAACAACTTCGTTATTTTCCTCAGCAGCGAACGCTTCTGTAGATTGTTGCTTCACCATGCAATAATGATATTATGTCAGTGTTTATGTGAAGACAATCTTTGCTTTTAGGTGTCAAAATGATCGTTGATGACACTCTTTCAACTACCTCGTCATTATTTAGTAATAATTCTTCCCCCAAAACTTCTCTAATACCATATTTTGGGGAATTTCTACGAAGTTTTCTTCATGCTCTTCATTGTTGGAGAGGGTTCCATTTCCAACCTCTTAGAGTCACCTGTTGAAGTCATCTTGTCCAGTCATGCGCATATTTTCTGTCAAACTGAGTTTTGTTACAAAATGCTAGAGAGGAGATTGCTTAGTTGAGGACTCAATTACTGCTGGATTGGATCCTCTTGGGATGACAGGTGGAGTTTGTTTGAATTCTCCGCCAAATAGCAACAGTTTTCCACCGAATAGTCTGAGCGAATTCATTATTTGCCCCAGCAGCAGATCAATGGCTCTCGGAGCATAGCAAGATAATATTGATGCTTCATCAATAATTAAAAGGTGAGCCTGCTTTAATTTTTCAGATGACTCTGAAGGGATTCTCATGTGAGAGGTGAAACTGTCATGCAATGGGACGGGTAGCTTGAGTCCACTGTGAACAGACCTTCCATCGATGAGCAAATTAGCAGCTATGCCTGTAGTAGCATAGGAAAGGACATACTTGTTTTGCCTTCTTAGAGAAGCTATCAATGTATTGTACAGGTAGATCTTTCCCGTACTTCCAGGGCCTTCGACGAAAAAGAATCTACTCTGTCTTTCATCGTCATTGGTGGCTGCAATAATGTGTTCATTAACCTGGCGCTGAGTCTCAGTGAAGGATGCAGTGCACCGCTCAACATCAACTCCTTCAACGTTGTTCTTTTCAGCAGTTACTTCATGAAAGGCTGCTGCAGCTGGGACTGGAAGATGCAAATCTCTGCAGCATAACCCATATACTCGCAGTGTTGACTCGATATCATTTAACGCTCTTTGGATGGCCACCTCTCGAGTGTTAATTCTTGTGAAATCCTTAATCATCTCCTCCTCAAACTGGTGGTGCAGCTGCGAAGGGTTAGCTGGGGTGATGAAGATGCAAATGAGAGCAGACAATTGTCTCAGCTGAAATGGCATACCTGTAAGGGACGCTTCTTCTATTTCCCTGTGCCATTCTTCATTTTGAACTAAATTTCTAAAGAGCGCAGCTTCTTTAAATGAGTTGCAGACTACGCCATCTTCCGGTTTCATGTCCTCCTAACTTCGACCTTCAGGAAAGTCTCAAGTAAAATCGTTCCTCATCCTTCGGGCTAACGGTGTACAGTCTGGAGATGACTTTATCCCCTTCTCGTTGCGCTTCTATACAGTTGTCTGCTTATTGACGACATAACTGAACGGAATATCCGAATAATGCAAGTTCTGTGCATTTTCATCTGTTCGATTCAGAAGATACCAAACTTCAAAGTATATAAGTTGCTCTTGTGGCAGATGGACAGGCAGATGAATAACTGAATGAGATCTGTCATGCATTTTATTCTCAAACAGGCGCCACATACTTCCAGGAGCACTCACATACCGAGTATCTAAATGGTTGCGTACTTCATCATGCACAATCTCATTGTTTGAAATTGTTTCATTGATGTCAGCATAGATGGAGTCATATCCCTTGTAGATATATTTGTAAATATATTTCACAGAGGAGACGAAGAGGCAGATCTCAACACAAATATGAACATTGAACTTATGGCACAGATGTTTATTGTAGGGCACTACATATTGGTTGTCTATTGGATGGTTGTGAACTCGAACTAATGCCCCTCGATGTCACCTGTACAACGGGTAACCGTTTGTGTTTATTTATCGGTGTCTCTTGTTGATACACCTTTGGAAATTCTTTAAGGCACCCGTTATTTTCCATGCAGGGTTGAGATCACCACAGGGCCCATGGATCATGCACCTTTTCACTGTTTCATGTGGTAAGGGTTCAATGACGGGATCCGGGATCTTGGCACAGACAATTTGATTAATTCCTTCAGGATCAATCAATTTAATCATCAAGGTGCAAAATGATCAACAGGTGGGCATGTGGTAAGCCCCTCTTTTGAAATTCAATGGTGTAGCAGTAAGAAGTGACTCTTCCAAATATATATTTCTTAGTGGTATCATTCAAGAGTTCGTGCAGCTTTATATTGAATACACGGGCCACCAAGTCCGGTCTATCTGATGAAGTTTGGCCTGGAAGTAACTTCTCTTTAATTCCTTGCCAATTAGGATCGCAGGTTATTGTGAGGAAAATATCAGCAGAACCATAAATGTGGACAATAGCCATGGCGTCTTGATAGCGCTCATGCATATTACAAGTAGAACCTTGAAATGATGAAGGCAAGGTAACTGTGCGTTCTACTTGAGCATTTGCAGCATTCCGTAAATGATCAGCAAGACCACGGTATTGTTCTATTTTTAACCTGTGTTGATGGTTCTTCACAAAATTTATATTGTTACCTTCGACTTGCAGCTAAGAGCCTACTGCTCATTGCTGGAAGAGCTTGCCTCCATGGATAACTGGGTTGAATTCACCATCTCTAACTGCTGCAAGAGATATTTTATGTTGGAGCATTGTAACATTTTGCCTTGAGTTTGTTCTATTTCTATTACCAATCATATGTGGTTGCCAGCCTGGCTTTCTTATTTGGAAAGAACAATACATATGTCATTGGGTTGAGGTTGGGGCTAAGAATGTTCAGACTGATCACAGGGACTTCATTGTTTCTTGGGTAAACCTTGAAATCTCTGTTGAATGGTGGCTCACCGTCAGTATTGCTGAAGACCATAGCTATTTCAGTAACTGTTGGTAAATTGTATTTCCACCTATCAGCAATGCGATCCTTGTTGAAGACTAAATTTACGACAGACATAGGCCTCTGTTCCTGTTGGGCATGCTGCTCCTCATGCAGTTATACTTCTCGTAATGTGCTTTAAGATGCAGTATAGACATTGTTATCTCTGATAATCTCATCCAATTTGTGTATCACCTCAGGTATACAGCTTTCATTTTCTGCATTCTGAGCCCGCACTGTGGTAGCTTGAACGCTGTCAACAATATACAGTTGCACAAATTGCGTCTGTTGGCCCTGTGCGAAGTCCTGTGATAACCTTAGCCATGCACTCTGAAGTAGAATGGAGCTCGTCCTTGTGGGTCATCAATGTGAGCACCCATAGATGCGACAGATAGAGCAGAGTTGTATGACCTTATATTTTCTTTGAAGTTAACATAATGTGGACGTTGAGGGTCTGACAACAGGGATCGTAAGTATGGAGGAAATTCTCTTCTAACTGGAGGCAGGACTTTCCCTTTATGGCAGCAACTTTTAAAGCATCCGTCTGATGGTCGCTCTGAAGCAAAATGTTTGGCTCTACAAAACCGACACAACGTGTTCATGTCACAACAGTTATGAACTTGAACATTCTCTTCATTATAATTATGATTATTTATTAAATTTACATGATTTCCAACTCTTCGCACAACTCTCATGGCGTTCGCATTCCGCTGCCTTCGATTATTTCTTCGTTCTTCCGTTTCAGTATTCCATTCTTCTCATTTGTTCTTCAGTTTCATTTTCTAGTCTTAGTCTTTCTCTCTCTCTCCCTCTCTCTTAGACCTTCCCTCCTCTCTGCTGCTTCCTCTTCCGTTTCATCTTGTCGCCTTTGCGATGCTCTCATTCCTAGATCTTCTCTCCTCTCTGAAGTTTACTGTTCTGTTTCATCTTGGCGCTTTTGTGCTGCTCTCTGTCTTTGAATATCTCTCCTTTGTGCAATGAGGTTTTCCTTTTCATTTTGACGTCTTCGAGCCTGTCGTCTTGCATCTTGTGCTCTGATCCCTAGTCTCCCTTCTAGGGATTGACTTAATAAAATATTTTTTTATCTGCTATATTTTAATCTTCTTGCGTCCAGTTCTTCCGGTGAGATTGGCTGTTCTTCGCCTTTGTCTCTCTCTGGCTAACAATCGCCTTCTGTCTGCTTCATTCTCCATAGCAGCAGAAGAAAGAGTATAATATATATATATATATATATATATATATATATATATATATATATATATATATATATATATATATATATATTTATATACATACAAACATACATACATAAATACATACATACATACATACATACTCACACACACACATATATATGTATATATTTCTATATAGTTATGAGTAGGTGGGTTTGAGGATGTGTATATGTATGTACGTATATACAAGTGTAACTAAATATGCATAAGATTTCCTGTTGAAGACTAGTAAAAGCAAATATGTGATAAAAATGGAAATGCGATCACATGACAGTGGCTGCTTCCCGCCACTGAAACGCTTGTAGTCACCTTTTCCCATGTTTTCTGCACTTATTTTATTTCTGATTTTAAAATTCAGTCTAAACAGATGTTTTCGTTTATGACTAAATTATGTTTCTTCTGGTCTTCTGGATCAGTGATACTTATGTTTGTTAATTTTCTAGTGACCAAAGTATACGTTTTCTGAATTAAATCTTTTTTTTTTTTTTCACTCAAATAATGCCTTCTTATTGGGATGGAGAAGCAAACTATTGAATAAATCAATTTACTTTATTTTTTGTCTTTGTGTTTGAACGTGTGTTTTTGAGTGAATTTTTTTTTTTGTACGAGTATGTGTATGTATGACTTCGTGGGTATGTGCGCTTGCACGTGTGTTGTTTCTGTTAATTGTATTGCTATTAATATTAGTATTTTGGTTTTTAAACCTAAATCATTGTCTTTATTATTTATTATTGTTGTTACTGTTTTGAGGTTCTTTAATTAAATCACTCTCTTAAAGACAAGATACTTATGGGATCTTTTCTGTTTTGGCTGCCAATTTCAATCTCTTCAATTCCTGCTCGAATTGATTTCATATTCGGTGTAATGATATGGTTTCATATGCTAATCACTGCTTTGAAATTCATTTTTGTAGTAAATCAATAAAAAAAAGAGTAATCCTTTGCTATATCGTAGTTCACCTATCGCCATTTTTTTGGGGGGTGGGGGGACTCTTTATGTAATTGATATCTTTTTTTTAGTTTCTGATGGAAAGTGTTAAAGGACTTACGAAAGTGCGGTCTTTGCGATATGGAAAGATGGCTCATCTGGAAAAGCAGCTTAGACCCCGCCACATGTCTAAATTCAAGGACTGAACTTTTTGGATCATGTCCATATGTGACTAAATATTTGTTACGTTTTTGGTCCCTCCGAGATTACAGATAGGACTTGCTTTCTATATTGTGTTCACATACAAGTTCTTTATCTCTGTACGTTTTACTTATATTTCTTATATATTTATATATATTTTTTTTTTATATATTTATATATATATTTTTTTTCATATATTTATAGAGATAATGTTTTTTAGTTTTATCGCTCATATATTTTTACACATTTTTTCTGTATTCTACCTTCCACCCTGCACTTTACGTGTATATGTAATTTTTTGTGCGCGCGTGTGGTTGTGTGCCGGTATGTGCGTATATAGACGTATGAACCTTTTTTGTGCACGTGTGTGTGTGCGTATATAGGTGTATGTGGGTATGTGCGTATATAGACGTGTGAGTGCGTGCATGCGAGTATGTGCGTATATAGACGTGTTTTACTCTATTGCTTATTTTTTACACTTTTTTCAGAATTTTTGCCTTTAGCCCTGTTTTTTCTTCTGCGTGTGCGTATATAGTCGTGTGTATGAACCCTTTTTTGTGTGCGCGCGTGTGTGCGAGCGTGTACGTATATATTTTTTGGCGAATGTGTGGGTGAGCATATGTGTGTTTCAAGTAAAAGTGGATGAGTATATACATATAGGTGCATGTACGTGGGTGTATGAGCGCGCATGTGTATGTATGGACATGCGCGCTTACGCGATTAATATGAACATTTTTACTCCCTCTCCTCACTTAGCGGTCATTCTAATAGCGCTTTTGTCTTAATAACGGTCAATCACACAGTAATTTCCCTTTGTTTTTCAGAGCATTTTTTCGATGGCCCAATAACTGAAGAGATGCCGGCGTGGGTTTCCGCCCCGACATCCGAAACTCGGAGTTTTATTATGGCTACCGAATAATTGTCACATATTATATTTACAGATATATATATATATATATATATATATATATATATATATATATATATATATATATATATATATATATATATATATATATAGGATAGTGGTACAACAATGCACAATATTTACTGGAAATACCAGTCGATAATATACGACGCTATCGTAAAGCTTCACTGGCAAAAGTATTTATATAATGTTATATAAGAACATTATATAAGTGTACAACCCAAATGTGGATAATGTAGGACCTAAGTTTCGAACTTTACAAATTACGTTTGTTAACATAAAGTTGATTAGTTCTCTTCTGCTAGATTCACCTAGACAAAATTTCAAATGTCGCTACATCAATCAATGCCAATATTACTCGTCTGGACGCCTGGCCGTTAACAGACTGAAAACAGTAAAAAAAATATTAAATAGTGCAATACTGTAGTATTGCTTCTCAGTAAAACAAAGCACCGTCGGGTTAAAGGATAAATATAGGATAGTGGTACAAAATGCACCAATATTTACTGTATTGCACTATTTAATAATTTTTTCTTTGTATATATATATATATATATATATATATATATATATAATATATATAAAATATATATATATATATATATGAAGTGGTGTACATATATAGGGTTTGAAGTGGTGTATTGAGAAAAAGGAGGCAGTCAGAATTTGGAAATCCTTTATTAGCGTTTTCGTTCGTTTTTCGAACTCGTCAACACAAAATCAAAATGGTAAAAACAGAACGTTTCGTTGTTCATTTATATGAATCGGATGCTTTTTTTTTTTTGCTTTGTTTAGAAGGGGAGAATATTGTTTTTGTATTTTTGGAAAAAGAGGGAGAGAGAAAGAAAAACAAAAAGGGGGAATAGATAAATAGATAGATAGAGAGAGAGAGAGAGAGAGAGGACAATCGAGAAAGAGGAGAAAAAATAGTAATAAAGGATGGGGAAAGGATGGATGGGTAGATAGATAGATAGATAGAAAGAGAGAGAGAGAGAGAGAGAGAGAGAGAAAACTAGTGAAAGAAGTTTCTTTTCAATTTGATGTGGTCAATTCATTGAAATTTCATTACAAAGCATTGTTTTGCTTTTCTTTCTCCTTTCTTTTTTCTTTCCATTGTATACCTATCAACATATTTTCTCACAAGGGCTGGTGACCTTTCAAAGGTGTCACTCTTAGGAAGTAGGATGGAAGAAATAAAAAGAGGTGGGAGAGCGCAGCCATCACTGAAAAATAAAAAAAGGGTTCAAAGTTCAAAGTCCTATGAAAATGTATATTCCTTTACACTTGTATAGCCAAGTCCCATATACTATTAATTCTATGTTTAGCACGAACAAACATTAAATATTAGTACAACATTCATAAATTAGGAAAATAAAGTCGAAAGATATATACTAATAATTTGGTAATGTTTATGATCCAATCTATTCTCTAAGCAAACCTCGTGAATGAGTTTTGTACGTATATTGTATATTTGGCTTTGTATTTTAGCATTGCATATTTAGTTTTGTATGTATATTGTATATTGCATATTTATTATTTTTCTCCTCTTTCTGAAACTTCTCTCTCTGTCTATTCCCCCACTTTGCTTTTCTTTCTCTCTCCCCCAATAACAAAAACTATATTCTCCTCTTCTAAGCAAAACTAAAAACCACCCGATTCATATAAATGAACAACAAAATGTTCAGTTTTTACCATTACGAAAGCGCCAATAAAAGATTATCTAAAATTGTGACTGCCTCCTTTCTCTCTCTCTCTCTCTCTCTCTCTTCTCTCTCTCTCTCTATATATATATATATATATATATATATATATATATATATATAAATAACTTTTTTTTTTAATTCTGTTGGGTAGCTTCCCGATTTCAGCACGACGTTTATTTGCAGTGAGTGTATAATGATATGTGGAAATTGACGAAATGAAGTCTGTTATCAGCATATTGGCATGGAAATAATTTTTCTTTTGCCCTTGTTTATAAGTTGCTTATAATTTTAACCTTAAAGGTATTTTAATATGCCGCTACTTTTTGATGAAATTTTTTTCTGAAAAGAATTTCATCCTGTAGTAGTAGTAGTAGTAGTAGTAGTAGTGTATATATATGTTGGCAATGTAGCTTCAGAAGTCAGCAATTCTTTCGCTCGGGTTCACCAGTTGTAACGATGAAGATTATTTTGTATCGGTTGAAATTGAGTTTGTTACTGTTGTGATTGATTTGTTTCTGTTGAAATAGATATGTATAAGGATAATATGGTAAACGATAGTTGATATACAGTAGGATGGAATGTCGGTGTCGTAATCAGTTTGGTTCTTCGTTGATTGCCATTATGTAAGGATGAAAGAACAGTGATTGAAGTTGTGAAGAAAATATTTATTTTTACCTTTACATCGTATGTACCTTGCCTCGACGGGCAGGTTATAAAATCCAACAGCATGCGAAGTAACGGGAAGTGTAGATTTTCCTTGTATGGTTTGTGTTTATGTTCTAGTCATTGTGTAGTAGTAATTACAGAGAGAGATAGAATGATGTTGTAAGAGAAAATAAAGTGAGCTAGTGAGAGTGAGAGTGTGTGACGAAACAACTGCTTCGTTGGTGAGTTACCATCGTTGTCATTTTTATGCCCTTATCTTTAGAAACGGCGTTTTGTTTATCCTGTCAGCCAGACTCCGTTCTCACTAAGTTGTCAGCAACAGACTGAGTTGTCACCGAGTGACTAACTAATTGTTGCTTGGGGTTCTTGCTTTTATAACTATCCAGAAGGATAGACATATCGTTGAGAACAATGGATTTCGTTGGTGGTACTAGTTATTTTAATTCTAGCTTTGGTCGCTTATAAGAGGTTAGAAGTTTCAAGTCCTGAAGACATTATTTCGGACTGGCTAAGGCAATCTGGCAAATATAAACTGTCACAGAAAAACCATTGTTCCACCGTGAGAAAAGTTCTGTTGAACTGTTACTTGAAATTTGGCTATGGTGAATCGAATCCACTTCATGCCTGCAAGATCCACTACATATATAAGTGTGTGTGTGTGTGTGTGTGTGTGTGTGTATAAGAAATATTTAACAACATCTTTGGTAGATGAAAGAAATATTTAACAACATCGTTGGTAGATGGGTATATAGGGATTTTATATCCACGGTAAATAGGGACTGAAAGCCAGAAAGGGAGGAAAAAGTGTTGAGAGTCTTATGAGCTTGGTCAGTATCGTGGATATGCGAGGGCAGGATAATGAAAAATCGTGACGTCTGCAAGAATTCATAATGCACATAAACTCAATGTTCTCTTTTTACTCCATCATTTACCTGCTGTAGACAATTATGGCTAAGCGCCATAGCATAATTCAAATATAATTAACCGCCTAAACTTTTACTTATTGTATAACTATCATTCACAAATACACACAGCACTCTACAGAACATAAAATATTTTTACACGAGTACTTCACTAATATGTGTTATAGAAAGTGCGATTCATATATTCCCTACCTACATCTACAAGCTCCTTGTGCCCTGAATATATATATGTGTGTGTGTGTGTGAGGGAGAGAGAGAGAGAGAGAAAGAAAGAGAGAGATTGTATGTGAAACATGCAAAAAGGATGCTTTACTCCAAGCCGGACTAGTTTGAATCCCGTGTAGAATTTTATGAGAAACTAAATTCTTACTGTAACTATCCACGGAGGTAAGCTTATAGACCGGCTATTACTTAGAGCTTCAGTAAAATAGATAAATAATTTGCATGGATATTGCATTGAAATTTGTTCAAACATACAACGTTGGCTAAAATTCTATTCTACAGTAGAACATTAAAACAAAACGTTGCCAACAGGATTATAAACAGTTGTTATTGAAATCGTAACATATAATAGAAACATTTTACTTTTTTACTTTCATTTTTTGTTACATATACATGAAAACAAAAATGCCTTCAGGCCTGAGATTATAGACGAACATTTTGTTGACCTTGGTGACTTTTGATATTTGGGATTTCCAATTTGAATTTCTGGTATATGATGAAAGAAATAGCTCGCGCTCTACATGAAAAGTATGTTGCTTGCGTTTTGCTTTTCAGACGTTTTAATGTAATTTTAGGAGCGTATTAATAAGAACGTTTACATTTAGGAGTGTGGACATGTTCTTTTTATTAGTCGATATTGTACTTAGTGATATAGTGTCGTTGTTATTAGAGCTGTTGTGTTATTGTGTTGTGTCACATGGTGTAGTTACTATTGCTGAAGTTATTTTGGTTTGGTTATTATTACAGTTGGTACAACAGTTTACTGATATTTAACTATTCACTACATATCTACTGTTTTTTTTTTTTTGTTTGTTGAACGCAATTTTTCGCCAGTTATCAGCTTTTTTTTTCTTTTTTTTTATATAGTTCTTCAGTTCGATGGCTTGTTTTATTTTTGCTGTATGTTAGTTCTGTTAATGTTTCCTATTCGTTTTTATTTTGAATGCTTGCATTTCTAGTGTGGTGTTTATTTCTTGGTGCGTTGATATTCGTTTGCAGTGTTTATGTACTGGATGCATAACGTAGTTTAACTAAGCATGATTTATCAGAATGCAATCAAAGAGGGAAGGGATGCTGCGTTGAAGTTACAGCATTTTTCTTGTATAACAGCAATATGAACGTTACAGTGAAGTTTTCTTTTAGCTTTAGATTTTCAGGCTAGGAGTATTTTGTATAGAATATGGTTGGTAATTCAGACTAATGCAGTTCTCAATGTTATCTAGTGGTTGTATTTTGAGATGTGACATCAATCATCATTAATTACTGAAATAACGCTGGTTAGTTTATGAATAGTTACTGAAAGAACACTGGGTAAAAATTTCTTAATATAAATAAATTAAGGACATGTATAAACTGTTAAATTAAGATGTGTATTTATAATATATCTTTCAACTACAGTCGTTTTATATTCTTGATTCACTCAGGCAGTAATTATTTTCTCTAATGAGTTTGTATATGTTTGTGTAGAGTGTGTGATTATAATAATTATTTGTAACACATCAGATAGAAAATGGATGGTAAATCAAATTAATGCTATTTTATGGTTGTCTGTTGAGATGTGACATCGATCATCGTCTGTTATTGAAAGAACGTTGGTTCACGCATACACACATACTCACACAGAACTGAAACGATGCTTGACTTTTCTTTTCAGCGTTGAATGTTCACCATCCCATTTCCATTGCACACACACACAAACATTCGCATTCCTCCCTTTTACATACACACATATACTCACACAGAGTTGAAACGCTGTTTGATTTTTTCACCGTAAAATTTCCATCATCCCACTACTAAGTTTGCCATCACCCCTTCCTGCCTTATTCATCTGTCACCCCTTCCTTTTTCATTCATATGTTGTGACGGAGAAAATCCAAGAGTATTATTATAGTAGAAGATACACAACGCTCTCTTTGCCACTTCCTCTCTCTCATTGCTATTACTTTCTCTCACTCTATTTCAGTCATGCTATTACTCTCACTACTTTTCCTGCCCTGAATTATTATTTTCTCTGCTCAACCTTCACTTATACTACTCTTTGTCTCACTCCCTCCTACTGTGTGATTTTGGACATATATATATATATATATATATATATATATATATATACACAAATATATAAAAGCACTACGCTCATTATTATATTAAGAGATGGTTACGTGATATTCTTCGATTACATGTATTTTAAAGGTGGTTGTCTTGAGATTTGGTATGGTAGTTATTTTTTTTATAACATTGTACTTTGTGCAGCAAATTTGTTACTGAGCATGAAATTTTAGTAAGAAGACAATAGTAGCGCTGTTGGTTTTTTGTATTGTTTTATTCTGATACGTAGTTATGCTTCCTGTTCTTTTTTTTTTTTTCTCATGCATGAGATTTGTACGGGGATAATTTCACCATTTCGACTTTTATTTTTATTTTTTACTTTCTTTTGAAACGTGCGACCAGAACTAAATTTTCAAGTATGTCATTCCTTTTTGAAGACTGCATTAGTAATTTCAGGAAATTAGGTTGCTCATTCGAATGACTATTTAATAGCACGACACCTCATATTGATGTGTTTGTTAAAAGTTTGTATGGTAATAAAGGTATTTATGGGTAAACCATCATTATACTTGTATGGAGAAGTTTTATTTCTTTATTAATTGTTTATAATTTTTTGATGACGGCTGTATTCGGGGATTCAGTAGTATATAGTGTTATTGGAATTATATTGCTTCTAGAGTGTACTGTTATTCTGTTCGCTTTTCCTGTTGAAATAGTCTGTTCTATATGGACTGTACGTCGGATCCTTTGGATGAATAGGTATAATTTCCACACAAGCATGCTCTTTCAGAATGTATTGGTATAAATATAGATGAAGGTTCCCTTTCGCTGTATCTATACCAATATGCATCAAACCTTTCACCAATGGTCAGGCTGTATCTTTTCGTAGGTTTTTTCTTCTATCATCCCTCCATACACATATGATACACTAAATATTGCAGCCATTTGCACAAAATGGTTCACAGAATAACCATATGTTACAAATCTGTTGTGAGTGAGGAAAGCTATTTTTGTTGTCGCAGCATAGCAACGTTGTGCTATGGCATACTCCATCTAATCAAGACTGGGCTCGTATGAATACCGAAGGTAGTTCTCTGCCCAAGCAGAGAAGTTTCAAGCAGTTGGCGAAAAGAACGCGCACCAACAACATTCCCTCTTTCAACAGGAAACCTCTTGGTTTTTCACCACCAGCTTCGTGCAGCTAACTCTGAGTTATATCGGCTCTCGACTTGTCACCTCATGAACAGCTTATTTCATTTTTGCTAACTTAACTCCGTGAAATTCTGGATGACATCAGCCATAACTCTGTCTCATAATGAACAGTATACTTTCGTTTAAGCTAGCTCCGATCCTATTAGCTTATAACGACTGCCAACTGAATCTATTGTTCAGACGTAAGTTGTAATATTTTCCCTGACTCGCATACATACAGGCAACTATCTTTTTACTTCTTGTTAGCTCTGGTAATAATTTGATAAATTATTTGTTTAAAAACTGTCTTCTGATATACACATGTTTCTCAAAAGCACATTTACTGGATTTTCCCACGAACACTTTCATACTTTAAATTAGTGACCACCTTCACTAAATTGGTGACCTAGACGTTTAAATATTTCTTCTCTAGTTCTGGTAGTGGTTCAGCTATAGGAACAAGGTCATCAGCATAAATATCTTGAATTTCTCTGTTATTGCCTGGAGGACTATGATGAACAAGAAGGGGCTGATCCTTGGTGAAACCCTACTTCTACTCTGAATTCTTCACTATACTCGTTACTGACTGCATCCCTGTACATGGCTTGTATGGCTCTTACCAACCTCTCGTCCATCCATAGTTTCCGCATTGACCACCAGATAAGGGATCGGGGAACCCTGTCAAAGGCTTTCTCCATGTCAACAAAAGCCAAGCACAGCAGTTTATCTTTGGCTGGAAATATAACATCAGTGGTGCTTCTCCCTGGCACAAAACCAAACGGCATCTCATCTAAACTAACTCTCACTAATTAGTTGGGCTATGACCCTTTTCGCGACTTTCATCACCTGATCCAACAATTTGACACCTCCATAGTCATTTCTAAGGCATCACCTTTATCTTTGCAGCAGTTGACTATGGTACTACTACCCCAGTCATTGGGTATGACTTCTTCGTATACCACCTGACTAACTATACGGGTGACTAGATCATAGCCTACATCGCCAGATATTTCAAGCATCTCAGTGGTAATTCCTGATGGGTCAAGGGCTTTCCCTGTCTTCATATCCTTAATTGCTTTATCTACCAAGGTACTATCAATTCGGATAGCTGGTCCCTCAGTTGGGTTAACATTTGGCAGACTCTCTTTCTCCCATTCATTCTATTCATTTTGCGGCCTTTCATAGTGGCATTTGCAAATCACTTTGGTTACAGCATCATTAAATGTAAGTGAATCATCATCCATGCGGACGCCTTTCTCTCCTATGACATCGCGATTTTCTCTCACACACTGCCTTGCAATTCGAAACACTTCAAATCTCTGGTCCTCACAAGGCAGAACATTGGCAAACTCCTTCTTTTCTACTTCTCCTCTGGCTAAGTATACTTGTCTCCTAGCTTCCCTTATGGCTATCAGATACAGTTCTCTGCTACCACCACATTTCTAGTCCTTCCAGCCCTGTTTCTTTTTCCTAATGGCCCTGTGACCTACATTGTTCCACCACCATGTGACCATGGGTTGAGAGGGGACTTTGCAACAGCCACATATCTGGTCAGTGGCCCTCAACAGGTAGCCCTATAGGAACCATAGATAGATATCTTTTATCTTTTACTTGTTTCACCCCTTTTGACTGCGGCCATACTGGGGCACCATATTGAAGGGATTTTTAGATGAACAAATTGATCCTAGGACTTATTTTTTTAAAGCCTAGTACTTATTCTATCAGTCTCTTTTCCTGAAAATTTAAGTTGCACCAACATAAACACACCAACACTGGTTGTCAAGCAGTGGTGGTGGGGGACAAACACAATACACAAAGACACACACACACACACACACACATATAGTAAAGATTATTTGCCAACATAACGTGATAGTCCTGGTTAGGACGAATGCTACTGCTATTTAATCCCAGGAAGCATCGTCTCCAGCTGGCTATATGATATACTATATGTGTCCTTATATTTTTTAACAAGGGAATTTAGCATCGCCACTCAGCACAAAGTAATATCTGTGTATCACAATTTCTGGGTTATTTCTCTTCATCAGCACGGAATAGCTGCTCGGCTAGAGGTGGCACTGCTAAACTCTTGTTCGAAACATATAGTTTTCAAA
Source organism: Octopus sinensis (assembly GCF_006345805.1). NCBI lineage: Eukaryota > Metazoa > Mollusca > Cephalopoda > Octopoda > Octopodidae > Octopus > Octopus sinensis. The sequence goes on along the minus strand of NC_043009.1, from coordinate 18,730,495 downwards.
GTGACACACTCTAGAGTACTGTTACTCAATGTCTCTCAAACAGCTATGCACAATGTGATACCATAAAGGAAAACTATAATCATCACTGAATTCGACTACGGGTGTCAGGACACATATATTGCTAGAAATAAGAGCTAAAATGCTCTAATGCGGTAGGAAAAGCACATAAATGTATACATATTTGTTCACAGGGCTGTAATCATCCAAAACACCAACTCAAGACTGAACATTCAGTTTCGGCTATTTCCGTAGCCTCCTCAGTAAGGACTCCTCGTTCGTGTTGTAGAAATAATAGTAATAATGGTACATCCCCTCCCACGTGATGAATGGCATGTGCTAGTTGCTATAAATAAGGTAACGTTGGTCAGTATAAACGGAGATTATGAAGTAGACAGTCATAGATAGTCGTGTCTTTAGTGGTCTTAACTAATTATACTGCTATACCAGATGGGGCGATATAACAATTCGACATTAAGGATTAAAATAGTGGCGACGAGGAATTAACAAACTCACAAAAGTTTTCTTTGTGCAAATTTTACAGGAGAAAAATCGTAAAATTATGGAAAATTTGTTAGCCAGTTTGCTCGAGTTGCAAAAACAGCAACTGAAAGAACAACAACTGCAAGAAAAACAGCATCAACAACAACTGTAAGAACAACAGCAGAAGCAGCAACAATTACTATTACAGCAACAAATGCTGCAATTAAGTCGTCAGGAAATGCGAAAAATGTACTGACATTAACATTCCTCCGTGAGCCCCCAAAACCTGAGATTGGTCCTCACTATTCCATCCCATGACTTCCTGGGTCTCCTTCTTCCACAGATACCATCCACTTTCAGTTACTGAGACTACTTTATACAGCTGTCTTTACTCATATGTATCACATGTCCAAACCAACGTAGTTCCCCTTTTGCATGCTGCATTTGATTCCTCTTATGCCCAATCTTTCTCTCAAAACTTTTGTGCTTTGACATTCATGCACATTGATGCTGCACATCCAGCAGAGCATACCGCCTTTGTTCCTTTCTAGTCTACACAGATCTTCTGCATTCAGAGCCCATGTCTCACTACCATGAAGTATAGCTGTTCGTACACAAGCATCATACAATCAACCTTTCACTTTGAGAGAGAGAGAGAGTCCTTTTCTTGCCAACAGAGGTAGTAGCTCTTTGAACTTTCTCCATCCTATTCGTATTCTAGAAATAATAATTTCAGAACATCCACCTCCATTGCTAATTTGGTCGCCTAGATGATATAAAACTATCTGCTGCCTCAAGAGAACTCCTGGGTATTTGAGAGAGTCTAAGTCCCATGTGCTTATTGTTCCTGCACATGTGCCACACACAAAAGTGACCTTATCTGTTAATCTATCTGTGGTTCCACTGTATCTTTTGTTTTGTCCATAGCTTACATTTGGTGCAGTGAATGAAATTACTTTCTACTCCTTTCCTACAAAGGTTATTTACCTGGTTGAAATAGAGTCTTATCTGCTTTCTTGCTAACAACAACTTTTGTCGTAACTAAGTTAACTTTAAGACCCTTTGATTCCAGGTTTTGCTTCATACCTGGAATTTCTTCTCTAATTCTGCTAGATTCTGCAATAAGAGCAAGGTCATTAGCTTATAATAGTTCCTATGCGCATCAAATTTTGAATTCCTCTGTTATGGCCTGGAGGACTATGATGAACAGGCGTGGACTAAGAATTGAGCTCTGGTGAACTCATTCTTCAATGCTAAATTCATCACTATGTTCATGGCCGACTCCCACCTTACTCACAGCACCTCTGTACATGGCTTGTACAGCTCTAGCAAGCCGCTTCTCTATTCCTAGCTTCCTTAGAGACCACCAGATAACAGTTTGTGGGACTCTGTCAAAAGCTTTCTCCAGTTTGACAGTGGCTTACTTTTGGCCAAATACCTTTCCTGCAGCTGTCTCACTAGGAAGATGGTATCTGTGGTACTCTTCCTCCCAGGTACAAAGCCAAACTGCATTTCAGCTAGCTTAATTCTATCTTATAATAATTCTGCTTGTTATTACATTACTTAGCCCATCGGTAACACTTTCACATGATTAGAGAAAAAGGAGAAAGAAAAGAGGGAGAGGGAAAAAGAGGATAATGCAAAGAGTGAGGTAGAAAGAGAGAGAAAAAGAAAAAGAAGGGGAGAGAAAAGACGGAGAAAGAAGCATCCATGACATGTGGTAGGGGGAATGTGATATTTAATATGTAGTTAAAAAAGTTAATTAAAGGTAGTGATATAGAGGAGAGTTAGGAATATAATTTTAGCAGAGGGGTGATGTTCTGATGATGAGATCAGAGAGAGAGAGAGTGTGTGATGGTGGGTGTATAGGGAAAAGTAATTTATTTTAATTAAAGTAAGTTTTTTTATATCACTTAACGAATGCGCATCTCAAACTTGCCATTCACACAGTTTCCCGTTTGCCTGTTATATGCAATGACTATCAATAAATCACAAGGGCAAACATTTGATAAAGTGGGGCTGTTCTTGCCTGAACCTGTATTTGGCCATGGTCGGCTATATGTTGCATTTTCAAGGGCTCGCAAATTATCTGATGTGAGAGTTAAAGTTATCAACATTGACAACCAAGATAATAGAAGAGGGAGAACTTACACGAAGAACATAATCTGCAAAGAAGTATTGGATTGAAAGGTGTACACAAACCGAAATGTGTACTAACTCTGATCCATCGCCTTGGTTTATAAGTTACCAACAATGTGGTTTTCAGAGTATGCCATGTTGCATTAAATTTCTACTCCCGTGAAATTTTACATATAAAATAATTTCTTTTACTATAAAATTTTTGTTTTCTAAATATGAAATTGTGACCATGTAAAATTTTAAAATAAATTATATTGTTTATGGCAAGAATGGAAAAATAAGAGTGAATATTTATGAATGATGCATATTAAGTCTATAAAATTGTGCATAAAGTATATAGAATATATATAAAAAGCATTAAGTAGTCATCTTATTGTACTACTATCAACTCTGATGGCTGGTTCCTCAATGGATTTGATATTTGAATGACTCTCCTTCTCCCATTCATTTTCCACATTTAGTAACCTTTCATCTCTGAGACACTAAGTATATACCCCATCTGAGACATGCACACATATATACACCATAATATCTGTATATAATTATCTATCTATCTATTCTTTCTTTTTCTTTTATTCTTTTATTCATTTCAGTCATTTTGACTGTTGCCTTGCTGGAGCACCACCTTTAGTCGAGCAAATCAACCCCAGGACTTATTCATTGTAAGCCTAGTACTTATTCTATCGGTGTCTTATGCTGAACTGCTAAGTTACGGGGACATAAACACACCAGCATCGATGTCAAGCGATGTTGGGGGACACACACACATATATATATATACGACAGGCTTCTTTCAGTTTCCATTTACCAAATCCACTCACAAGGCTTTGGTCGGCCTGAGGCTATAGTAGAAGACACTTGCCCAAGGTGCCACGCAGTGGGACTGAACCTGGAACCATGTGATTGGTTAGCAAGCTACTTACCACATAGCCACTCCTGCATCTATTCTTGCCACGAGACAGCAAAGCCAAGGCTGTGTGGAATTTATAGGACATTTATAAAGAGAAAGATAGTCTTACAACTGTTTCTAGGATATTAGAGATATCCCTTCATTACATACATGTGTGTGTATACACACACACACACACATGTAGGCATGGGCATAGATGTGTGATAAGAAGCTTGTGTCTCAACCACATTAAGGAAAAACTAAGAATGAAGAATAGTAGAAGAGCCATTGAATAGTGAGAGATGGGTAAAGAATGAGGAATGGTAGAAGTGTCATTGAATAGTGAGAGAGGGGGTCAGAAGAGTAAAGTTGAAATGGCGTGACTCTCTGACACACTGACATTCGCTTTCGCATTTATTATTATAGATATATACATATACATGTGCGTACATACATATATACACATACATATATACATCCAGCTGTAGAAACTCTGCCAGATCAAGACTGGAGCTTGGTGCAGCCATCTGGTTCGCCAGCCCACAGTCAAACTGTCCAACCCATGCCAGCATGGAAAGGAGACGTTAAATGACGACGATGATAATGATGATATATATATATAAGCATATCCACATAGAAATATATACACATCTGCCTCACTGTCATATTAAATGCTTGCCTCTGTTTTTCTACATTCTATATCTCATCTCTCTATGGACACATACATACTTCCATGCATGTGTCTGCTCTGACTTTGCAAATCTTGTGTGCAAGTATGCTTAAGTTACTAAACTTATGTATGTTTGTGTGTATTTTCCTTTGTGTGTCTTCAGGCAAAATTTTCTCCTCTTCATTATCTTATCCAGATGGTAGTGACTAATTGTTCAAGTAAGCTTACATTTACCAAGCACGTGGCTCTAGTTTTAAATAGCACCGCACCCTAAGTAACTGAGACAAAACATGCTATTTTATTTTGCTGAAATTTCACTTCGATATAGAACCAAGAGAATTAATCGAGACACAGCAGAAAGACAGACAGAATGTAATAGCTATCCATACAAACACACACATATATGTATATATATATTTATATTTACAAGTATATTTTCGTACACACAATTATATAAACATATGGACATGGACACACACACACACATGCATACACACACACATATATGAATATATATATATATTCATGTGTGTATGAGGACGTTTATAAAGAGAAAGATAGTCTTACAGCTGTTTCTAATCAAGTGTTTCATACTAACCAAGTGTTTCCACCCACGATCCAAGGTATTAACTAGATGCTTAGTCAACTTTACTTTTGTGTTCAAGTGAGACAGGTAGAGCATTTGATTCTCTCAGAACAGCAAAGCAGTTGTATGCACTCATAGTTCCTGTGTATTGATTAAGTTGACTGGTTTTATTACTGTGTTGCTATTTATCAAATGAGTAGGACCCTGGCAATCAGAGAACTTTTCATTGAAGCCACATTTAATGCATGATTTTTATTGCTCTCTCAACAAAATTCCAGTACTCAAGATAAGGACAAACTTGTTTTACTGTTCATTCAACATAACTTCTCTGCCCATAGAATAACGATATACTTATTGCAATGTCTAGTGATTTATCAATCCTGTTCATTGCGTTTCTTTACATTTTTTCTTAAAATTCACTCCATAAAACTTCAGTAATAAGGAGAAGTAGTGAGCAGCTTTGACAAGTCTCAAGAAAGACAAATCACATGTAGGTTGATTATTCACTGTCAGCCACTGAAGAATGTGGCTTGTTCACAGTATATGTTTACAAAAAAACTCAGTATATATTGTATTTGATTTCATATATCCATTTATATAACATAACATATGCTGATAGTATATCTTCAGTGTTCTGAAAACAAACCTTATGTACTGACATTAACATTCGGCATTTCATACAGAGCATCATCATCATCATTACCGTCATTGTCATCATCATCATTTAATGTCCCTTTTTCCATGCTGGCAATGAGTTTGGACAGTTTGACAAGAACAGGCAAGCCAGAGGGTTCTACCAGGTTCTGTGCCTGCTTTAACATGGTTTCTACAGCTGGATGCCCTATCACTTGACAGAGTGTACTGGGTGCCTTTTATGTGGCACCAGCATTGGGGAGCTCACCAAGTACTTAGAAGATAAAACCAGGGTATAGACTGGAGAAATAAGAAACTATGATAGAGGGAGAGAAGCAGATGTCTTGCTGAAGAGGTGAATGCATGACTTTGCCCACCTGGAAAGTGAGAGAGAGAAAGAAAGAGATGTGAGGTCCAGGTACAACACGAATATGAGGCAGAATGGGAAGTGCACTGAGTGAAACTAGTGTGACAAATGATTAGAGACAGAGAATGAGTTGGATGCAGAGGATATAAGTCCAGTATAGCAGGAAGTGAAGAAAATACATGAGTTGTGAGGGAAGCTTTGACAGAGCCTCAATTCTGCTGAGATGGACGGGTCTTCTCAAGCCAAGCATAACACCATTTGTTTCAGTCCCCTATCGTCTCCTCTGAGAGACTCAATATCTTGAGGTCAGTCTTCACCATTTCATCCCATGTCTTTCAAGGTCTACCCCTTCCACATGTTCCTTTGCACATTTAACAATTGGTACTTCCTTATATAGCTCTTCTCACCCATCTACATCACATTACCATACCAGCACCATCTTCACTACATCTGATGCCTCATATACCCAATTTTTCTTGTGCTTTGTCATACAAATACTCTGACGTTGAACATCCATCAGAGCATATTTGATTCACTTCTTTCAAATGTTCCCATGTCTTCTGGATTCACAGCCCAAGTTTCACAACTATGTAAAATTACTGCTCTTACACAGTTATCATACAATCTGCCTTTTATTCTCTGACCTTTCTCCAGTCGATTTTTATTCAAGCAACTATACTTTCAGAGCATCCTACTCCACTGCTGGGTCACCTAGATGTTTCAGTGCTCAACTAACTTAAATTAATTGTGCATTTATGACTGTGCTCTGTCAACATTATTGATGCAACCATAGACTACTTACTTAAATGCTGAGTCAAAATAACTTATACTACCATAGATTACTTACTTCAATACTCAGTCAATATAAATTGTGCTCATTAATTCATAATCTTTTTTTTATAATTTCACATAAACAAAAATGGAAATCGTGGTTGTAAAAAAAAATTTTTTTCCAAAATCCCAATTTTTAAGTGAACAATATATTCAATTGGAAAATTGTGTCAAAACATCTATGTCCCTCACAATGGTATGTTCCATGTTTCATTATTTTCCTCATTTTTTAAGAATAATTTTAAAGTTTGAAAATGAAAATAAATCAACCTAAACATCAGTAATAGAATAACAACAAAAAAACTCTTTACTACTCAACATATATATTGTTTGAATTCTAACAAAATGGAAAGCATTTACTTCAAGAAATATGTAGAAACATAAAAACGATAAGAAGCACAATTGAATGACTAGCCTTTGGCATCATGATTCTGTTAGGCCTTCAACTGCTGGAGAAAGTTCAAATGGTCAACTTATTCTCATTAATCTGTAAGTGCTGAGAGAAGAAAACAAAAGACTTTAAATATATATTTTAAAATGCTGTTTTTTCTGTGACCTAAAATTCTTCAAGCTGGTGTCCCAGCATAGCTACAGTAAAATGACTGAAAAAATAAAAAAAAGTTTTAGAAAATAAAAATTCTGGTGTTGATACATTCAACTAAAACTTCTTTAAGGTGGTGCCCCAGCATGGCCTCAGTCTAATGACTAACAAGTAAAAGGTGAAAAGAATAAAAGAATAATCGAAAAATATAACTGTGGGGCTTTTGTCCACTTTCACACTTTAACTAAGGGGTTTTTGTCCGAGGGGCTTTTGTTCTACACTCACTAATAGAATAATGAATTTAGATTTGATTAATATAACTTATTTTGAATGTATGCCTTGGGACTCTTTCAATATTATTTATTCACAGTATACATAAATTACTCTCACTCTACATAGCCTTTGTAATTATAGATTACTTCCTTCAGTGCTTAGGCAACACTAATTAATACTCAGATAACATAAGATATAAGTTCGTAGAATATTTCCTTCAGAGCTCATTTAGAATAACTGATGTACACATAGAATACTAACTCATTCTCTATCAACATAACCATTGTAATAATAAAAAAAATCTTGTTAGAAATCAGAGGGTAGAGCACATACAATACTGAATTTAGTTAGCACTCAGTATAATTTATATAGTCAGTATTTACTCAATGTTATATATTCATTAGATACATTTTGTACAACTCATATAACATGAATTGCTTACTCATAGAATTCTCATATGTTCTCAGTCAAAATAAATTCTTCCCTTAGAATACTTTGTTTGCACTCAGTCCCTACTTCCCACGCAACCAACATAGCTTGTTTACTTATAGAATACTTCTTTTAAATCTAACTTTTCGTCCATTTATTTTAATCCCTATTTTTCATCAGCAACTTTAGCAAATCAGTCAGTTATATATTACAAATGTTTCACTAGCCTTGATGGAAGAACTACCAGGTCTCAACTCGAAGAATTCATTGAGTCACGTTTTCAGCTGCACATCATTGTTGAATAAAATGCCTCACAGACTGTTGGAGAGTGATTGAAAAAGGTGATAATCTGAAGGTGCCATATCAGCAGAATATACTGGGTGCAGTAAAACTTTCCAACTGAGCTCTTAAATAGCAGTTTTGGTTTAAATTAGCAATGTGGGTGAGGGGGAATGTTATTGTGCTGAAGAAGCACACCATGTCACCAGTCAGGTCATTTCAGCTGGACTGCCCCATTGGGCTGGTGCATTTGCTAAACATAAAACCCTACTTTGATTGTATGGTTGTTTTCAAACATTTCATAGTAGATTAGCCCTTTCTAATCCCATCAAATACAGATTATTTTCTTGCTGGATGCAGCTCTGGCTTGACTCGAGGTGTTGTTCACTTGTTGAGACTCAGCTATTCTTTCCTCTCCTTCGTATTGACACCATTTTCTATCATTGGTGATGACGCTGTAAACAAATCCACTTGTGCCTATAAGCAATCTGGTGTCAAGCAAACTGGTAGCAATAGGTGAGCACTGGAATTTGTCTCTTTCCTTCAGTGTATGAGATTCAAATTATCCTTCCTTGAAGTGTGTAAACCATATCTAAGCAGTTCTTTTAGTAATAGCACCTTCTCCATACACAGCAGAAATGTCTCAAATGGCTTTGCAGCATGGGAAACTTAATTGAAATAACAGAAGCAGGTGTCAAAAATGCTCGTCTTTTTTTACTACTTGGTAACTCCATTGTCATATGTTTAAAAAGAGATAAAATGATAAGCTAAAGTTGTAGAGGAAGAATATAGCTACAAAAAGCATAAAACAATACAATAAAATATTTTATATATTATTTGAAATAATATTCAGAGCCACTTTAACATGGCTGTGCATTCGAGTGGACTCTCCTGTGATTTTTAACCCCCCCCCCCCCCCCAAGAGGACATCTCATCTACCTGGTTAACGATGCACAGCTGCATCTAATAAAATTGTGAGCAGAGGAGCGAACCCTTACTGTCTCCTAGTGATGGGACCAGTTGACCAGTCCTGGTTTTAGGCTATTTCTGCCACTCCTCAGTACTGGACACCTTGTCTGCTGGAGATGAATTTTTTATTAGGATAATTAATATCGTACACAGAGGGGACAAAACAGGACAATACAAACAATTATGGTTATTATTAGTTCGTATGATACTTAGTTTTTAAAAATATAGAATGATATATAACTAAATTTGAGTTTATTTGGGAATTAAACCTGTTGGGCTGAAAAGCCCAGCGACTATACCTTTTCCTTTTCCCATGAGGATTAAGCAAGGTCACTTGCACCCACCTTTCTTACCACAGCCTTCCATCTATTCTTGAACATGCCTTGCAACAGGCATCTCCTCTCCACCCCTACCTTGCTCTTCAGATGATATCTGAAGTATGTCAACAAACCAGGGCCAGAGATGAAGGATCCCATCACAAGACCTTGCAATCTGGTCTTCCACACACACTCTGCAACTGAACAGAGAAAACATGCCTCACCTTCCTTAAAGAGTCCAGTTGGTGACACAGTTTTTATTATAAACTCAGCTGATAGCTGTACTCTGCCTAGGTGTGACAACACATGTTCAACATAAATTATCAAGCCTGAAAGCTTCCAGCACTGTACAAAAGCATGCTGAATGGTTTCATCGTCCAGCCCACATCTTGGACATGCCATTGGCACTGACATTCTGTGCCTGGATAACTTATTGCAAACAGGTAAAGTGTTCCTGTAGTATTGCCAGGTCAGGGACTTTTGGTAATTATCCAAATACCCCAGCCTGAAAGTTTTTTGGAACAGATTGGCAAGTTGGTTCTTGTTGAACCCCAAAGCCCCTCTTATAAGACGTCATCATTTTAAAACTCTACCAGCCCTTTATACAAAACCGAGGTGGTATTCCCACTGCCGGCCTTGCCCGTCTTGTGGATTAGCATGAGTGCCTGTCGACACTCTTTTTGCCATTCTGTCAGATTACGTCTTTTAATAAAACCAGATTTGAATCTCTCCAAAGAGGCTGGTCACAGAAAGAATTCCCCTGCCAGCGGATCCCACACCTTGTCACTCTCCAGGCAGCACCAGAGTTGTCTCAGTTTCAATGCATGTCTGCGCATCATTAGCCAGGGCATCCCTAACCCACCCTTTAATGGTTCCTGGCAGCAGCCGGAGTGCCTCACAAGTGGCTTTCCTCTTTTCCACAATAAGCAGAAGAGGAAGCGCTTCAACTTGTTTAGCCACAAGTCAGGGCAAGGGACAACGGTTAGACGGTAGGTGATTACAGATGCAATAGACACCTGTACCACCTCCGCCCTTCCTTTCAGGGACAGAGCCCGTCCGGACTAGGGCCTCCACCCTGTCTGCCACCTTGCTCCAATACTTCTCTGTTTGGGAGTCCGGTCCAAACCAAACTCCAAGCAATTTAACAGGACCATTTGTCCAGTGATCCACAACACTGGACGATATCGACTTGCTCCTCCAGGTTTTTATTTGTATATAAGGCAGTCCTGACTCCATTTACCGGCGTTGTTATCATGCTAGCTGTACCACGAGTATTACTACTACTACAAATTGGTTGAGGTGATGTTTATCAATGCGGTTTACATCTCCTTGGTTGGTATTTAGATGCAAATGTTTGCTAGATCCAGTTGGTGGGTTATTGAATCTTTGCCGCATTTTGCTATTGTTTATACAATGCATAAGCTGCTCTAAATTAGCAGAGTTGGCATAGGATGCCTTCATGGCGTGTCGATTAAAAATAGCATGATACCAACTAGATTTATGAAAACACTTGTCCAAAGCAGCAAAAATTTTCCAGCGATCCTGGTTGAAACATGCAAACCGAAAGCCAACATATTTATTCATACATTAATTACTTCAGTTCTTATCGAACATAACATTTTCACTCATAGAATGCTTACTTCTGTGCTTATTTAGTAGATCATATGTACTAAAAGGATACCTACTTCATAACTTATGCATAACTCATGTGCTGGTGAATCAGACAAAATAATTTAGGTATTAATAGTACACACTTAAAACTTTAGCATTTAAACTGGCCCCCATATCCAGCCCAAATATTCTACATGCTTTATGTTCAAACTGGTCAGATCTGGCCTCTCACACCTACCCTACAATGTTATTTTAAAAGAATAAACAATCACATCATTGCAAGCTCAAAGCTATGAGCTTATGCATGATTACTTTAAAACAATGTGAATTGATAAGCATTACAGTTGACTGAGCAATCTGAACATTAAATTCTCAGTTTAACATGATTAGTACTTGTTAAATATATTGTTCAAAGTCAGTTAACAAATCTCACAGAATACTTATCCAGAGCTCAGTTAACATAATTATACACAGAATATTTTGTTCACAGCTTTAGAATTTTTATATCTATACACCCTCAATACAGCTTACATGCTCATAGTGCATGTAGTTCATTCTCTGTAAAAAAAATAATGTATACTATAGAAGCACATTTCATTTAGCATTAAAATTTTATAATGTACATACCTCAGTATTCAAAGTGTCGATAATGATGGCAAGTGTTTCACTAAGCTTTGTGATAATTACATTTTGGTTTGTATGTATGAGTATTTGATTTTTCCAGTTGGAGATATTGTTGAAAACTGTACATAATTAAAGTTGCTAATGAGAGTTTGAGGATGTAATTAAAAATGCCAAAATAACAGGAAAAATAAGCAAATTATGTTTATCACTCTCTAAACATTATACAGGTTTGATTACTTTTAATAGGTGCAGCATGTTGCAGTCGATGATTCACTTGTTATTCTACATTATATTATTTTTTACAATAAATGTTCTCCTTAATTTCCCAGATGTTGTACGTGTATATATGTATTCAAAACTACCAAAATATTTACTTACAAACATTTTCTAAATGTTTCCAAGCAACAGCAGGTTTAGTTTATGTAAAATCTGTGCATTTACAACATATCTGACACAGTCTGTGCAAAAGCTACAAATGGACGCAATAAGCATTATTATTCATGTTCACTGCAAAAGTTCTTGAAGGACAGCATTTCTTGTTATAGGCATGAGAAGGCACCAACACACCTGAATTTTCAATCTGTAATTTCAAATTATTTTTGCTTTTTTTTTTCTGCTTAAATCAAGAAAATTCATGCATGTAGTGTGTAATAAGCAAATAGGCTAAAGTTAAACACAAATTCAGTTAAGTTGAATATGAAGAAATATATGAAAGAGAATAATTAAAAATGAAATAAATGTCAATGCAAATACATAAAGCATATTAAATATATATTGATGACTTATAGCTTATTATATATATTTTGATTAGATTTACCAATGAGAATTTATGAGTATAAAAACATTGGTTGCATTTTGAGACAAGGAAGACAATAGAATGAACAAACAGAACTCCAGCCTGTGTTGAGGAATTTAGAAGGTAAATCAGATAAAAGGGAACAACTACAACAATTTTAAATAGTTAAGTGTTACTCAAAAAACAATTTGTCTATACAAATACACATAGCATATTGTATAAACTATCTCAGTATACTGAACATGTAGAAGTTCTGGTAGTAGTTAGGGAAGTAATCACCACTAGATAAGTCTTGAATAAGGCAGAAATTTGAATTTTGAATTTAGCAATAATGAAGATGCACAGAATCTAATTCCTTTTTTTATTCATTACAAGAGTTTTAAATATCATTTTAGTCATAGGTAGTCAAGTATGGTGCTATTTCATCCTTGTTTGGAATTATCAGTGTGACATAACACTAGGCAAGTACTCAACTAAACATTTTAAGAAGAGATAGTTTAGAAAACATTCAAGGAAGGTTTATTTTTCTTTACAGACTAATTCAGAGTTCAGTGCAGGAGAAGAAAATAGAGGAAAGAGAGATAAATCTTACATACTCACTGATTAACTGCTTACATACAGATGAACTATTTCAGTATTTAGTTATCAAAATTATGTTGACTCAGAACAGATAGAATACATATTTCAGTACTGAGTCAGCATAATTTTTATTGTTATAACATACTGGCATCAATGATTAGTCAATATAACTCATGTAATTATCAATACTAGTTGCATGTAACTTATGCAACTATCTATACTTAAATCAATACTCATTAAACATAAGTCATGAATGCACACAATACTTGCTTTAATGTTCAACAAACATAAACTATATTCGAACTGTAAGCTTACCTCAATGCTCAGTCAATGTAACTCATGTGCTCATCGAATATTTAACTTGGTGCTCAGTCAACAGTGTTAAGTTGACTTTTATTTAGTCAGAGAAGATTTACTTCAGTGCTCAGTTAATGTAATGCATTTACTCATTCAATGCTTATTTTAATACTGTATCAATAATTTACTCATTGAATAATTTCTTCAATGTTCAGAGAACATAACCTTCTTGACCCCAAATTATATATTTCTTACCTTTTAATACTAAACCAACTTGTTTGCTTACACCAGTGCTCAGATGATTTAACTTAAGTGGCCCCCACAGCATTTACTTCAGTACATACTCAGTATGATATATGCACTCATAGAATACTCAGATTTTTTTCTGTCTTGCAACACCACAAATGTAATAAAAATATCTACATTCCAGTCTTCTAATATAAATCATGCAATAATGCATAACTACTTTCATAGAATACATTAATAACAGATCAATCAATGCAGTATATGTAAACATCCACTCAACACAGAATATTTATTGTCAAAGCTCAGTCAACATGAATTATGTACTCATTTAATACAGCATTGCTCAATTAGCATAACTTCTATACCAATATATGACACGTGCTCAATGTATGCATATTTCATTTCACTGTAAACATAGTTTACACACCTTGATATAATTCATGTACTCATTGAGTTCCTATTTCATACTGTGTTAGCATAGGGTTTGAGTATTCATAAAATATTCCATTAGTATTCAGTCAACATACATGCTCAAAATATTTTTCACATTCTGTAATAGAATACCTTTTTTTAGTGCTCTCTCAGAGAATACTTACTTTGGTATTCAGTCAACATAACATTTGCACTCTAATAATTCTTAAGTTATCAGAGAAAGTAGCGTTCATATGTGGAAGATGCACAGGAGCCTACAGATATTCGGGAAATTGATTTTCTTAAATGTCCCGGAGGCTCTTTAGAGGTTGTGAATAATTTCTGCTACCTAGGGGATCTAATTAGTATTGGAGGAGGATGGATGGAAAGTGTAATCACCAGAATAAGAATAGGATGGAGAAAATCCAGAGAGCTTTTACTTCTGCTGGCAACCAAAGATTTCCCTCTCTCCCTCTCCAAGTGAAAGATTGTACGATGTATGAACAGCAATTCTACATGCTAATGAGATGTGGACCCTGAATGCAGAAGACATATTAAGGCTAGAGAGTAATGAGGCTAGTATGCTCCATTGGATGTGCAATGTAAGTGCACATGCGCAACAGAGTGCTAGTGTGTTGAGAAAAAAGTTAAGCATAAGAGGAATTAGGTGGAGTGTGCAAGAGAGAAAACTGTGCTGGTTTGGTCATGTGATGTGGATGGATGCTGACAGCTCCATAAAGAAGTGCTGATCACTCATAATGGATGGAACTCATGGAGGAGGGAGACCCAGGAAGACATGGGATGAAGTGCTGAAGGATGACCTTAGGACACTGAACTTTATGGAAGAGATGACAAAGGACTGAGATAACTGGTACCTTGCTGTACTCAAGAAGACCCATCCTCCACAATGGAAGTGTTAAGGCCACTCCCCTGGTGAAGAGGATTCGCCCATAAGAGTCCTGTGCCAGTGCCCTGTAGAAAGCACTCATGCCAGTGCCACGTTAAAAGCAGCCAGCACAAATGGTAAAGGGCATGCAGCCACAGAAACCAAATCAAGTCCTGCTTGCCAGCTCAGGTCAAACTGTCCAACCCATGCTAGCATGGAAAGCGAATGTTAAAGGACATTGACGATGAAGAGGAGGAAGAGGATGGCCTGATCTAAGTGTGGTCTGATCTTAGTCACTAAAGCAGTAATACTTTGATTCTAGGTTTCACTACATTGGTCTCCTTCCAGTGAGCTAGGGAGGAAAAGTGAATAAAATTAACACAATCGCAGCAAAAACTAATTAACAAGGAATTGATGTGCAAAATTCATAAAGAATGTAAGTGAAAATGTAAATAATTAAAGTGAAAGAAATATTGTTCTAATTTAGATTCAACATGTGCAAAAATGTGTTGAAAAGATAAACGTATAATAAAGGAGAGAGAGAGTAAAAGATCATGTATGCCTTACTTAAAGAACGGTGTGGGGTTTGTATTTTGTTTGTGTTGAAGAAAACTGTGAGATACCGAATGTGCTAAGACATTTAAATTTATTTATGTATTCAACATAACCATAGCAAGGTCATATAGATAAAAGTAGCTGGCTAGAAGCATTAGCACAGAGAAATATAGTTAGTATTCCTTTTATATGAGAGATCTAAATGAATATGGCAAACATGTATTTAGATATGTGTGTGCACATTATTTACATCTATGAGTAAAATGCAGCATTTTTGAGAGAGAGGTCAATGAACACGCCCATAACACCAAAGATTCTTTGAAAGCTGTTATAGTCAGAATAATGTCCAAAATGAACCAGGACCACTTGAGCATGTAGATGATTTAAAGCAGTTGTTGAAGCTGAAGATGGCTTTATTGAATAACATTATAGAAAAGAAGGTTTATTTTTATCCTCATAGCATTTTTTGATAAATAAATTTATTATCTGTTATTCTATATCTGTTTTTTTTTTATAAACATAAATCTGTCCTCAAATATCTTATACACTCTGTACATAGATGGTGTACAAGGTGTGTTCCAAAAATTTTGAGACTTTTTTAGGAGAGATCAGGAAGAGATTTCACCACAAATAGCTGGAGCCCCTCCACCAAGACAATATATCAGTCCACAGACCCATCCTGGTAACTGACTACTTGACAGAGATGGGCATCAAAACTGTCCTTCATCCTCCCTGCATTCCAGACCTTGCTTCCTGTGACTTTTGGTTATCCCCAGTATTGAATGAGAAGATGAAAGAGTCTGTGATAGGGGCCATGAAGGGCTTTCACGGGGCCTTCACAAAGTTGCTGAAATGCTACACCAAATGCAGTCAGAGGATCCTGCTTTGAAGTAGATTAGAGTTTTGCACTTCTTTGGAATTAATAAATCTCTCTCCTGAAATAGGTTCAAACCTTCTGGAATGCACCTTGTATATCACCCAGAAGTGTGGGACACAATTTCACCATGTTTCTATGCATGTATGTGATTGCAAATGAGGTGTGCAGGAAATGAGTGTATTTGCTGGTACTAAATGTAGCATATAGAATTTCCTGCAAGTGGCATCTATGGAAATCAGTGCATTTACAGGGATTGAATGCATCATATGAATGTATCTCCAAGTGAGATCTATAGGGAAAAAAATGTATTAACTTAGATGTGTCTCTTGCTGCAAAGCTTTCACAGTACTTGTGAATTAATGACATTTGTAGGTTAGAGCACAATTATTTTTGAACAAAAACAAAATGGAATGTAAAAAATGAAAATGTTCTTCAAAACTCTTCTGCAAAGTATGTATGTAAAACAGTTGTTGATATTAGTGTTGAGTTGATATAATCAGTGGTCACCAATGTGACTTGTACTAACTGCTATTTCTAGCACTGAAGTATCCAATGTAGGAGCTTTTTTCATCATTGGCAAAGTGAAACGTATGTAGTTAAGCATCAGCATTACCAATGTAAAATATATACGAGGGACGTTCAATAAGTAATGCCTCTGACCCACTTGCAGTTGTTTGATCTAGCTGAAATTTTGCATGTGCAATCATTTATATCTCTATAGAGTAAGTAGTAAATTACAGCTCTGAATTAATTGTGGTTTCTGATTTACAGGTGTTTGAACCAAGTCAAGTGTGAAATGGAGCCTGTTGAGTGTCGAGCAGTGATGCGGTTTTTGTATTTGAAAGGACGCACACCACGGGAGACTTTTGATGAAATGAAAGTAACTTATGGTGATGATGCCCCATCATATGACCTTGTAAAACGCTGGCATCGTGAATTCAAACATGGTCGGAACTCTGTGGAAACAGCTCCCAGATCTGGTCGCCCCTTCTGCCATTGATGAGGCATCTGTCCGTCAAGTTGAGGCTGCCATTTTGGAAGATCGACGCATATTTATTCGCCAAATAGCCCATGAGGTCAAGATTAGTACTGGGTCTGTGGAAACTATCATTCATGACCATTTGCATATGCAAAAGGTGTCTGCCAGATGGATTCCCAGGTTGCTCACGCCTTTCCAGAAGCAAGAACGCGTCGAGTGCTCGAGGGTGAATTTGGAGATGTGCCAAGAAGATGAGTCAAAACTTTTCAAAAGACTGATTACACAGGATGAAACCTGGGTCCATCACTATGATCCAGAGACCAAAGCCCAGTCAATGCAGTGGAAGCACCGTGAATCACCCCCTCCAAAGAAGGCAAGGGTGCAGCCCTCCGCTGGCAAGGTCATGCTCACAGTCTTCTGGGACCAGGACGGAGTAGTGATGACAGATTTCCTGGCAAAGGGTACCACAATTGCAGGAGCCTATTATGCTTCACTTTTGAGGAAATTAAGAGAAGTTATCAAAATCAAGAGGCGGGGCAAGATCAGCAAAGGCATCCTCCTCCTGCAGGACAATGCTCCGGTCCAAAACTCGCTTGTCACCAGATCAGAAGCACAGGCGTATGGCTATGAACTCCTCCCCCATCCCCCTACTTTCCTGACCTTGCACCCTCTGATTTTCACCTCTTCCCAGTCATGAAGTTGTTTTTGAAAAGAAAGCGTTTCCCAGATGATGCAGCCTTGATTTCTGAAGTCACGTTCAGGTTGGAGGACCAAACAGTCTTCTACAAAAACGGTCTCCAGAGCTGCATTAAGCAATGGGAGAAATGCGTAACTCTGGGTGGTTCCTATGTAGAAAAAGACTAATAACTGTGCCAAGTTTCATTGGTCCACTGCTATGGGAAGTGGGTCAGGGCATTACTTATTGAACGCCCCTCGTAGTTGTTGGCCTTTCTCTGGTTGCTGAAAGTTATCATTGTTAACAGCTTGTTTACACATCTTGGTTACCAATGTGGAAGGTTGTTGGTTTGGCTGCACTTTCTAATGTTGCATTTGATATTGTGCTGGTTGAACACAGTGGGTCACCATTGTGACTTTAGTTAAATGGGTCTTCATATATTGATGTGATGTAAGGCTGTGAATGCCACAGGTCATCATTGTGGAGAAAAGGTGTAAATGGGAATCATGTTTAGCTCGATGCTGTCCCCTATGAAACCAATTCCAAATGTTTGATTATAAAATTTTTACAGAAATATATCATTTACATAATTATATGGATGCTTCTCAGTAGTGTATTGTGCCAGATGTAGAAAGTAATTACATTAATAACAGAAAATAAATGCTTTGCATGAGAAGTGGGAGAAATACTCTATTCTTCACAACCAATGATTCCTTTTACTCAAAGTTGAATAAGTACTTGCATCTGAAGGACTAGTATAACCTATGTGCACTTCTGGTTTATTTTGACCAATTACTGGCTGGCTACTTATTTGTGTGGCAAGAGATGAGGATATTGTATTCACAGTACATATTAGGAGAAGTGAGGTGAAGAGGCTCTTTTAAACAGCGATGGAATAGATATCAAGAATATCTTACCTGGAACTTTCTTAGATGTTTGCACTTTTCTTGACTGTGTTATTGCTTATATTATCCCCCTTATTCCCTTTTCACACAGAAACATCTAGAACATGATAAAGCATTCTAAAACATGGGGTGATATTTCTGCAAGCTGATTGGTTGGTATTCAGGACATGTGACTTGATCAAAACGTGCCATGATCCTAGTTGCTAAAGCTGTAAGGCTTCAATTGTAAGCTTCACTTCAATTCAATACTGCAATACTCAGTCAACCCGTTTTGTTTAAATGCTCAGTCAACATGACATATATTATTATAGAATACATACTTCAGTATTCTGTCAACTTGTGTATTCATAAAATACTTCAGTTCTATATTTAAGAGATGAGGAATTTTGTACATTATTTACATTTGACACCATATGCCCATGGGCATATGGTATAGTGTTTAAGAGCACAGGCTACTAACCTCAAGATTCCACGTTTGATTCCAGGCAGTGACCTGAATAATAATAATAATAATAATAATAATAATAATAATAATAATAATAATAATGATAATAATAATAATGATCATAATGATCATAATAATAATAATAATAATAATAATAACAACA
>NC_043009.1:18696042-18706042 GCF_006345805.1 Octopus sinensis | reverse complement strand
CCTTATACAGGCTACCTCAAAGACGGGTGGCAATGACCTCATCTTTGTGGCTGGAGACTTTAATGGGCATGTTGGGTGGGAATCTGGTATCTTCACTGGGGTATATGGTGGCCATGGTATTGGAACCCGACTTCTGTGATGCATGTAACCTTTTAATCTGCAACACTAACTTCAGGAAGCCAGACAGCCACCTTATAACCTATCAATCAGGGGACTCTGCTATCCAGATTAATTTCATCCTCACCAGACAGCGGGACGCAGGGTTGCTCTTAAATGCAAAGACCCTCCTGGGTGAAGAATGTACCCCCCAGCATAGGCTAGTCATTAGTGACTTTAGGCACAAGGCCAGGATACCAAGAAGCAGACCAATCCAAAAAAGAAGGATTAGGAAGATAAAGAACTCTTCACATGGTCAGAGATTTAGGGACATCCTAATCAAGAAATTTGAGGAGAAGGAGGAGGTGCTACTGACATTGGACATAGAAGGTAGCTGGAAATTCCTACAGGACAGCTTGCCGAGTGCCACAGACCAAGTCTGTGGATGGTGCAAAGTCCCTTCTAGATCTACAGTTACATGGTGGTGGAATAGTATGGTAAACAAAGCCATTAGAGCAAAGAAACAGGCCTGGAAAGCCTGGAAGGGTGGGGGTAGCAGGGAACTGTACCCGGTAGCCAAAAGGGAGGCTGGGCAGCAGGTATACATAGCCAAGGGCGAAGTGGAAAAGAAGAAGCTTGCCAATGTCTAGCAACGTGAGGACCAAAGAACTGAGGTATTTAGAATTGCAAAACAGTGTGTGATGTCACAGGAGAGAAATATGTCCGCACTTGCTTTTAATGATTCTGAAAAGAAAGAGGCTTGGAGAAGTCATTATGAAAGACTGCTGAATGTGGAGAATGAATTGGAGAAGGAGAGTCTGCGAAATGTTGATCCAGTAGAGAGACCAGCTATCCGAATAGACAGCTCCCTAGTAGATAAAGCAATCAAGGGTATGAAGTCAGGAAAAGCCCCCAGCCTATCAGGAATCCCTGCTGAGATGCTTAAAACATCTGGTGTTGTGGGCTATGGCCTAGTCAACCGCATTGTAGTCCATAATGGAATCATACCCAATGACTGGCATAGCAGCACCATAGTCAACTGCTACAAGGGTAAAGGTGATGCTCTAGATAGAAATAACCACAAGGGTATCAAACTGCTGGATCAGGTGATGAAGGTCACGGAGAGGGTCATAGCCCATGTCATTAGGGAGAGTGTCTGCTTAGATGAGATGCAGTTCAGTTTTGTGCTGGGTAGAAGCACCACTGATGCCATATTCCTAGTTCGACAACTGCAGGAGAAATACCTTGCTATGGATAAACCTCTATACTTAGCTTTTGTGGACTTGGAGAAAGCCTTTGACAGGGTCCCCTGATCCCTTATCTGGTGGGCGATGTGGAAACTGGAGATAGACAAATGGTTAATAAGGGCTGTACAGGCCCTTTACAGAGAGGCTGCTAGTAAGGTTAGGATTGGCAATGAGTATAGCGAAGAATTCCAGGTAGAAGTAGGGGTCCACCAAGGTTCGGCCCTCAGTCCCCTTTTATTTATCATAGTCCTCCAGGCAATAACAGAGGAATTCAAAACAGGTTGCCCCTGGGAGCTCTTCTATGCTGATGACCTGGCTCTCATAGCAGAATCACTACCGGAACTAGAAAAGAAATTTTGGGTGTGGAAACAAGGTTTAGAATCAAAAAGCCTTAGAGTCAATGTAGCAAAGACCAAAGTTCTAGTAAGTAGGAAGGCGAACTCATCACACACCCCCTCAGGTAGGTGGCTCTGCTCGATCTGTAGAAAAGGTGTAGGTAGAAACTCCATAAGATGTACCCAGTGTAAGCTATGGACACATAAGAGGTGCAGCAAGATCAAAGGAAAATTAATTGAGAAGATAGCTTTTGTGTGTGGCAGATGCACAGGGGCAATAGACACCTCAGAGACTTAGAAAACAGATTCCATCACACTCCAGGTAGAGAAACTTCTGCTACCTAGGTGACCAAGTTAGTAGTGGGGGTGGATGCTCAGAGAGTGTTACCACTTGAATAAGAATAGCCTGGGCAAAGTTTAGAAAACTTCTACCTCTACTGGTGACAAAGGGTCTCTCGCTCAGGGTGAAAGGTAGATTGTACAACGCATGTGTGCGAACTGCCATGTTTCACAGCAGTGAAACATGGGCTGTGACTGCAGAGAACATGTGTAGGCTCGAAAGAAACGAAACTAGCATGATCTGCTGGATGTGTAATGTCAATGTGCATACACGACAGTGTAAGCGCTCTAAGAGAAATGTTGGACATAAGACGCATCAGATGTGGCATGCAAGAGAGACGTTTGCGTTGGTATGGTCATGTACTACAGATGGATGAGGAGACATGTATGAAGAAGTGCTGCTCCCAAACAGTTGAAGGAATCTGGGGTAGAGGTAGACCCAGGAAGACATGAGATGAGGTGGTGAAGCATGACCTTTGAACGTTGAGGCCTCACAGAAGCAATGACGAAAGACCGAGACCTCTGGAGATATGCTGTGACTGCGAAGACCCGACAAATGAAGTGAGTTCATGGCTTGCAGGACAGCCTGATGTGCTTACTTTGGATTGTAGGGTGACCTGCTGTGCTTGAGGAGACATTGTGTCAAGTAAATCAACATCAAAATAAAAATCAAAAGGAAATTGTAGTTATGATACCCATGCTGGTGGCACGTAAAAAGCACCATCCGAATGTGGCCAGTGCAGCTTTGACTGGCGTCCGTGCCAGTGGCACGTAAAAAGCACCAACCAATCATGGCTGTTTCCAGCCTCCTCTGGCCCCTGGTTGGCGTTAGGAAGGGCATCCAGCTGTAGACACACTGCCAGATCAGACTGGAGCCTGGTGCAGCCTCCTGGCTTCCCAGATCCTGGTCGAACCGTCCTACCCATGGAAAACGGATGTTGATCGATGATGATGATGATGATATATACATGTATATGTTTGTGTGTCTGTCCCCCCCCCCCGCTCATCATCGCTTGACAACTGATGCTTGTGTGTGTGTGTTTACATTCCTGTACACTTACAGGTTTGGCAAAAGAGACTGATAGAATAAGTACTTGGCTTACAAAGAATAACTTCTGGGGGCAATGGGTTCAACTAAAGAATAAAAGAATATCTTTGTGTCTGTGTCTGTCCCTTACCACCATTTGACAACTAGTGTTGGTGTGTTTACATCCCCATAACTTAGTAATTCAGCAAAAGCCCAGTCATTAAATTCATGAATGTAGAATACTGCTTCCATATCCAAACTGCTGAATGTTAGTATGTGCTGGATAAATCCTTTAGTGGTCAGTCAACATAAGTATTTTGGGATAGAATCCTTGATTCAATACTCAACGTAATTCATGGGATCATAGAATACAGGCTTCAAAGTCCATTTGACATAACTAATAAATTCATATGTATGTTACTTAATTCAGATCTTATGTCAACATAATTCATGTATATAGAATATATAGGGGGGTGGGGTTCAAAATGAGGAGTATTTAATGCATTTTTGACTTCGCGAAAAAAAAAATTTTTTTTACAAATGTTCAATACCTTACAAAATCTATATTAGCCAAGCAAATGACCTTCTCTGAATGCACTATAACATATTCAGAACTGTTGTATCTGGGGAGAGTCAGTTTCTTTTTTTCCCTTATAATGTAACACACTCACCGGTCAAATTTTAGGAAAATTAAAATAAAAAATAAGTGGAAATTTGACCAGTGAGTGTGTTAAATTATAAGGCACAAAAAGAAAATGATTCTCCCCAGACACAACAGAATATACTTCAACACACGAACTCATATAAAGAATCTTGCAAACCAAAGCCAAAACCGAAATATTCAGAACTCTATTACAGAAAATTATTGCCATCTTTTTGAGCATATAAAAGACAATTTTGGTAATGGCAACATGAATAAGACAAGATAAGGTAAATTTACTGCTTCAATTCACTGTTTTATTTGAAAAAGACTCATACACTTAAATAACATCCTTAAACACCAGAAAGATCAGAAATGTGATAAAAATTTAAGATGTCTAGGTCAAATGAAAGAGGATCATGGAAAAATGGCACATGATATGAAATTAATGAAACTCAACTAAATCTAAAAACTCATCATGAAATATTCTTTGCAGCTTCTTCACGATCTGCTGGAGTGGCTCTCTTACTGCTGTTAAAGAGAAGAAATTATTGAAATTAGCCATTACTCTTTTCATCCCATTTTAGATATCATGCATTGGAAATTGTTGATGTTGAAATTTCAATGAAGGAGCATTGAATCTAGGTTAGGAACTGGCTCTTTCTCTATACATAAGAGATCTGATAAAGTCATTTGGGACAGAGAAGAGAAACTCTGTACAGTTGTGGAAATTAGCTGCCCAGCAGATGTTAACATAAAGGTCAGTGAAAAAGAAAATACCTATGCTGAACTATTTAGGAATCTACAACTACTCTATAAGTTCAGGTTTATAACTGTAATTATTGGGGCACTGGGATACGTAACACACTGTCTAAATACCAATCTTGAGAAATTAGGCTTTTCAAAACCAGAAAGGAGAAATCTGATTCAAACACTACAGATCCAATCCATCACTGGAACTGTAAAAGTCCTTAGAACTTTCCAGAAGTTTATCATTTGAGTATATATGAGCATGTCTAGATATGCAACTATATACATGAGAAGACATACACAAAACATACAAATCTGCACATATAATACATACATGCATACATACATACATACATACATACATAGACATGTGCACATTAAGTTGTTTGCACAGGCAAATTTCCACTGTTCAAATGCATAATAACATATAAACACACAACAGAAAGAGCACTTAAACAAGACATGAATATTCTTTTTCCCCAGAATATAACTGAAAAATGAATGTTTAATATCTCCATTTATAAACTCAGTCATGCACCTGTGTACTGAAACAAGCATGTGACTATTTCTGTGCTGTGAACTTCACCATAATTACTAACATTTGTAGCATTGTTGATATAGTGCTTGAGCAGGATTAACTTGGTGTTTTACTTTCAAGAGTGCAAAAATGTGCACATGCGCATGTGTGTGTACATACACACACAGCTGCAATGCGTGCACACACATATATGTACACACACACTTATACACATATAAACACCCAGTATTATGTGGTTACGCTTGTTTCTATGAACTGGAAACTTTCAAGAATATGCATATATGTGTGTGTACATGTTTCATTGTGTGTGTAATGAAGTGGCTGAGTGGTTAGGATTGTAGCAGATGCTATGTTTATTATTTGGCTGTCTAGACTTAATTAGTTGCCAATTGGTGTATTTTACCTATTTTATACAAGTGGTCACATGACCGTTTGTGCAGATTGGATGCTTTAAGTCATCCAATGAGACCACGTGCCAAACCAGTCACATGTGCCAATTTATGCCTCTTCACTGAGAGCCTACCATCAGCTATTTAATGAAGCCTTTCCCACTATTCTCCTTAGTTGCATGGTGGAGTTTAGATCTTCGGCAAAGAATAAGTTTTATTCTGGAGGCAGTCTCAGCTATTCTTTCAATGTGTATATTGTTTCTGTCCTCCAGCAGAAGTTATGTCTCATATTTGCTTTTCCTGTTCTATCCACAATCTATACACAATCATTATGTACCAACTGCATGTTAAACCTTTGTGTATATATTCAGACCATTTCTTCACTATGTATTTCAACAGCTTTGCTGTCTTAACTCTTTTTAACAGGTTGAATAAACTGTCGCACTTAATCCTGGTTTCCTCATTTGTCCTTTATCTATACATGCAGCCTTACTCAAACCAGCATTATTTATCAACTCAACCTTCAGCCATTATAGGGTGTTGCACTCACGATCATGAGATGCCCATAGAGGGCAGTGTGCTGTGTTCTTAACCAAAACATCTTTTCCCGTCACTTCAACATCAGGTGTGCAGGCAGTTCTGAGTTGATGGAGGGAGTAAGCTAACTTACAGCTCAAAGATTTGATCACAATAAAACAAATCACCTGTGCAGCTTGTTCAGCAAGAACTTGGAGAATCCACACCTGTCATCTATGACAGGTGAGTCCATGAACACACACACAGCCATATGTGTGGGGGGAAAATTAGTAACTGGGCAAAATGAATAATTTCTGATTTCTTGTTATTGTCTCCCAACCTGTTTGAAATGATTACATTGCATGTATTACATCATCATTTTGTATTGTTGCCTTATCTTTAAGGAGTAAAAATTGGTCAGAATAGTTTTGTTGTTGAAGTTTAAGGAGTCTGAAGCAGAGGTAACAGGTCCTCTTTTTTCAAGAAATCTTTCCTCAACTTTCACCAGATTGTAATGAAGGTTGCTAATGAACCATCTGGAGAATTTTCAGTGTGTAACAATCAATATTCTTTTCTGAGTTGGATTCCAAGTCAATTTTTTCCCACACTGGTAACTAATTTGATCATTTTCAAGTGTTTTCCCCCTTTTCTTTCTTTTTTGTGTTTCTCTTTTCTTTTTTTTTTTCATTGTTCCTCTTTTTCCACTTTTATGTTTAATCCATCTTTCAAAAAATGTTTAAAATGAAGTAAACTGAGTAATGATTAATTTTAATAACTTCTTCACTTCAACTGCATAATGTATAAATATATCATGAAGAGGACATTCCAGCAGATTGTGAAGAAGCAATAGAGAATATATTGTGTTGAGTTTTTTTTTTTTTTGATCAAGTTTCCTTAATTTCATATCATGTGCCATTTTCCCCCAATCCTCTTTCATTTGACTTAGATGTTTAAATTTTTCTTTTTGCATTTCTGATGTCTGGAGATGGATATTGATGTGTATTGAGTTTATTTTTTGGAGAACTGAAGCAACAAATTTACATTATCTTGCCTTACTCATTTTGCCCTGTCTAAATTTGTCTTTTATATGCTCAAAGAGAATGGCAATAATTTTCTGAAATAGTGATCAATGCTCTTAATGCATTTAGGGAAGACCATTTGCTTAGCTGATATAGTTTTTGTAAGGTAGTGAACATTTGTAAAAAATATATTTTGTTTCAGTCACCCCACATAAGCATGTATAAATGCATATGTTTGCATATATGTGCGTATATGTTTGTGTGAGTGAGTGAGTGAGTGAGTGAGTGTGTGTGTGTGTGGGGGGTTTGCATGTATGTATTCAGATTGCTTCCAGTGATGTACAGATTTAATATATCAAGAAAAAGAAGGCACTCAGGATTTGAATAAAAACTATC
This sequence comes from Octopus sinensis, assembly GCF_006345805.1. NCBI lineage: Eukaryota > Metazoa > Mollusca > Cephalopoda > Octopoda > Octopodidae > Octopus > Octopus sinensis. The sequence goes on along the minus strand of NC_043009.1, from coordinate 18,698,750 downwards.
ATGAGTTGTCGTGTTGGTGTGGTTGTTGTTGTTGGCTGGTCTGAAGTGATGATAACAGGTTGAGTTGCTGAATAAAAATATATTTCTTGGTTTATATGACAACACTTAACTGACAACACATGTGAACAATTAACAGTTTTTATTATGGCACATATTTTAACTGTGTTGGTCTTTTACAAATACTAACAGAAATAATTACGTGCTGGGAGAAACATACTGCTTGGAGTTTACAAGCTTACTGATACAGTAATTTGTGGCTGGCCCATCACAACTGGAAAATAATTGCGCTATATACATGGTGATGAAAATCCCTGTCTACTATCGGCCATCTATTCCAATTGGCTGAATGTGATGAAAATGGAGACACAACATGCAGCTACTTCAAAATTCTGCCTTGCAAGAGGTTTAGATGTATGACTGAGATAGCTGGTCTCAACAGTCTGCAAAGAAAAAGTGGCACAAGCAGAAAGTTCTAGAAAATTGAATCACATTGGTTAAACCCAGTCTATTGTGGTTTCACCCTCTACTGTAGTCTGCTAATGATGTCTGACTGACTTGTAGCAGTTCAGTTTTGAATCACCATTATGAAACTATTTATTTAGCACTTTCGTCCCTTTCAGAGATTTGATGATGAATCCCTGAAAGGGATGAAAGCACTAAACAAATAGTTTTTATCCAAATCCTAACTACCGTTTTTCTTTACACACACACACACACACACACACACACACAGTGTACTGTTCTGTAATGTAAGATCAACAAAAAAAGTACTCCATCTGGTGAGAGATAAATGCTATTTAATAAACACAGTATATGTTTTTATGTGCTCATATTAGTTTCATGCAATGAAAGCATGTCAGACAGTATTTCTTAACATGACTGGTGTCTCAGCACAATTTTCAGGCACTACCCACATGGTATTGCAAGCTAAAAATAGGACGATAGAATGAGAGAAAAAGCAAGAGAACAATTGATATAAAAAGGTGGGAGGTTGAAAATCCAGAAAATGAAAAAGAAAAGAGAAAAAAGCAAAAGGGGTGGATTAGATTTGACCATAAGATATAAGGCTAAAAAGATAGTGCCTGTGGCACAGCTGCTCAATTCAGAGAGGGTGGTACTTTACAATTCATCAACAGGACTTTAGTCATATGCTTACAACTGTTGAAAATTTCGGATCTAGAATTCAGCAGTGTGATCAAGTTCTCAAATCTGAAAAGGATCTCAGTTCTTTCAGATATGCTGTTGCAAAGTGGGTTCCTCCCACTGGTGTGATGTATGACTGCCATTGTGCTGTAGTTGCCGTTGTATGTTAGTAACCACAATAGTTACTAGTCATTGAATACTGTTGTATCTCTTCATACCGGACTAGTAATACACCAACTTCTTCTGTCTTACTATCGCCAATAGCTCCACAAGATACCAACTAAAACTGTCGACTCTTAACTCTTCAACTCTCAGCACTTGATGACCGGCTCCTGGTCTATTTATAATACCTGCATCCTACCACTTTTTACTGAGAGGGGTGTACAGTTTCACTACACAACATATATGTGGTGTGAATTTTTCGACTATTATCCACTTTATCGTATGTGGTGTGGAATTTGACTTTAAACCCTATTCGTGGCTAGCCAACTTAATAGCTTTACTTTTGTCCCAGTGTTGGGAGGAAAATATGTGATTAGCATAGCGATTTTTGAAGTCGCCTTCTCATAGTCTGGTATAGCTCTTCTCAGTTGTGTTATTATCTAGAATTGCTGTAACTTCTGCCTCATATATGATGGATTTAATCATACATCCCTGGATGAGTGGACAGGTTTCTGGGACTTGACAGTTATAACTGGGAGTGAGCTCTTCGTGTTGTTCTTGTGTAATGATGCTTTTCATATTAGGGTAGCAGCTATATGATAATTTCACTATACCTATTTTTGCTTCTTTCTGATTTTCTTTTCATATTCTGGTTTTTTATCTTTCCACCATTTATATCTACTTCTTTCTCACCCTTGTTACTTTTTCTCTCATCCTATCATCCTATTTGTAGCTTGCTATACCATGTGGGCAGTGCCTGAAAATTGCTCTAAGATACCAGTCTTGTTAAAAAATACTGTCAGCCATACTTTCATTGCATGAAACTAATAGTAGCACAGGAAAACATATTTTGTACATTATTTACATTTGCTGGATATTTGTCCTCATCTTGTTTGTTGTTAACACAACGCTTCGGCTGATATACCCTCCAGCCTTCAGGTGTCTTGGGGAAATTTCGAACCTGGGTTCCATTCCCAAAGTATTTTTCGTTGTTGTTGTTGTTGTTATTATTATTATTATTATTATTATTATTATTATACAGGCCACTGCCTGGAATTGCACTCAGAATCTTGGGGTTAGTAGCCTGCGCTCTTAACAATTACGCCATATGCCCACGGGCACCATTATACCCTGATGTAGTACCAGGCAGTGGCTTTCATGGCTTTTGATCTTAACTGATTGGAAGTGTTATCATGTACATTGTTTTGCCTTGGTATAAAAGATGGGCTACAGCAAATATTCTGCTCAATACCACAGATTTGCTTGTCAGTTGTTTGACCTTAACCAGTTGAGCATGTCCCTTAGTGGCAGACAATATGTGCATCTCTGATCACGAGCAGAAGTGGTGGGGGATCATCATAGCCATGTGTTAAGAAGGATTCTTTGGGGTTTGAATAATTCAC
>NC_043009.1:18578542-18691042 GCF_006345805.1 Octopus sinensis | reverse complement strand
ATCCCTGTTATATAATAGCTTCATTTTAATAGTTTCAGTATTAAAGTGAAAGTATCTGACATTCTTTCACGTTTGACACGTAATACTGAAATAGTAGAGAAGATATGATATTGCTGTGGGCTCGCCCTAGGCAAGAAGTTAAATTTTTTTGCCCATGACACCCCATGAACCCTAAGTAAGGCATGTGTAAAATTTGAATGAAATTGGTCACGTAGTTCTCAAGTTTGAGGGATTCACCCAGACAGACAGACAGACAGACACACATTCTCCATTTTATGTATATAGATATGCCAATAGCGCAAGCAATAATTCGTACTACGAAATTTCTAACGACACTCCACCCACTAAATGTAACAACATGTGAATCAGTGGTGATTTTCTTCCTCCATCTTCCCTTCTTTGCACTTTCCTCTATTTCTGAACAAGAGCTTTGCTCGAAACGTTAAATCCACTTTCCTTCCTTTCCTGAGCGTTTGATAATACATTACTTGTACCACGTCCTCTCGTTATTGTTTTTTTCTTGTTTGTTCTTTTTTTATTATTATTCTATATATACATACATACATACATATATATATATATGTAAACCCTTTTTTAAATAAGAAAATGGATAAAAAATGTACTTACATATGTTGATCTGTTGTATGAATTGTGTATAGAAGAAATTTACCAAATTCTTACATCAAAATATAAATCAAGAAACCATAGCCGAGAAAGTGCACTGACATGTGTTCACCTATTGAAGTAGACATTCAACCGATTTAAATGATTGCATGATACATAACACTGAAATTAGAATTAGAATTAAGTAAACTATAGCAAATAAACAACTTAATTGAATATAAACTCCTACATAAATTAAACTTAATTTTAAAGAGTGGAAAAAGAAGTATAAGTGCAATAAAATTAACTGTAGTACTAAATTAGCAAATAAATAATACACCAATAGCTTAATAATAATAATAATAATAATAATAATAATAATAATAATAATAATAATAATAATAAAAGTAACTTGATACAGTGAATAAAATAAGAATACTATTTTACACTGATGGAATGGTAAAGCTTAAATAGGTATAAGGAACTTAAATACATTAGAGAGTATTGACCTAATTTCAGATAGCATGTAGCTTTATTTCTTACAAGCCAGATTGAAAAGTTCAAAATATAAGGCTATTTTAAGTAACACTAACATCACACATGTGAACAATTTTGGTTTGGCTAATATTCTTTTCAGATGGTATCTGAAATATAGTTAAATTTTACCCTGATATTTTACCGGTAATTAATGCCAAGTTGCACACCAAGATGCATAATCAGCAATGTGCACTGGCTTGCAGTAAAAACACATGTAGGTACTGACAAAGAAAGATGTGATTAACTGTATAATAAAATCGGGATATGTAAATCTTTGTTCTCCTGATATTTATCAATTTATATATAATCAAAATAAGCAACAAGGATATCCTGAGGTAATGCAGTATGATCGTTTCATGCAACTCCATTTAATTGAACAATGCAATCATTACATCAATTTAAAATGCAGAGCAATCTTCAGTTGCACAAAGACATAGAATTTAATTAAATTAGAACAGATGGACACATTAGTATAATTATACCTAAAATCTCTAAGAAGTTAAGGAGATAGACAAAGAACATGCTGTCTCACTTCAGGATAGAAGTTACTAAGTTTTCAAGAAGATATACATTGTTACAGATTCTGTCTATCACTGATTTTTTTTATTTCTATGAGGTCAGTTTTAATTTATAGACTAGTTTATCAAATCCCTTGTATATTCAAGGCTGAGAGAAAAGAGAGTAGTATCTGTTAGGGGTAGGACTGAGGGAGCAGACAGACATCATAGTTGGTATCATCATAAAAATCAAGATTTATTAGAAGCAATATCATGAGGTTTAGTAAAGGAAAACTTAAAACAAGATGTTAGCTGACAATTAAGGGGGTTGCCCACTGGAACTCTAGAAACACATGAGAAGAATTATTATAAGAAGATATTTAAAAGCAGAAACAATCTGCCACCTAGTCTACTACCGGAAAATTTTGAAAAAGACTTATTTGATCTTATTGCTAATGTAAACTTCAAGGAACACCCACTTAGAAAAAACTTACATCTGATGAAACCAAATGAATTTATAAAGTCATTGCATAGCAAACCAGGCATTCTGGTCCCAGCAGATAAAACCGGAAACTTATATAGGCTTGACTATACCACCTATATGAAACTTGTAATGAAGGAACTCAATGCTAAATATAAAATAACATCAAAAAAGAATCTATTAGATATCAATTTGAAAGTCAAGGAAATTATGATGGAATACGACTTGGCAGAGAGAACAGAACCCTTAAAACCAAGTGAACCTAGGATTAACCTGAAAGACCACAAGAAGAACTTCCAGGATAACCCTACTGTAAGACTAATTTGCCTGACTAAGTCTGACATTGGTTGGCTTAGTAAGTCTATTCTTGACAATATTCTACCCCTCATAATTCCCAACCTAACTCTAAAATTATGGATTGATACAGATGAGGTAATTCATTGATTCAAATCCATTGATAACATTAGTAATTATTCTTTTATTCAATTAGACATTAATAGTTATTATTCAAGTATATTCCCTGTTCTTTTCAATAAATCTCTTATTTTTGTTAAAAACCTCTCTCTCATAACTAGGGATAAAATTGATAATATTCTGTTAGCTAGAACTACTATAGAATTTGAGGGCAAACTTTGGACTAGGGCTGATACCCCAGAAAAATTTGATATAGGTATGGACTCGAGTGACTTGGCCAAAATCACAAATCTAGTGGGTGCATATCTTTTAAGGTGCTTAAATAGGGAAATCCCTGAATTACAGGGAGGTCTATATAGGGATGGTGCTCTGTTCATCATCCCTAGTAACTATAAATCAATCATAGAAAGAATGAGAAAGAGAATTAGAAAATTTTTCAAAAACTTTAACTTAAGTATTACGTATGAATATAGCACTAAAGTAGTAAATTTTTTGGATGCTACTTTAAACAATAACTCTAAATTATATTACCCCTATAGGAAAAAAGGTGAGGTTACAAGATATGTGAATAAATTATCAAATCACCCGCTTTATGTATTAAAATCGGTAGTTAAAAGTATTTCTAGGAGAATTACTAAATTATCACCAGACATTGATATATTTAATTCTCATTCATACCACTATAATGTTGCTTTGTCTAAAGCGGGACATGACCAGGAAATTACTTTTCTCGGTTCTGTAAATTCAGCACCTTTTAATAGAGGAAAAAATGATAGTTTAAGTAAAGTCTACTAACTTACTTAGTTGTGAAAAGATACCAAATGATAACCCATCCTACAAACCCAACATTTTAAATGATAATAACAGTATGCTTTGATAGGAGACAGGATACTGAAACGAGTAAGAAGCTTAGGTTGAATAAGAAAGGTGACAATGAAAAAGAAATGGTTACTCCTCCAGATAAGGGATATACTAGAAATATATAAAAAACTATTAATCATGGCACGATTCTAAGGAGCAAGGATAGTACAAATATATCCCGCCCTTACTTACACAAAAGATTTAAAGGTAAGAATCTCATCTGGTTCAATATCCCATACAACTGGTCATTATCCACAAACATATATAGAAAATTTATGGTTATTTTAGAAAAAAAACTTCCCTACTTCTCATAGATATAATAGAATCTTTTCACATAAGACAGTTAGAATCTCATACTCTACTCTCCCCAATATCATTAAATAGGAAGAATATAAAATTAGCCAGAATGGTTGAAAATAATAATAATAATAATAATAATAATGATGATAATGATGACGACGACGAAAACGACGAAGATGATGATGATGATGATGATAATAATAATAGTAACATTAACAATAATAATAAAAATAACAACAATAGAAATAATAATAATTATATTAATAATAATAATAGTAGTACTGTCAACTATAACTTAAACCCCCAAAGTGAAAATAGTAGTACTGACGATGATGGGGTGAATAAAAGGAATAGTGGCAGCACTTCTAATAAAAACATTACATATATGGGCAGTACATATATGGGCATGGAAACTATTAGTATGCCTGATGATGCAGAGGTGATTCTATATGATAATACGATTGAAGTGGAGTTAGAAAGTAACAGATGTGAACATAACATACTTGATAATAGAATTATTAATAGCGAAAATGTTAACAATAAAAATAATTAAAATTTTAGTAATTCTAATATTAATAATAATAATTCTCCTAGTTGCAATTGTAGAGTTAAATCCTGCTGTCCATTATTAGGCTGATGCCTTACTCAGAACGTATATATAAATGCACAATAATAACTACAACTAATAATTATATTTACTTCGGTTGTTCGATTAATTTGAAACAGCACATATACAATCATGTATCATCCTTTAAACTTAAACATAAAGTGAGTTGTACATCATTATCCAGTAAGATTTGGAAATTGAAAGAAAGTGGGATTAGATTTAGCCTCAAATGGGAAATAATAATAAAAGCTCAGCCTTATAGAAATAGTAGATATGGATGTGAGCTTTGCTCTATGGAAACATTTGAAATTTTTAAGCATAAAGATAATGGAAACCTGGTTAATAATCAATTAGACCTTAAGGTATGATGTGTATATAGTGCCACCCGTACCTTCAAATATTTTAGAAAGTAGCACTTTATTGATTCTGAGTTTTAAAACCTCTAATGTACCTCTTTGTTTAAAATCAGTGCATAGGTAGCATGCCCTACAGCATTAATTTTTCCTTTAGTTAATATTGGGTATCAGTCATTATAGCCACAAGCTAATTAAGTAAATAAACAATTTTTAGTTTTAAATGATTGAATTATTCCATATTTTCTATAAATCTTCTTTATTGAAGTTGCTAAGTTGTATATATACTTCATCATGATTCTAGTGACTAAGCTATTTCATATCCTTTTCTATGGTGTTTCTGCCCTACCTGGTCATTTTAATACTTTATAATTGCCTTTAGACAAACCTAAATTTTTGTGCCCCTATAAATCCATACTTAGCTTATAAAAAACAATATGGGTATCTTCACAAATTAAAATTAAACTGCTTAGATTATAATTTAACTAATTTATAGTAAATTTTCTCTCTCACCTCAACGATAAATCTTCCTGGTAACCCTAAATTTTAACTTTATACAATAATAACATGTTGTTTAAAATAGTTTTAGTAACTAAGTTTTTTATCCCTTTCTTAAAGTGTTCTGTCCTCTTAATTTTGGTATTTATATTGGCTTTATACAAACAGCCCTTCTAATTAGTTACCCCTAAGAAACTGTAATATCATTTATGGATTAACACAAAATAACTTTTAAAATCTATATTATACCTCTTAATTTATTATTAGTATATAATTAACATGTCCTTTTAACAACAATTATTCTTTCAACCAATACTGGGTTTCAGTCCTGATTATAATAAGCTAAATAAGTTAATTAACAATTTTTAGTTCATAATACTTAAATTATTATACATTTTCTATAAATACTTGCTATTGAAGTTAATAAGGTATGGATATTTTATTATGGTTTTTAGTGATTAGGTTGTTTTTATTCCTTTTCTATGATGCTCTACTCTAGCTGATCATTAAAGCACCATCTGATCGTGGCCGTTTGCCAGCCTCGTCTAGCACCCGTGCCGGTGGCACATAAAAAGCACCCTCTACACTCATGGAGTGGTTGGCGTTAGGAAGGGCATCCAGCTGTAGAAACACTGCCAGATCAGACTGGGCCAGTTGAATCATCCAACCCATGCCAGCATGGAAAGCGGACGTTAAATGATGGTGATGATGATGATTATTATTATTATTATTATTATTATTATTATCATCATCATTATTATTATCATTATTATTTTATAGTAGCCTTAAATAAATCTAATCTTTGTACCCCTATTAATTCATACTCAGCTTATATAAGGTAATACCGATATCTCAACAACTTAAAATAGTTCAATTTAATTAAATCAGTATATAGTTAACATGTTCTTTAACCTTAGTTGCTCCCTTATTAAATACCAGTTAAATCCAATTGATCAATCTCCATAGAAACCATATAAGTTAATATTTAGATAAGTAATAAGTAAATAAATATTAAACTATTTCTTTGCAATTTTCTTTTCCTCCCTCTATTGTGGTAAAAATTTGGTATCTGCTCAAAATATTCAAAGAAGTTTTATCCTTTTGTTAAAATTTCATTCTTAATAATCTTGTTGATTACCCTAAATTTTAAGTTTATACAATAAGACAATATTGTTTGAAATGGTCTTTAGAAATTACTTGATTTATCTCTTTCTTAAATGGCTCTACCCTCCTGATCTTAGTATTTATAAGGGCCTTTATATAAATAACCCTTCTAAACAAGTACCACTAAGAAACTATAAATATCATGTAAGGAGTAACAATAAAAACTTCTTAAACCCCTTTGTCTTTAAAAAAAGATTAGTGTAAAATATGAATGTTCCATAACTTAAATATTCCTTTAGGCAATACCAGATATCTGTATTTTATTGATGTTAGCTAAATAAGTAAATATATAATTTTTAGTCTTATATATTTTGAATCATTATACTTTTTCTATAAATCTTCTCTATTGGTGTTAATAAGCTACATATACTTTACCATAGTATTAGTGATTAAGCTATTTTATTCCTTTTCTATGGTGTTCTGACCTACTTGATTATTCTATTTTATTTCTTTATTATTTTATAATTAGCTTTGATTATTTATAAAATTAAACTAATTTTTGTATCTCTATAAATTCATACTTAGCTTATATAAAACTATACAAATATATTCACTACTTATAAAAACTGCTTTGATTATAATTTTATTAATATATAATTAGCATGTTCCTTTACCTCAATACTCTTTTATTAATAACAGTATATACCAATTAATCAATATTCACAAATACCATCTGATGAGTTAGTAATTAGGTGTGTACTATATGTATAAATATTAAACTATTTCTGGATAATTTCTTTTCCTCCCTCTATTGTGGTAAAAGTTTGGTATATACTCAAAAGTATTTATAAATTTCTATCCTTTTATTATAATATTCTTCTTAATAATCTTCTGAATAACCCTAAACTTTAACTGTATACAATATAGCAACATTGTTTTAAATATTTAACTATAGTAGTACATGATAAGACTTCTCCTGTTTCATTATCAATGGTCTGCTAGTGGGAAACCTCCTTAATTGTCAGCTAACATCTTGTTTTAAGTTTTCCTTTACTAAACCTCATGATATTGCTTCTAATAAATCTTGATTTTTATGATGATACCAACTATGATGTCTGTCTGCTCCTTCAGTCCTACCCCTAACAGATACTGCCCTCTTTTCTCTCAGCCTTAGATATACAAGGGATTTGATAAACTAGTCTATAAATTAAAACTGACCTCATAGAAACAAAAAAATCAGTGATAGACAGAGTCTGTAACAATGTATATCTTTTTGAAAACTTAGTAACTTCTATCCTGAAGTGAGACAGCATGTTCTTTGTCTATCTCCTTAACTTCTTAGAGATTTTAGGTATAATTATACTAATGTGGGATCTTTTCGGTTTTGAACAGCAGTTTTTAACATAATTTCTAGGTAACTAAAAAATTTTAAACTTCATATACTGGTAGAATATGTTTATAAAACATCATTTTCTCTTGGCTTTATTGAGAAAATTCTATAGTTTGTAAGATATTTGTTGTTTTTTTTCTTCAAATTCTGCAATTTCAACCAATCAGTGATGTCTATTGAGTTAAAAAGCATTCTGTGATGTATGAATATGTCCCTTGTTTAAGAAACAGATTGGGTTTATTTACATTTGTGAAGAAAAAAAGATACCCTTCCCCCACTCCTAACCCTAACCCTAAAAGAGATTGAAATGCAATAGATCAATCCTAGGGTCATAATTATGGGTGAAAATTCCATATGACCATGCTAGAAAAAACTGCCGTTCAAACCGAAAAGATCCCTGTGTCCATGTGTTCTAATTTAATTGAATTCTATCTCTTTGTGCAGCTGAAGTTTGCTCTGCATTTTAAATTGATGTACTAATTGCATTGTTCAATTAAACGGATTTGCATGAAACGATCGTACTGCATTACCTCAGGATATCCTTGTTGCTTATTTTGATTTTAATCACCTTACTTTGAAATTGTATGGATAATACTGTACTAAATTCTGGTGCCTCAACTTAAGTACCATATTCATCTGAATCTAAATTTTTGCTGAACTCATGTACCATACCCTAAATATATATATATATATATATATATATATATAGTTTAGTCTAACCCTAAGTAATTGAGCTATGCTGCTTCTTTTCATAACTTCAACTACCTGCCCATTCTATACCTTAGTAATTACTTCTATCTAAAGCATCTCCTTTACACTTGTAACAATTGACTGTGATGTTGTTATGCCAGTCATTGAGTATGACACTTCCTGTGCAACTAGAATGATTACATGGATGACAAACCATATCCCACATCCATTAAAGGCACCAGCCTCTTTAATTTGTTCTCTTATTTGCTTTGGGAGTAAAAGTTACTTTTTACCATAGGCATTGAATCACTCTACACAATCAGCACTCATAGCCTTGCTAAGTCTTTGTTTAACCCAGGACAGCAGCTATTTCAAGGAGATAAGTTGGGGAGAAGGAGTCTGACAAAGGGTGACCACACCTATTTACCATTACTGGAAATACTATAACTTTAGCACATGTCTGAACATCCTAAGCCATGGCATGCCCAGGCCATTGTATAAAAGTTGTTGACTGTAGGAGGAGTACTTGATTTGTGGAAAGTGTCCATTCCACAAAAAGCTAAAGAGCAGATGGTCCAGTCTGATCTGATGTAAAATATGCCAACAGTCCAATGGCACTAGATATCAGAGGCAATGTGGGCATTTGCCACCTCTACCTAACTCTTTAGGGATAGCTTCCACTTGGTCCATTTCGGGATTAGACTGGCCACCCTCTTTGTCACTTCCCCTCAGTTCTTTTCCACTTGAATATCTGGACTGAACCAAATCCTGAACAATTTAACCAAACTGTCCACCCAGTACTCCATGACACTTTTAGATGACATGGACCTGCCTCTCCAGATGTCAAGCTGCACACACATCAACTTTTCTTGGTTAATTTTGGTTCCTGTCATCAACCTGTAGTCCCTTAGAGCTGTCCTGATGACTTCAATATACTTAGTGTCCAAGATTATGAAGTGACATTTACATACACAGACAAATATCTTTTGCATCCTAGTTTACATGGAATACTTCTCAAATTCTTCAATTTCCTCAATAGTGGCTCAAGAGTCAGTACATACAAAAGGTCTGGTATGTGACAACCATGACAGACTGAGAACAGGAGTCTAAAAGTTCCAATATGTGACTATTTACTTTGACCACCGAGTAGATATTATGTACTTTGTGGTGATCTAGCACCTGAAAGCAGGACTGAAAATGGCTGTTGTGAGAACAGCTGTCAAGAATTGGTGGTTGACTTTACCAATCTAAGTTGGTTGGAGCCCTACTCATGTCAGTTCTTTACCCACCTCTATAATGTATTGTGTGAAATGGAGGTTGTTGTGGACAGAGATGTTCAGGATAACACATGTCTATGCATCAAAATCAGATAACCAATGACAAACAGCAACATCTTCATGAATACCTTGGTCACAATCTTGGAGTCTGCGTTTAGCAGAGCTATGGGCTGAAAATTATCTATGTGGTCCCCCTTATTTGGGCCTTTTCTCAGTGGCACACCATGCTGTAAATATCTGTCAAGAGGTTGCTGAACAAGTCTGACTCATGAGAGTAAAGTTTGTAAGATAGACCCACCAAACTGCTTTAGATTAAAATTCTATGCTTTGAGTGGGAAAGAAATAAGGTAAATCTTCTCTGAGGAGCAGCTAACAAACTACAAAACAGCCTATCAGGAATCCCTGCTCTCTTTTTCAGTACATCAAAAACAAAGAAGGTTTACAGTCTTATAATTCATTTCACATCTAAGGTCTTGTAATATATTTCACTTTGCTTGATTAATGCTTTGTTGTGCATAAAATGTATATTGTTCTATTTTCATGCCTTCACTTCATCTTATTGCAGATCGATATTGCTTTCCACCATGGGAGCCAATAAATGGACATTATAATATATGGGGTGATGGTCTATTAGTGGAATTTGAATGTAACAAAGGATTTAACTTAGTTGGCGACTCTTTCGGAGCTTGTGATACTGAAGCTGGAATTTGGACTGTTTCCCCACCACTTTGCCTTGGTAAGTAGCTGTTTATTGTTACTTTTAGAAATCATTAATTTCCTCTGGAGTACTTTCCCATGTTTTAGGTCCAGTGATGGTGTTGTGAATTCATTTCTTAGAAAGAAATGTACTTCAAATACTATTTACAGATAGCAGCAAAAAGCGCATTGGATGCAGCACAGTAACAAGGAAAATTAATGCTATATTATTTAATTTCTCTTGTGAAGAAAAATATGCAAAAAGGAAAAACAGAAAAGAACTTCAAAAAACCTAATTTTCCCTATCATAAACTTGCGTACTTGAGTCTGATGCCTGCTGGCATTCCATACACGTAAGTGCATGCACATGTGTGAATGTATGCTGGCACACACACACACACACATGCTTGCACACACTCATGCACAAAGATTGCAGTAACAGTGTGGAAAATAAAATGAAAACAAAGTGGAATGAATAGTTGAATGAGGGGAAGAAAGTAGAAGTGCTCCAGATGGGTCAGGCTTAAGCTGAAAGTTAGTCAAAAAACGAAAATTGAAGGGAAAATGAGTCAAAAGAAAATGGGTTTTCATCTGTATCAAGTCACATTGAAATGTCTTGAGGCTATACACAGGAAATGTAGGGAAAAGAAATAGGTTTCATATGTATGAAAGCTACAAGAAAGGTAACTGAGCTAGTGTGCCTGATGGTGTGTGTGTGTTTATGTATGTATGTTTTTGTTGTCTTTTTAATTTAGAGTTAATCTTGAGTGGCTACCTGCTTGCTACCAAGGTTGTGAAAGAAAAACGCCTCTTGTTTTGTTTATTATTCTCTAAATCTTAAGAAGACTTTGCTGATATTTATAGTCCCAGATATACTGTGATCATTTATAGTATATGAATTTAAGAGTAGTGTGTTCTCTCCTCAAGAACCCAAGTTCAGCCATGCTTTGCTCCACACGGACTGTTACATATCCTGTTGCTCCAATTACCAATAGGTATGAAATTGAAAGTGCATCTTGGGTACAAAATTTGCAAACTCCTTATCAATGGTCCATAGATGTCTACTTCTTTTTCTAACCACACTGGTGTCCAGAGGTAACTGATTTCCACAATGGAGCATATCTTTTCTTTGTGGTTCCACACAACTATATTTGGCCAGTTGTGCCAGATATTATTGTGGCTATTTTAAATTTTAAGTTCCACCAATGTATTCATCAGCCTCAATATAGTCAACTTTTTCTGTTGATTTTTTCTTTTTGTTATCCTGTACCAGACTGTTCTGGCCAAGCATCTCTCATTGTTGGCAACGATATGGTTGATGTCTTCAGTCTTGGTCTTGCACTATATACGTTTATTGTCTGTCAATGTTTTCTACCTTTTATGCTGCAGGCACTTAAATTGCATGGAGGTAGTCTTCAAAGTGGTATGGCATTCACTTGTCAGTAATCCATGCTAAGCTTTTGATATGATCAATTCCTTTTATGGTTTGTGCCTTTCGTGCAAAGTACTCATGCACTATCTTCTTAGTGAACTGGTCCATTTGTTTTTACTTTGTTTTTATTTTGTTTTTATTTTGTTCTTTTCATAAATATACTTTACCAATGCATCTTTTGGAGAAATCAGTATCAGCTCTTATTCCGTGCCTCTCCTCAACCACATTAGCTACTCTGATTATGTTGTTAATTTCATGGTCACAAAGTTGAGGAGAGGCATGGAATAAGAGCTGATACTGATTTCTCCAAAAGAAGCATTGGTAAAGTATATTTATGAAAAGAACAAAATAAAAACAAAATAAAAACAAATGGACCAGTTCACTGAGAAGATAGTGCATCTCTTCAGGTGGCTTATGACCTCCTTTGCTGACACTATGCTCTCATCCATCAGGATGTTATCGATATAGGATGGTCTTGAGAATTGTCACCATAATCGTCGGTGCTGAATTCAGCCCAAATCCCAACCTGGTCAGGCCCTTATACCTTACCAACTGATATTTCTACAGTCTCACAGCCACATGTAGCTGCAGGTATGCCGACTTCAAGTCAACGATTGTGGAGGCCCCCGCCATCTGCCTCCACTCTCTCAAGGTTTTGCTACAAATGTCCATAGCTTCACCGCCCGTATGGCACAATACATGGTCGTTCAGCTCCCGGAAATCCAATACTGGCCTGACTTTATGTTTTGTTAACTGCATTACTGCCATCAGCTGTAGCACTCTGGTCTTCACTTCCTCCTTCTAAGGAATCAAAACATCTTCCTTGATTCACCGGTCCACCTCTACCTCGAACTTGCTTCTGGCATCCCCTTTCAGGGTATGCTGATAGCAGCCTACTGCATTCTTCAATGTTGGAGGATCTCCCTTCCAGTGGAATTCCACTGTCCACTGCTGACCATCGAACACAGCTTGAAAATCTTTGTCTGTGATGGTGTGTGCAGCACATATTTCTTCGCAGCTCTCACCACTCTCCTGTCCCATCCTGGGTGATATATTATACCAAAAACATCCTCGACCAGTGAGATGTGGCCCCTCTCTGCTATGGTCTTGATGCCTCTCCACAACCCCATTGCCACTTGGCCAGCATGCCACCCTGAAGAAACAGCTGATATGCCACTTGTCGAGCATTTCCCACAGCACCTCCGAGCGAAATGCAGTGCCATTGATCACAAGCAGCTCATCCACAGGGCCTCATTCTTGGAATACCTCATTCAGTATTCTTGTGATTTCCTCCCTGGTCCCCGTCTTCATCTCCCTCCATATGGCCGACTGCCTCAGTCTGCAGTCGACCATCGAGAGGTATGTCCCCTGCTGGTAGTGCGTCACGTCCACTGCCAATCGTTTCCAGTTGTGTTCCATTGGAATGCTTCCTGCCTCATGCACACCCAGATTGGGGTCAATGGACAGGCACCTGTCGCAGCTCCCAACTACTCTTTCTTTCAACATCCACGTGCTATCATGATCTCCAAGGTTCATTCCACGTCCACGTGCGCTATCCATTGTTCTACCGTCTCACACGTCTGCTCTGATGTGCTGTTCGCTGCTGACTGACCCTCATGCTTTTCTAAATGCCATGTGTCCACTGTGGCACTTCCGGTGGGATCCACAGGCCCCACTCCCGACTGGACATGCCTATTCCCTCACTTCCGATCCTTCCCTACAACACAGCCTGGCTCATAACACCACATTATGTAAATAATATTTCTTCCTTCTTGGTGTTTACTGGTTACTCCAATGCAAGAACCAAAAAAAAAAGAATAGAAACAAACAAACAAAGCGTGCAATATGCAACACAGATGGTAGAACAGAGTGGTGACATTTAGTAGAGATGACCTGGAAGTTGTTCCACTTCGATTACTATCACAAACAACAGTAACTTTCTTGTTGATTGGTTAAAATTATCCAAATACGACAACTTTAACACAAAATAACTTCTAAAATACGAAATTTTGTTAAAAATGCTGAAAGTAAACCATGTTCAGTGTGAGAAATTACACCAGTATACGAAGTTTCAAACTGTTTAGTTAAAAAATTAATTTTAAAAATCTGTGATCGAAACTGAACAGATCCAAGTTTTGGAAATACGGTTTCTTTTACGACTGCAGCTAGAAAGAATTTGTTTACCTGTTGGGCTGTTTTCGTTCTGTTCCTCGGTTGCATTGTTGTTGATGTGTCCAGCCATATTGTCTGTAGTAATTCTCTGCATGGTAAATTCAAGTTTCAGTCAAAGATCACTACGATCGGGAACAAAAGGCTCCCTCAATTAATTCATCTAAAGATTAACCTGTTACTTAATGGGGCTGATAGTTGTGGCTTCAAAGCTGGAGTTGGTATTCATCATATTTTCAATAAATAGTTTCCCATGTCAAATAGTTGTTTTGGGATTGTATGGGAGATGGTCAGGAAGAGAGTGCTTCCTGAAGAGCTCACTTCCAACATGCTGGAGGTTGTTCTCTTCACTTTTTAGGGCTAGGTCTATGTATCTATTTTTGCTGCTGTTGTTTAGCAGGTACTGCCTGAGAGAGACACTACGACATTAAAAGGGTGTCTGCCCTGATCTGAACCCTCTACATTGGTAGAGCCAGTCAATATCACTCTTTCTATAGAAGTCACCAGTTGATGTTAGGATTGTGTGGGTTTTAATGTCTATACAAACAGTCTAAGTATCTCATGCGTTGATATCAATACTAGTACTGAAAAATGCATTGTGGGATGTTGTCATATTGCAAGAGGAGATCTCCAACTGCCATATTTGTCGAAGTAGTTATCACTATACAATGGAGACAACCAATTTGAGCACGAAAAAACACATTTTTTGCATTATCATTTTCATGTCAAAATAATTTGGATCTTTTCAGTTTGAACAGCAGTTTTTTTCTAGCGGTGTCATATGAAATTGTCACTCATAATTATGACCCTAGTATCCATCTATTGCATTTCAATCTCTTTTAGGGTTAGGGTTAGGGTTAGGGGTGGGGGAAGGGTATCTTTTTTTCTTCACAAATGTAAATAAACCCAATCTGTTTCTTAAACGAGGGACATATTCATACGGCACAGAATGCTTTCACCTCAATATACGGTCATTCATTGGTTGAAATTGCAGAAATTGAAGAAGAAAAAAAAACAAATATCTTACAAACTATAGAATTTTCTCAATAAAGCCAAGAAAATGTTTTATAAATACATTCTAGCAGTATACAAAGTTTAAAATTTTTTAGTTACCTAGAAATTATGTTAAAAACTGTCATTCAAACCGAAAAGATCCTATTTGATTGTTTAAACATGTTTGCTTGATTTCTAATTCATAATTTTAAGCTCTGTTAAAGTCGCCTTGTTTTATATACATTTGTACCATTGATAAACAAAAACATTGTTGAAACTAGTTAGGTATGTATGTAAATAACTCTATTTAAAAACAACTACACGTTTTTCAAATTCATATACATCTTCAAACCCCCAAAACAAATATATATATATATATATATATATATATATATATATATATATATATAAGAATAGTATTGTCATCTTGTACAGCCTTTAACTTTTGGGTTATTTTTTTTTTTGTGTCACTTTGACATTTCCTGTAGGTGGCAGTATAGTTGCATAAAAAACAGGAATTTCCTTTGTCAATATAAACAATATTTCATTTTGGGATTTAGTTTGCAAGATTCTTTATATGAGTTTGTGTGTTCGCATATTCTGTTGTGTCTGGGGAGAGTCATTTTCTTTTTGTACCTTATAATTTAACACACTCACTGGTAAAATTTCCACTTATTTTTATTTTCCTAAAATTTTCGTTTCGTTTAAAAAAAAATAATAATAAAAAATAAGAATATTTTTATTTCTATTTTATTTATTTATTTATTTTTGTATGTAAGCCTATGGATATGAAAATAACTGATCAACACACAGACGGATAGGTACATGGGTTATAAGAACAGACAAGCATACATACACAAATGGAGACTGACACACATGACCATATATACACTCACACTTTACTCCACACGAGGACACATATGGAGACATGGGTACACACATATAGAGATGCACATCCATACATACAAACATGGTACATAGTTGCATAATACACACACACACACACACAAGGAGACAGAGGTGCATACATATACAAACACACGCTCACACACACACACACATACATAGGAAATATACAAACACGGACATGCAAGCATATGAATATGCAGGATACGTACATACAGATGCATACACATATATTTGTACATATACATACACATGCATGCACATATACATATACATACACACACACACACAGACCAACACACATGTGTGCAAGCAAACAAAAAGACTATTGAAAAGGTTGCAAGATGCAACGAAAATTTGAGGAAAATAAAAATAAGAAATAAGTGGAAACTTTACTGGTGAGTGAGTTAAATTATTAGCCACAAAGGAAAATGACTCTCCCCAGACACAACAGAATATAAACATTTCTTTCATTTTTCTGCTTTTTTGTATGTTTCTCTGCATTAGTGAAGAAACATTAAGAAAATGGATATAGAAGCATGCTGTTATCTGCATAATTAAAACAGCGAAATGTGACCAGCGCATCAACAATGAAACTGTT
The DNA here is from genome assembly GCF_006345805.1 of Octopus sinensis. Classification (NCBI taxonomy): domain Eukaryota; kingdom Metazoa; phylum Mollusca; class Cephalopoda; order Octopoda; family Octopodidae; genus Octopus; species Octopus sinensis. The sequence continues at coordinate 18,674,633 of NC_043009.1, read as the reverse complement.
GATGCACAGGTTTTGGATTTGGAGGAATGATTTTCCACATTCAGCAATTTAATGCAAACACTTCTTTTGGCTAAATTCCATTCCCATGTCAGCTGAAAATGTTGCAAATAACTCCAGTTATTTTTTGGCATTGTATATTTTTTATCATAGAACTTCAGATTATCCACAAACCCTAGCATGTAGCCATTAGATTTTTGTAGCAGAAATGATGGTGAATTTAAAGCCAAAATAAATGGGATTACAGAAAGACTACTTCCTTGAAATAATCCCTTTGACATATTTATAACATCAGAGATGATAGTTCTGCTGTCAGTTGTGAGTGTGTGGATTGTTGACCAGGCTTTTATGAGCCTTTCTATGGCAGCAGCTAAAATATCAGATACTTTTGCCATGTGTAGAGACATGAGTAGGAAATAGAGTCAGATACTTTCCTATAGTCAACCGAGGTTTCTGCAGAGTTTTCATACTTTGGAGAGTACAGCTTTGTTTATTAAAAATTGTTTGGCACATCCTTCTTTTGACCTGCCTGCTTTTTGGTCACTATGCTGTTGTACTCACAAAGATCCAGCTATAATTGGTTGAAACAATTTTTGTACAACTTGTATGTAATGTATGCAAGTAAGGGCCAATAGTTTTCTGGTAACTTGATGATTTCATTCTAGGCTACTAGATTTGTCCATGTTATAGCAAGCCAATCTGGTATAACAACCTGGCCTTCTGTAGTCTTTTTTAATTTTTTTTTTGTCTTGCAAGTTACTTGGTGACCCTGTCAGTGCAGGTGCCACTTAAAAAGCATCCAGTCCACACTGTAAAGTGGTTAGTGTTTGGAAGGGCATGCAGCTGTAAAAACCTTGCCAAAGCTGATCTTGCCTATGCTTGTGCCAATGTATAAAGCACGCAGTCCACTCTGCTGAGTGGTTAGTGTTAGGAAGAGCATCCAGCCATAAAAACCCTGCCAAAACAGACACAGAGATCTGTTGGCGCAGGCTTCTGGCAGGCCAGCTTCTATCAAACTGTCAAACCCATGCCAGCATGGAGGGTGGATGTTAAATGATGATGATGACAAAAGTGGTTTTTTGTAAAATGTCAGCTTCTTTTATCAGAATGCAGCTTTTAGTCACTTCCAGATACCTTCCCATGATGCACTTTGCTTATAGCTATGGTGAAAGTTTCAGGATCAGTTGTATATGTTTTACTGTGCATATTACAGTATTCTTTCCTAACTGTATTTAACCACAACATATTAACATTGAAACTTCTCTTTTCATACCACAATTTAGTGGAACATCATTTATATTTTAGTGGAATATTGTACCACAGTTCATTTGAAATATCTACCACAGCTGAGTAGAATTTTATACCAAATTTTTTTAAAACATTATATCACATACACTAAAATTCTATCTTAACATAATATTGCAGATTACTAGACTATCAAGTTAATCTCACTATTCAATATAATATCATGCTAGAATTCAGTAGAACATATCACAATTCAGTAAAACATTATAATTCATTCAAACATTATACCAAAATTCAGTAGAATACTATACCAGAATTATGTAAAACATTATGCCACAACTCAGTAGATAAGTAAAGCACAATTCTCTAAAATATATTACAATTCAATGGCACATTATATGGCAGTTTAATAGGCTGTTCTATCACAATTGATGTGAACTTTATACCACAATTCACTTGAATGTTATACCACAATACATTTGAACAATATTCCATAATTCATTTGAATATTATAGCAAATACATTTGAACCATTTATGACTGACTATTCTTTACAACAATTAAGTGAAACATTATACCATAAATCAGTAGAAAAATAATATAACTTTTCCATTGAATATGATTCCACAAATCAGTAGAATAGTATACTGTAATTTTGTTTAACATGATACAGGATTTTGCTCACAATGATACAGAATATTCTACCACATTTCTGTTTGACATTATCCTAAAATTCTATAAAGACTATCCAAAAATTATACGACAATTTCTTGTAACATTATACCACATTTATTCTGTTTATACCATAAGCCAGAAAAACACAAAATAGTTGCATATTTCATCAAAATTAAGTGGTACAATATGTCACAATTCAGTATAATATTGCACTAGAATTCAGTAAAACATTATACCACAATTGAATATATTATTATAACACAGTTCAACAGAAAGTTATACCACATTCAAAACGTTTGTATATCATTGCACCACTGAGTTGAATATTGTGCCATTGTGATGTTACTATATATCTTGCAAGATAGAAAAGAACAGAGAAAAAAGAAAAAGAGCAAGCTCTACTAAGAGGAAGTATTTGGGAGGGGAAGGTGGAGGTGTCTTGCTTATAGATGAGATATATGACTGAAGGAGATAAGAGGAAGGAAGTGACGGGGGTGCTAGAATAAACTCTCAAGGAACAAGAAGGTGAGCATAAGAGAGGACATGGATAATGGAACACTATATCACATTGCCATATGACAAATCAGTAGAAAAATCTACTCAACTCCATAGAATATTATGTCACTATCCAGTAAGATAACAGCAAAATTTTGGTTGAAACTTATACCACAATTCTGTTTAACATTATGTCCCCATTTCACCAGAACACTCTACTACTATTCAGTTGAACTTTAACACAAAATTATACAAGAATTCAGAGCAAAATGATGCCATAATTCAGTAGAAGATCATTTCATGATACAGCAGAAATATACATCAAATTTCATTGAAGCATTACACCACAACTTAAACGACAATTCTCTTAAATATTATATTGCAGGTTAGTGGAATATTATATTACAGGTTGGTGGAATGTAACTCCACAATCCAGTTATCCATTTAACCAATATTCATTTGAATAGAATAGAATCCATCTGAGACTTTTACCACAATTTTGCAGAAAAAATACTGCAATTCAGTGGAATCACAATATAATATTGTAACACAAACCTGAAGACTGTTAAAACACACTTGTGTAAAACATTATCTCAAAACTCTGTTTATCATTGTACAATAAGTCAACATAACTTTATACCACAATTCAAAAATTGGTATAAAATTTTACCATAATACTCTTTCATATCATACCACAATTCAGAAGATTGTTATACTATAATTTATTACAAAATCACACTGCAATATTGTCAATATTATACCATCATTTAAAACAGCAAGCTGGCAAAATGCTTTACATTCTGAGTTCAAATTCTGCTGAGGTTAACTTTGCCTTTCATCCCTTTGGGGTTGAGGAAATAAGTACTAGTTGAGTACTGGGGTTGATATAATTGAATTATCCCCCCCCAACTGAAATTGCTGGCCTTGTGCCAAAATTTGAAACCAGTATTGTACCATAATTTGGCAGAACTTTATATAAAAATTCACTAAGAATTTATTCCACAATCAAATTTCAATAGATTCCTTAACCATAATTCTGGAAAATATACCATATTTCAGTCAAAAATTTTACCACAATTCCCTCAAAGATTATAATACCATTTATTAGATCAGTAAACCAAAATTCTGTTTAACTTTTCATGGGCTGGCAGGATCCTTTGGGACCCCAGCAACTTTTAAAAGTTATGCAACTTTTACATTTTTTATTTAAATGATTTTATATCTCATGACTTTTATCATCAATATTTTAAGTGTTAAAACTTTCCAGTCATCTGGATGTTATAGCATAAAATATGGTCATTGGCCCAACTGGAGCCCATTGGCCTTCTGTGAAATTATTTTTTCTGTTCTTTTGTAAGATATTCTGATGAACTATAAGTCAATTTTCTTTGTATTAGTACTGGTGTGAATCAATACACTAAATAATTTTGTTTTATTTTGTATTTAGTGCTATATGTATAGTTTATAAAACTATAAAAAAATGCACTAAATTTCTTATTCTGAATCATACACTCACACATAGATACAAGATTAAACGAATATTACTTTATGGATAGTGTGAAACTATGCAAAAATAAGAGGGGACCTCAATTCCAACCCCACCGGCCCCTGGAGGGTTAACGTAATGTACCTCAATTCAGTAGAAAACTATAGCAGAAAATTATATTGTATATTATGCTGCTAGTCAATAGGATAATTGTACCTGTATGATGCATGTGTGTGAACTGCCATGCTACACGGCAGTGAAACATGGGCCATGACTGCTGAAGACATGCATAGGCTCGAAAGAAATGAATCTAGTATGATCCGCTGGATGTTTAATGTCAGTGTGCACACATAGCAGAGTGTAAGCATCCTGAGAGAAATGTTGGACATAAGAAGCATGAGAGACGACTGCACTGGTATGGTCACGTGCTACGTATGGATGAGGAGAGCTGTGTGAAGAAGTGTCACTCCTTAACAGTGGAAGGAATCCATGGAAGAGGGAGACCCAAGAAGACATGGGATGAGGTGGTGAAGCATGACCTTTGAATGCTGGGCCTCACAGGTGCAATGACAAAAGAGCAAGACCTCTGGAGATATGCTGTGATTGAGAAGACCCAGCAAGGAAAATGAGACCACAGCCGTAGCCTACACCAGTGTCACATAACCAACCCATTTAAAAAGTACCTTTGACTCATTGGGTGACATGCCATGCTTGAGGAGACCTATTGTGTCAAGTAAATCAAAATCAAATGGAAATTGTAGTTGTGGCCGATACCAGTGCTGGCGGCACGCAATAAGCACCATTCATGCATGGGTCATTGCCATGCTCCCCATGACTGGCTCCCCATGCCGGTGGCACATAAAAAGCAGCATCCGAATGTGGTCAATGCCAGCCCCCGCCCTGACTGGCTCCTGTGCTGGTGGCCTGTAAAAAGCACCAACCGAATGTGGCTGATGCCAGTGCTACTTGATTGGCTCTCATGCTGGTGACACGTAAAAAGCACTCACTACACTCTCGGAGTGGTTGGTGTTAGGAAAGGCAGGCAGATGTAGAAACATTGCTTGATCGAATTGGAGCCTGGTGTGGCTTTCTGGCTTGCCAGTCCCCAGTCAAACCGTCCAACCCATGCCAGCATGGAAAACAGACATTATACGATGATGATGATGATGATGATGATGAAATCCTTTTAAATCTGTATGATAGATCTGTCGAATATTATATGACAATTATATAGATAATTAACACAATTCAGTAGAAGATCATACCACTATTTATTTGAACATTGTAGCACAATTCAGTAGAATATCATATGACAGTTAGGATGTTGTACCAAAAACCTATTCAACATTATACCACAACTCAGCAGAATATTACATCACGGTTCATTAGAAACTTATACCATACTTCTATTTCATATAATTCTACAATTAAATAGAATATTATATCACAATTAGATAGAAAATTATACTGAAATTAAATTGAATATTATATTGTGACTTTGATATATTATAACACAATTCAGTAGGAATTTATGAAATTTATACCAGAATTTATGATAGAAAATGTGATTTTCAGCCAATTAGATTCCCTGCTTTAAGGGGTCCTGTAACTCGAGTCAGTATTTACATTTTTTTCTTTTTTGTAATTTACTCCATCAATGAACAAATGTATATGTATGTGTATGACTGCATTGAAATTTGTACAAGAATTCACTTTGAAATTTACAACAGTACATTTGAAAATTATACTGGAATTCAATTGAATACTACACAAGTTAGGGGAACATTATACCATAATATATCATCAAAATTTATGAATAAGATATTCTACAAGTTGGCATGGTTTTCACAGTATGAACTAGGTGCTTTTTTAAGTGGCACCTACCCTGGCGGGGTCACCAAGTAACTTTGCAAGACAAGCCATCTTTGAGAGGGGAGGGGGCACTGGAGGTGGTCTTGTGTCAGAAGATGAAAGGTTAGAGTAAGACAGGGAGACAGAAACGGGTGTGTTGCTGTAGAGGAGGTACATGGTTACCCAACAAGAGAGAGAGAGAGAGAGAGAGAGAGAGAGAGAGAGAGAGAGAGAGAGAGAGAGAGAGAGAGAAAGAATATGAGTTAACAAGAATGAGGGCAGAGACAGGTTTGCTGCTGAAGAGGAAGGACATGGTTACCTAGTGAGAGAAGGAGAGTTAACAAGAAAGTGATGTGCTGCTGTACAAGAGATACATGGTTACCTAGCCAGAGGTAAGAGCAATAAAAGGGGGGAGAGTGAGAGTGATCAAGAATGAGGGCAGAGACAGGTTTGTTGCTGAAGAGGAGGGACATGGTTACTCAGCGAGAGGGAAGAGAGAGAGAGAGAGAGAAAGAATATGAGTTAACAAGAATGAGGGCAGAGACAGGTTTGTTGCTGAAGAGGAGGGACATGGTTACTCAGCGAGAGGGAAGAGAGAGAGAGAGAAAGAATATGAGTTAACAAGAATGATGTGCTGCTGTACAAGAGATACATGGTTACCTAGCCAGAGGTAAGAGCAATAAAAGGGGGGAGAGTGAGAGTGATCAAGAATGAGGGCAGAGACAGGTTTGTTGCTGAAGAGGAGGGACATGGTTACTCAGCGAGAGGGAAGAGAGAGAGAGAGAGAGAAGGAGACAGCAAGAGCAGGAGAGGGATGATGGTAAATGTCAGGGTATACTCGCAAGGAATGGGGATCAGGGCACAGATGGGATTGTAGATTAAGGAAGAGAGAGATGAATGGTGGCAGGGTATTACCAAGACGTTGTGAGTAGGGAGTGGGGGTGGGGAATGCTGTGGCTGGTGAGAATCTGGGTACAAAGAGGAGGAGGGATGGGGAACCAACAATATACTGAGCAGGGATAGTGAAGACTGGATTGGGGAGTAGGAGATGACTCCTTACTCTTTTACTTGTTTCAGTCATTTGACTGTGGCCATGCTGGAGCACCACCTTTAGTTGAGCAAATCGACCCCAGGACTTATTCTTTGTAAGCCTAGTACTTATTCTATCGGTCTCTTTTGCCGAACAGCTAAGTTACGAGGACATAAACACACCACCATCAGTTGTCAAGCGATGTTGGGGGGACAAACAGACACACACACACACACACACACACACACACACATATATACACACACATATATACAACGGGCTTCTTTCAGTTTCCGTCTACCATATCCACTCACAAGGCTTTGGTCGGCCCAATGTTATAGTAGAAGACACTTGCCCAAGGTGCCACGCAGTGGGACTGAACCTGGAACCATGTGGTTTGTAAGCAAGCTACTTACCACACAGCCACTCCTATGCCTAGTTTATAAAAAGAAAATGTGAGGAAGAGAAGAGAAACAGCTTGGGTAAGGGGGATGTTGTTTGCTTTGTTGGGGTAGGGTGTGTTAAAATTTTATTTTTGCATGTGGGTGGAACACAATACTTCTAGAACTCAGGTTTGCTGACGTGGGTGAGTCTTCTCTAGAACCTCATATCACCAGATATCTCAGTCCATTGTCATTTCCTCCTTGAGCCCAACATCCTGAGATTGGTCCTCACCACTTCATCTTATGTCTTCCTGGGTCTCCCTCTTCAATGCGTACCAGGCACTTTCAGTGACCAGCACTTCTTTATACAGCTGTCATTATTCATACACATCACATATCCAAACCAATGTAGTCGCCTCTCTTGCATCCTGCATTTGATTCCTCTCATGCCCAACTTTTCTCTCAACACTGCTTTGTTGTTCATGCACATTGATACTGTGCATCCATCAGAGCATACTGCCTTCATTCCTCTCTTGTATGCATGTCCTCTACATTCAGAGCCTATGTCTCACTACCATGGAGTATTACTGTTTATACACAAGCATCATGCAATCTACCTTTCACTCTGAGGGTTCTTTTGTTGCCAACAGCGGTAGTACCGCTCTGAACTTTCTCCATGCTATTCATATTCTAGAAACAATAGTTTCAGAGCATCCACCCCCATTGCTAATTTGGTTACCTAAGTGACGGAAACTATCTACTATGTCAAGAGAGTCTCCTGGGCATTTGATAGAGTCTAATGCTTGTGTGTCCTTAGTGCTTATTGTTCCTTTACATCTGCCACACATGAAGGTGACCTTATCTGTTAATTTACATGTGATTTCACTGCATCTCTTATGTGTCCTTAGCTTACACTTGGTATAGTGAATGGAATTACTTCCCAATCCTTTCCATACCTGAATTTCTTCTCCAATTCTGTTACAGATTCTAACAGTGTAGTATATTTTACCACAATCTATTTGAAAATTACATCACAATTCTATAACACATTATTCCACAATTCATTAGAAAAGTGTAGCATATTATTGAGCACAAATACTTTTAACACTATACTTCAATTATCATACCACATTTCATTAGACATTATGCCTTAATTTCATTTAATATGATAGCAAAACTCATAAAATGACTATAGGTGCAGGAGTACTGTGTGGTAAGTAGCTTGCTTACCAACCACATGGTTCTGGGTTCATTCCCACTGCGTGGCACCTTGGGCAAGTGTCTTCTACTATAGCCTTGGGACGACCAAAGTCTTGTGAGTGGATTTGGTAGACAGAAACTGAAAGAAATCTGTCATATATATGTATATATATATGTATGTGTGTGTATATGTTTGTGTGTCTGTGATTGTCCCCCCAACATCACTTGACAACTGATGGTGGTGTGTTTATGTCCCTGTAACTTAGCGGTTCAGCATAATAGACCGATAGAATAAGTACTAGGCTTCCAAAGAGTAAGTCCTGGGGTCGATTTGCTCAACTAAAGGTAGTACTCCAGCATGGCCGCAGTCAAATGACTGAAACAAGTAAAAGGGAAAAAAGAGAAAATACTATAGCCAATTCTGTTCAATGGGATATCACAGTTCCCCTGCAGCACAATGTACTGAAATTCAGTAAAGCTTTATTCTGTAATTTAGTTAAATATTTTAAAATTCAGTGTTATGTTTAGCACAATTCAGTAAAAAATCATAACACAGTGCTATAGAATTTTATAGCACAATTCTTGGTAACTTTATTCTACAATTTAGAAGAACTATTTACGACAATACATTTAAAATTTACATCAGAATCTTATTTAACATTCTACCATAGTTCAGTAGAAAATTATTCCAGATTTCAGTAGGAAATTGTCACAAAACATTAATCAACAATTTACCACTGCATTACACAATAATTTGATTGAACATTAAAACATATTTCAGTTGAACATTATACTAGAACTCTTTAGAATATTGTACCTCAATTCTGAACATTATATCACAATTCTATTCCTGTTTTACAACATAGCTGTACCAGGCTCCAAGCCACCCAGTCAGAACCTACCGGCAAATTTTCCTCTCTGGCCTGTACATTCACACATGTCCATCTGCCTCAATTGCCCTGAAGCAAAGAGGCCTATGTTGGTCATACTTCTACCCACGTGACCTCCCTCAGTCCTTCTCCTCCAGTAGGGCCCTTCAGCTGGTGAAGTTACTGACACCTTTACTCCCAGTTCCCCTCGTCCACACACATGCACACCTAATCTCAAAGATCACCTCCTCACTCCACTCCATGTTGAAATCTGCCATTCACCTAGGCAGATGTCTCACTCACTGTGATCTCTGCAAGTACGGTGCTCCACTCACTTCCTCTCCTCCACCAACAATTCTGTGAACATCCAAGACATGATGTGACATTCCATCTACAGAGACATTAGTTTTGGAATTAACAACCATCACTGTCTCCTTATTCCACTGAGATGTGCAGTGTGCCTTTGTAGGCTTGACCCAGAATTCATCTCCTACCTGCACAAAGGCAGGTTCTTTCTCTCCTGTAGGGCACTGTGATAGGTACCACCATTCATACCTAAATATTGCTCTGTGTGGCACTGACTGCTTGGCTTTTCCTGATTAAAGTGACATTTTGTACCAAAATACCACCTCTTGTGGTGAGATGCATCCCCTTTCTGCCATGGCCTTGATCATGTGATGGTGTCTTTCCACAATTCCATTTCCACTCGGCCTGTATGCTGCTCTGAAGAAGCAGTGCACTATCCACTTATTAAGCACCTCCAAATGAAATGCAGTGCCATTGTCCATCAGCAATTTGTCCACAGGGCCCCGCTCCAGGAATATCTTGTTCAGGAATTGTGCAACCTCATCCGCAGTGCCCATCTTAATTTCCCTCCATATTGACATCCAACCTGATCCACAGACAACCATCAAGAGATATTGCAAGTGTGTCATATTCACTGCCAATCGTTTCCAGTTTTGTTCTACTGTGATGTTTCTCGACATGTGCACACCCAGAGCAGGGTGGATGGATTGATACCTGTTACAGATCTCAACTACTTTTTAAATGCTCTGCTTGCTCTGCCCAGTAACTTCAGAGTCAACTTTCCTGGCATGATACAGGGTTCTATCCATGCCCATATGATGCATGGTGTGCAGTCTCTTTAGTTCTGAGTCACCTAATCAACACACTGCAGCTATCCCCGGCTCTGAATCTTCCAGCACCACCAACCAGGCCTTTTTCACCATGGTTAGAATGTCTGCCTTATTCCTTTCCGAGGGCACAAAGACCATGCTCAGCTTCAAACTAGATTCAGCTGCTAGCTCTCCCAAAACACCTAGGCAACGTTTTACTAACATCTCTGCAGCCCCTTTGGTTCAAACCTTCTTTTTATCAGTGATCACTGATCCCATCCATCCAAGCACAGCAACTGAATCAGTTTGATAGTATGCAGCTTCCATCTTGGAGCCAGATTCATACCCTTCAGCACAGTGTCCCCAATTCAGCTATGTTGATGGGGTTGTGATCATCTGCTTTTCTGAGCCAGTCTGTGTCCTCCACTTTGATATCTCCAATTTCCAGGACAACCCCTATCACTATGTTGCTAGCATCACACCATATGGTCTTGTAGTAGACTGTGGTCTATAGCTAAAATAGTTGAATGATCTATCTTGCAAGAAGTTTTATAGAGTAATCTCCTTTGAATAAGTTTTTCAAAACACCTACGTCATGAGAAGTAATTCTTAATTATTCAAGAGGCTTCGCATTTCTCTTGGAAGTTTCTAGAATGTCTAGTGTGCCATTAATAAAAATAGCTTACTTGCCCTGCTCAGAGTCTAGTCGACTAGACTCCGAGCCATTCATGTTGTTGCTATGCCTGTCTATTTCTCTACACCATATGACTGAAAACCACCACTTAGCTGTTATTTCTACATTTCTGAATTTTCTTGCATAGATTATTTCATTCAACTAGGTTCTACATTTTGATTATATTTCATCAGTAACCAATGAATAAAATATATTTTTATGTCATAAATGTGTAGTTCTTAAATTTCTTCTTCTTCTTGGCTTTTATCCTATTAGTTCTTAATGATTGATCTTGTGCTGTTACTAACAAACTTTCTGATTCCCTCTTCAGCCTTCCTTCCTGCAACCATAACCATGTCTCACTATTACTATTTGTTGTGACTATCTTTAGGAATCTACCATGCAAAGCCTTCTCCTGCCAGTCTAGTCGACTTGTAGCAAATAGCAGGGCAAGCAAGCTGATTTCATTAATGGAACACTAGACATTCTAGAAACTTCCAAGAGAAGCACGAAGCTTCTTGAATAATTAAGAATTACTTCTCATGATGTAGGTGTTTTGAGAAACTTATTAAATGGAGATTGCTCTATAAAACTTCTTGCAAGATAAATCATTCAACTATTTTAGCTACAGTCCACAGACTACTATAGTCTCATTCTCCAATTTAGGTGCATACCAGCTTCCTCTGACTGGGTCTTTTGTTCTTACCCTCTCTAGGAACTCCTGCATCATTGCCACTGTCCTCTTTCCCATTTTGTCTTCTCATCTTGCCCCATTCACTCATCTCTTGACAGAGCTGCATGCTGTTTGAAGCCACTCCACGATTGGATTGTGATCCACTAGTCTCCCACACATTGAGAATAGTTCTTGTACCCAGTTCCAGAATCTCATTTCCTCTACCAACACACCTATCTTGTCCCTTTGTAGCTTGAGCCCCAGTGCAGCTCTTCCAACCATTGGCTCTGGTAGTTTTGTGGTTAGCCTGAACTTCTTCAGGTGACCTATGACCTCTGCAGCAGACACTACAGTCTCAACACATGGGTTTGAGTGATATGTTTGCTCATTGACGTCTTCTCACTGCCTGGCAGTTATTGCAGATGCACTGATATCTTATCAGAAAAAATGTTCATCAGTGACAACCATGCCACCTTTTCTAATCCCTCTCTGGTAAAACTAGAGAGCATGGCCAGTCTCTGAATTTCTGCTGCATACATCTCCACCTGTTTGCCTGTCCACCTGAACTTTCCTAGCTTGGTGACCACAGCATATGATCCTTCTGTAAAAAGGTTCCTTTAAGCACTGTTCAATCTTCTCCATATCCAGTTGGTCTGTTTTGTCCATTTTGAGGTATAGCCAATGCATTTCCCTCCAAATCCAGAGCCATGAGACTCTGGCCAGGCTGTAGCAACATCTTCATTGCTTTGCAGCCTGGCTACCACCTTGATCTTCCAAATCCAGATAATAGTATCTCTCTCACCACAGAAAGGTCTGATGGTATCGCTACCCATCCTTATTTTTACTGATGTATCATGGAAGAGGATTAAAAAAATACACAAAGGCTGAAATAGCTTGTAGTATAATGAACGAAGTGTGATTCCTCCACCTCTCAGGTTCTCTTGCAGCATTGACTTTCTAGCTGGGTTATATCTGAAAGGTGCTCTACCCGCCTAAACTATGGCCAGAACCTAACAGCAAATTTAGCAAAGTTCTGTATAACATTACACAATTCAATAGAACATTAGACTGCAACTCTTTAGAATATGTCAAAATTCAATTAAATATAAACCACATTTCTTTTAACACTACACCACTATTCATTAGAATTGTATATCATATTTCTGTAGTACTTTATGTCATTTACAGTGGAAAATTATACCACAATCAGTAGAATATTACACAACAGTTTATAAGAACATTTTGCCACATTTCATTTGATTATTGTACCAGTTCTTAGAAGAATTTTCCCCTAATTATTAGAACCTTATGCAACAGTTCATTTGAATATTATTCCATAATTCAGTGGAATACCATATCATAATTCATTTGAATATTGTACTATTGTTCTGTAGAATGTTATACTGCAATTCATTTGCACATTATATCACAATTCATTAGAATATTGGTTTGAAATTTTGGCCAGGATGGGGTAAGTTGAATATCTCAACCCCAGTGCTCAACTGGTACTTATGTTATTGACCCCGAAAGGATGAAAGGCAAAGTCAACCTTAGTTGAATTTGAATTCAGAATGTAAAGATGAAACACTGCTAAACATTTTGCCCAGCATGCTAATGATTCTACCAGCTCACCAACTTACAATTCATTAGAATATTATGCAAAAAATCATTACTTAATTGATTAGAACATAATATCACAATTTTCTCGGACATTATACCAATATTGTTTAGAATATTAAATCTCAGTTCAGTAGAACATTATATATCACAATCCAACTGAATATTATGTACAATTCTATGAAACCTTATATCATATTTCAGTGTGGTGTTATAGCCCATATCAAAAACACTTTATGTTGCAATAGAAGGGTAAACCAGAACTCAGTTGAAAACATTTGCTATTCTATTTTTTTCATTCTCCCCTGCTCTACAATTCAAATTTTTAATTAAAACTTACATTTAAGTGCCTGAAATTTGTTAAAAATTGTATTTTCATATTTACAAATTGCAATTTAATTTACTATGGGCATTATCTCATTTACCTTTCTTGCCTATGAACAGCTTTGGAAAATAGAATAATACAAAAACAGAATTATGGAAGCACACACACACACATACATACATACATACATATGTGTATGTATGTATGCGACATTTGTATGTATATATATATATATATATATATATATATATATATATATATATATATACATATATATATATATATGTGTGTGTGGGGGAAAGAGGAAATTAAATATTTGATTAATGATGAGTTAGTGAAAATAAGTATTTTATTATTTCCATTTTTTGCTTACATTGTTGACTTTTGGTTGTAGGTTAAGCATTGTATAATAAAATTAATGAATCAAGAACAGTAAGCTCATAACATAGAATCACAGACTGCAATCAGGAATGTGCTTTCTGGGAGGTAATATTGCTTAGTAGCAGGAGAAAGAACTAATATGAAATTTCAGACCATTTTAAACCTCAAATAAATAGAATTAATTGCAGTTGAATTGAGTAGTTTCAGGAACAAACGATTACGTAAAATATATTATAGTGTTTTCTTTTTGACACAAATCCACAAATTTGTGGGGAAGTTATATAGTCAGTAGAATTGCCCCACCCACCTCATTTCCTGTCAGGCAGTTAATTTTATCAAAACTGGCAGATGGTGGGAAAAGTTAGCTACAATGAGATTAAACTAAGAACATAGAAAGTCTGAAAGTTCTATAAGTTATCTATCATTTCAGTGAAGCTGACTGAACAATACAGCCATTGTTTTTGCAGGTATACGTCCTAGAATGTGGAACTTATTTACAGCTAAGTAGACTGTGTAATCTATGAGTTAAATCCCTTAATTATGAAAGGACTTAAAATAGTGTTTATGAGTAGATAAAGACCACTGAATTTCTTGCTCTTTTTCATCCAATGGTTCTCTACTTAAAATTGAGACTTTGCAAACACATTTTCCCCAAATTAACACCACTTAATAATTCCAGAAAAAAGAAAAGGCAAATGTGGAATTCATCATTTAACACCAATACTTTTTTTTATGTGTACATTTATTTATTTAACACAATTGATTTTGTTCAATTTCTCATTATAAAAAGCTCATTTGGCTAATTGGAAAATTAACAGTAATGAAATATCTTAATTTCAAATGACAGTTGGTCACTAAAGAATGAAAATCTCCAAATAATGTTTTATCAGTAGTAGTCAGTCAATTAGCAGTTTAAAATGTTTATTTAATGAATGGTTTTAATAACTGCTTTGAACACAAAATATCATTGGTAAATATTTATCTAAAGAAATAAAAGACAGATGTCGGCAATCTGCTGCACTCAAATGTTATATAAGCTGAAAAGCATAGAACATTCTCTGACCCTCGTTTATAGGAGCTTGTTTGTCTATTAACAAATCTTTGTATTTGATAGTTTCATTTCTTTTTCATTTTCACAGATGCCTTTAATAACATTTGGGAAAAGCATGAAAGCTGTAACATTTTCCCTTCTTCATGAAAATGTAATCATCTGATTTTGTTTCTCAGTGAAGCCATTTTATTTTAAAAACAGCATTAATGTCACTGAGAAAAGTAGTCAGTGTCACATAGCCTCATAGAAATTGACATAAGCTCTATAGCCTTGCATCTCCAAAGATTGATTTACCCACAATATATTGTAGTATATACAATATATTTATACTTAGCCTATTTTATTAATTGATAGATAAAATTCTAAATAGTGAGATCTCAAACTAAATACTCTGTAAATGAGGAATCCATCATTTGTAAGCAAAATTTTACACACATTCAACTTATAAGCCACACTTTGATGAAGTACATAAAAAAAATTGAAAACTCAATGTTGACATGCTAGTTAAGTGTCATTATACTCTGAATTGTTTTGGTTTTTGAGTATTAACAATATTATGAATATTTGGTTAATTAAGGCATTATAACAATTTAATTAATTTTGCTTTGTGTGATCATATGAATTGCTATGATTTTGTTCCTGTGCAATTTCAATTTGCCCATGGTATTAAAATAATTCCTTGCTTGTTGTCTAAGTTATCAGCCTTTGAATGACAATTAGAAGTATAAGAAAACATAAACACACAACCATAAAAGAGGGGTACAATTGGTTTACACGGGTTAGATTATTACTGATACTTGTTTTAGCCAACTTATTTTGCAAATCTTCATACTCATGTGAATAAAATATTTTGGTTCTTTTCTACAAATCCCAAAAGTCCTACTTTAGAACAAGTGATATATAAACATGGTGTTCAGAAAGTCACAACTCAACTAGCAGTATCATAAGAGAAGTGAAATGGTTTTTATTGAGAAGTGAACTTGCATTGTGGCTTCAGCATGCTGAAAATTTATTTCTCAAAGTTCTACCATGAAGATAAATAAAACATTTACAATTGTTGGATGTTGTGTATGAAATGTTGTAAAAGTATTTTCACAGAAACTTAGTGAAGCAAAGGACATAATGGGGTCAACTGTTAA
This sequence comes from Octopus sinensis, assembly GCF_006345805.1. Taxonomy (NCBI): domain Eukaryota; kingdom Metazoa; phylum Mollusca; class Cephalopoda; order Octopoda; family Octopodidae; genus Octopus; species Octopus sinensis. The sequence goes on along the minus strand of NC_043009.1, from coordinate 18,658,429 downwards.
ATTTACAATATTTTTCAAACAAGTTAGTCATATTGGTGGTGGTGGTGGTTGTTGTTGTTGTCTGGTCCCTGTAAACGTGTCGTGCCAAGAGCGATGAAGCCTAGGGGAACACCCAAGTACCCTAATTTTATCTACCAATCACTACAGTACACTGAAAAGATGGAAATAACATGTGGGGTACTGTGACCTGTTGGCAGAAACAGCTGTAAGAAACTGTTCTCCTTTCTCTATTCTAGAAATTACTAATACTTTATATATTAAAACACAATCTTTACACATGTATATATATTCCCATAATTGTTTAAAATAATTAAATAGACATAATATAATGTCTAACAGTTGATGCATACTACCCCTAGATCCCCTCCATTTTCTTCTTCTCGTATATATATATATATATATATATATATATTATATTGGATAAATGCTATTCCATAGTGGGTTACACCCATAACCCCTATCTTACTTTGTACTATATATGTGTGTGTGTGTGTGCTTCTATGTGTTTGTCCCCATCACTTCTTGACAATCGGTGTTGTGTTTGCGTCCCCATAATCTAGGTGTTCGGCAAAAGTGACCGATGAAATAAGTACCAAGATTTAAAGAAAAAAATGTACTGGGGTTAATTCGTTCGACTAAAATCCTTCAAGGCGGTGCCCCATCATGGCCGCAGTCTAATGACTGGAACAAGTAAAAGCATGAAAGATAAAGAACTGCTTGTGGAAACGACCCACAGCCAACCGGCGGGACGAAACACATGTGCCTCGTTGGGAATTAGATAAACGATTCGTCCTCACTTTCCTTCTGTCCAGTATGACATTGCCCAGAATAGGCAGTACATGGCCTGGGGTCACCCTGAAAGCAGGGCTACCTTCTCAGCAACCTCAGGATAATATACATTGCCCACATTTTAAAATAGTCGTCAATACAGACTACGAATTTATTATCTGCACCATCGACCTAGATAGGCTTCGTAAGCAGGGATCAGGTTACTAGAAGCTGAACGCGTCGCTCTCGGCACGACATGTTTATGGGGACCGGACTAGTGAATTAAGCGGTTGCTGAAATCAAAAAATCATCATCATCATTGTTCGACCGTGGTCAAGACAATGGAATTTACCATGCTACGCCAGACTTCACGGTCTATCATAGCATTACGGAGGTCCTGTTGCTGGATGCCTGTATCCCTGGAGATTACATCAGGGTAGGAGAGTGTGCGCCCTCTGGTATTGCGAGTAGATGGCTTCCAGAGGAGAAGAGTAGAAATCACCTCTTTTTCAGCTCTACAACAATGTCCAGCAAACTGGACTCTCCTACCTTTCACAAGAGATGACACAGGTGGTAGTTTCCCATATATTTGCATTTTGGTTGGATGGCGCTTCCATGAGAGATTTTGAGTTCTTATAAGGAGGCGAGTGTAGGTTCCATCCAACCGCCTCTCAAGCTTCTTTGATAACGTCCAGGTTTCTGAGCCATATAGTAGAATTGGTTCGACTGTGGCTTTGAAGATTTCAAGTTTGAAGTTTCTACTTAGATTTGATGACCAGATCTTATGCATGTCATTACAGGCTGACCAGGCCATACCCTTTCTAGTTAGAAAATCTTTTCCAGATGACCCAAGATATTTGTAATCAGAAACCATATTTAAGGGCGCATTGTTGAGAGTATGGATGATGCAATCACTGTTGGACAGGCACTTGTTTATATATTCAGTCTTGGCCTCATTGAGGTAAAGACCTACACAATTTGAGGCTTGTTCGAGAGATTGTAAAAGAGACTGGGCATTGGAGAGAGAATCACTGATAAGAGCGATGTCGTCAGCAAAGTCAGTGTCTGTCAAGTATTCAGCTGGGTGTCTGGAACTTCTTCTTGGTTTTATTTCAAAGCCCTTGCCAGAGATGGTATCAACTGACATACGTAGCACATAGTCAACGACAATGATGAAAAGAAATGGGGCGAGTGTGTCTCCCTGCAGTATTCCGGCTTTGATTGAGAAAGATGATGTTTCTCCGTCAGGGGTTAAGATGGTTGAAGACGTATCTGTGTAGAGGACCTTGATGGCAGAGATGATTTTGTCTGGTATCCTATAGAGCTTAAGGATTTCAAACATCTTGTACAGAATCGAACGCTTTAGAAAAGTCTACAAATACCATTGCAAGATTGCGATTAAATGCTTTTGATTCTTCAATAAGTCTGCCTAGGCATAGTATCTGGCTCAGCGTTGAGTGCCCATGTCTGAATCCATTTTGGTTCTTTCGGAGCAAAGGTTCAACAAAAAGGACAAGACGATTTAGAATCAGTTTGTTGTACAGTTTTGCAGCAATTGACATTAGAGATATACCCCTGTAGTTGGTGACGAGGGATAAATCGCCTTTTTTGGGTATTGGGATGATCTGAGATTGGTGCCAAATCTTTGGAGCGACAAAGGTGGAAAGTGTGTGGTTGCAAAGGTTGAGCAAAAGTGTGTGAAATCTATCATCCTTCCAAATTATAGCTGGGATGTTGCCGGGACCAAATGCTTTCGAGGCTTTTAGTTTCTTGGTGGCTGCTGTTAGTTCAAATATGGTAAAAGGGGAGGTGTTGATGTCCAGCGTGTCTGATATAGGCACACTTGGAAGAGTGGGGTTATCAGGGATTTTGGCATTCTTCCCAAGAAGGTTTTTAAAATGAGTTGACCAATTTTCTAAACGCTTCTTAGCTGATCCCCTTTAATTCTAATTGATGACCCAGAATTTTTGCCTGAAAGGTCTTTGATGGATTTCCAGGCGAGATGGTGTTTTTTACTAATGTGTTCTTTGGATAGTTTGCTAATTTTTCCATTGATAAAGTCGACCTCGGCGTTCAAGTAAGCCTCATCAAGATTCTTCTTGGCAGCTATGAGTTGGATCTTCAGTGACTGGGATGGAGAACGGTGGTAAGCTAGTGATATAGACTTTAGATGGTTTCTGGCTTCGATGACATTTGGGGAATTAGAAGGTTTGCTCTGGCCCCTACTCTTCTTTTTGGGAAGAGTAGGCAGTGCAACTTCCTCTGTTGATTTGATGAGGCTGCTGTATACTTTTTCAATGTTCTCAGCATCTATTTCAGAAGTTGACAAAGATTGAAATGTGTTATAGACCTCAATAGTAAATTGTTTGGACATATCGGGGTTAGACAAGACTTCCTCCCAGTCGATCGTTTTCATCGGGTGAGGCTTAGCTTTTTTGGATGAGCGAAGACTAAGCTTAACGGTAGCTGATACAATTCTGTGGTCAGAGCCGACAGAACTAAAGGAAGAGTAGGATCTCGAGTTTTTAACACTATTGCACCATTTCTTTCGAAAGATGAGGTAGTCAATTTGTGCCCTATCACTAAGTGGGGGCTCGAATGTCCAAAGCTGACCTTTTGGTTTCATAAAATAGCTGTTGGAGGTGTAGAGATTAAATTCCTCTAAGAAGTATTTGAGCATTTCTTCGTTCCGATTAGTTTTAGAGTTGAATGTAAACTTGGTCTCATCGGGTCCTAGTCTAGCATTCAGATCACCAGCTATAACTAGAAAATTATGGAGAGGTACTTGCTCAATGGTTGAACGAAGGGTTGTATAAAAACTCTCAATCTCGTCTGCCACAGACGAATTATGTGGGCTATACACACATACCAATGTTGTTTTCGGGTTTCCATCTATCTCAAGCACCATAATTCTAGGTGAGATTGAGTCTATACTCAAGAGAGTATCACTGGCTTTTGACGAAAGTAGAAATCCGATACCTCCAACTGTTGAATTAACAGTATTCTTTGATGCTGAGGAGGTTACAAGTTGATAAGAACCGACTTGATGGTATTTGAGGATGTTGTTAGGATGGTAAAATCGGTGTTCTTGGACAGCTATTATATCAATGCCATGTGATTCTGCATTTGCACCAAGTTCTTCTAGACGGCCGAGAGAACCGAGGGTGCGGGCATTGAAGGTGCTGAGTATCGTATGATTTTTACAGCTGATGAGGTGTTTGTTTGATGTTGTTTGGTTGGGAGCTGACTCTTCTCCATCAGGTGATACCCGTCTGTTAAGATTGAGGGCATCACCGTCAATGGATGCCCTTGGAGGTGCAACGTGATCAGAGACAGGACCCGGCAAAGCAGGGGCTGGACCTATATCCGCAGGTATACCATTAGGTCTGGTTCCCTGGGGAAGAGTTAACTGGTGCAGTTAATTGTAAATTCCATAGTCTTTTCAAATGACTAAAAATGGCAAAAAATGGTGGTACGCGATGAAAAGGTTAGTTCGGTCGTTGGCTAGCTGTTTGGAATGAATGAATAAAGGGCCAGAACGCAAAATGGATTTTAGTGCTACTTCGATGAACTGCTACGGCTCTCGGCAAGAGAGACATGGTGTTATGAAAATTCCATAACAGCCGCATAAGTTCGGGAAGCGATAGTTGGCTACACGAGCAAGTGGAAGACGAATCACCTGATTTACATGATCTGCCATAACAACTTTACGTTTATATGCCAGAAATATTTCATAATATCTACTGCAAAATAGCTGCTTGGAGATATCTACCACAACGAGAGAATTCCAAGTTCTGTGAGTCGAGGAGTGACAGCGGAACTTAAAGTAGCCCAAACAAGGAGGATCACATTGATAATTTTCGGCTCATAACCCAAATTTTAAAATTTTGGTGAGAGTGTTCCCAAAGTGGTTAGCGCTTGTTGTCAATAATCCCAGAGGTGATGCGCATACATGCGCCATCCTGTACAGGTCTAGTCAATCACATGTGATATTTCATAGGGCGGATAGGTAAGAAACTTGGCAGGGTGTGGCTCTGATCAATTTAGATCAATCAAATACTTTTGAGATCGTCGACCACCAATAGTTGGCGGCTGTTCTAATGGCGACCGGTTTTGGTCTCATCTTTCGCAGCTGGATAGATACAATGTACAGTAACATTTACTTGGTTTTTAGTGTGAATGGTTACCTACCGGAACCATCCAGTATCATGCGCTTGGTCGTCAAGTTTGTGCCCTTTCATCTTTCCAATCCACTACTGCGAAAACTAGGACGTGGAGGAACCGTTTTGGCATTCATGAACTGTCATAGTGTCGGGTACCAGGCATGTCAAGGTGATCGACACTGCTGAAAGTGACTACAAGACGGTGACAGAAACAAAAACCAGCCAATAAATGTCATTGGGCTTGCAGTTCGGAACCTAGAGAAGCATGTTCATTCCGTCAAACAGCGTCGTGGGGTGCTGGACGGATGGACTTGTGAAAAAGTTCGGAATCTAGTTTGGACCAGATATCCAAGTGGAAAAAACCTGAGATTAGGTGACGAGCAGAGTGACCAGTTTTACTTAGAAATGATCCGGGAGAAAACTATCTCTGAACGGTCAGGCAGAAGTAGCAAGCGTTTACATTGCTTCCGTCATTTATTACCGCTTGGTTGTCGTGTTTTGTCCAAGTTCACGTCTGACCGGGCTGAAGTGCCTAATTTTCTGCTTTCTGTGGAAGGAACGCGTTCCATTGGTCAGGGTTCCATTTGTTGTAAAAGCCCGCTAAGTGGAGGACTCGGCATACTGTGGATGATGATGCCCAGAGCGGCGCTTAGGCCACGACATCTCCAGCATTTCGTTGACTTTGAGCAAGTCTTCTCTTTGAGCTGCGATCCTGGATCAAGCGCAGATCAAGGCAGGGTGGTTGGCATCTATAATGTCGTTAGGCGTTCACAGCCATCTGCCAGTCGAGCAGTGTGGTTGGTAGTGTTCTATAGGGTGTTTAGTTCTATAGGGGGTTCGCAGGCAGACTCTGGACAACGGTGAGAATCAATTGGCTGGTCTGTTCCAGAGATTTTTCAGGCTGTGGAACCATGGATAATTTTCAGAAATCTCTTGTGTAGCAGTGCTACTGGGTGTGGAGTGAAGCATTGCTGCTTCAGGATAAACTCTACTGGCTTTGAAATGCTTTCTGCCCGGCCTGCCCAAGATACGCGCAAAACGTCGAATCTATTCTGCGTGCTCGATCATCGCTGTTTTGTGGAGTTTTGTCGAATACCTGCTGTCGTGTGTAGGACGGACCTATCAGCCGAGTCCATTGTGAAAATCGTCCCACTGCTTCCCTTCAGCTGGGAAGGGACAAGCCGGGTTTATATGTCTAGTCTCTTATGTTAAAGAGATTGTGGTGTGGTGGACCAGGCTGAAATGGCAGAAGACAGACACCTTTCTCTTTTTCTCCCTTTTGCGAGGCTCTCAAGTTTTACTCAATAAAGAAAGTGAGGGTGGAAAGAGGAGTACTCTTTTTCCAACTAATTTAAGCGGTCCGAGTGAAGGTCCTTCTCTCAATATATGCACCTGTAGATTGGGGAAATGGGGTTCCATGTTTTAGGTGAAAACTTCGAGGAAAGCACAAAAGGTAGTCAGGCAACTAATGAAATTAAGACTCTGAAAAGCACTTGCCCAAGGAAATTCATTACACCAGAGAATAAGTCAGTCATAAATTTATCTAAACTAAAACTTTCTCCCGACGATGTCTCAGTCTTGGAATTTGGACTGAGTTTCTGCCCAAGCACTAAGAATTTCGACAAGAATAAACTAGCTCAAGGGCTATTTCAGTTTGTCCGCCGTCACAAGCTGAAGGAATATGTTTAGGAAAAAAATGGTAACGAAGAGTCAGAAAACCCTATGCTTACTGAAAATAAAAATGATGATGATTGAATCTGGCATAATTGGATTGAAAAGAATCCTAATTGGTATCCAGATAAAGTTCGGGATGGATGTTCACAAGCACTACTGGAATTTCTTGAATCTTGTCAGACAGGCATTAGAGAACACCTAAAAACAAGTGAAAAGAAGTCCTGGAATAACCTCACAAATTCCCAGCGTTACGCACTCCGTCATCTAGCTAATAACGATTCTATTGTTATTAAAATGGTGGATAAGGGAGACGCTGTTATGGACAAAAGGAAAGAAGTTTTAAGTGACAAAACTTAATATGAAGAATTACCTGTCGATTCAAACCCCAATTTCAGAGAGGAACTTGACAACATAATTCTGGAAATGGAGGAAAATAATTTCATTAATAAGGCAGAATCCAAGAGTTTACGGTCAGAAAGTAGAACACCTGTATTCTATGATCTCTCCAAAATACACAAAAAATTCGAAAGATTTCTTCTGATGCGTCCAATTTGCAGCGAATATGGATGTTGTACGGTCAAAATTTCGGAATGGCTGGATGACTTTCTACTCCCTGTCGCAAAAAAGATCAAGTTCTTATGAACATATAACATCCATTTAGGATACTTTTGATTTTGTGTCTAAAATTAACAGCTTCTTTTAAGCACCAAAGCCATGTTGAAAGCTGTTTTTTGGTAATCATGGATGTTTCTTCCTTATATCCCAATATTGACCACGATGAAAGGATAGAAACATGCATGAATGCCTTTGAAAAACGGTCAAACAAAAGTATTCCATCTAATTCTATCTGTAGGCTATTGAGGTTTGTGCTACGAAGAAACGCAATGAAGTTTGGACAAAAATTTAACCACCAGACGAGGGGTCGCGCCAGGGGTACCCTCATAGCAGTTAATTTCGCTAATGTCTTCATGACGAAATTCGAGACACAGTTACTGAAGACAATCAAATCCTTACATGGTCATGAGCCAATACTCTAGTAACAATTCATTGATGAAGTTTTTCTTTTTTTGTTTGGGAAGGATCACAGGATAGTTTAGTTGACTTCTTGCATTTCTGTGACTGTTACGCTAAAAGCTATGGCTTTTAAGTCGAACATAAGCTTTACGTCTTGTTTTTCGAAAACTAGCGTTGAATTTTTGGGCACAAAATTTAAGTTTTCTGGAAGCAGAATAGTGATAAAGTTATTTTGCAAGCCCCACCGCCGCTCCAATAATCCAAATCATAATATTCGGTGAAATCCGAAATCCCAATTTTAAGGATAAAACGGATTTGTACTGACATAAGGGATTACCGGAAAGATACAAATGCTTTGTACACCATTATGTCAAACGCGGTTACAGTGAATCACGATTAAAGGAAATAGCAAATGACATAGCTAAGATTAGCGAGGAAAGTCAAATTTTTACGCATAATTTTAGCAAACACAATACACCATGTGACAGAATTCCTTTAGTGAGTAACTGACACCGAAATTTCGCTGGAATTTCAAAAGTGTTGCATGAAAGATACCAGCATGTTGCAGAAAAATATCTTCGTTTCAAACAGATATTTCCTCAGCCGCCTATAGACGGAATAAAAATATAAGAGAATTATTAACCTCTACTTCTGATTAAAAAAAACAAACTAACATTGGAGTTTTTGCACGCTGTACCTTGAAAAACAGCCGCAAAAGACAAGGCCTATTCATTGTGAAACAACATGAGTCAAGTGAATTCTATCAGGAATCATAACAGAAATTTGGTGTGCGTAGCAGAATGCACCAAACACAACTTGATTTATGTTGGTTGAACAACAGAACAATTAAACGAAAGATTCAATGGGCACAGATATTATTTCAGGCACAATAACAGGAGTTCGACAGAACTTGCCGAACATTTTACATCAAACGGCTGCAATTTTGAAAAAGACTTTAAAGTGCATATTCTCCGAAAATATTCTGAATCTGCTACACTTTCAGTCCTCAAAATGCATGAGTTATGTTTGCGAGTTATTAACATCACACCCTGGAGGGAATAAAATGACAGAAGAATTCATCATATTTACACAAAACCGTTTAATTAAATATTCTTCTCTTTTTCTTTCCTTCTCCTTTTTTCTCTTTTTTCTTTTTCTTTTTGCCAATTATAAACTTGAAAATTGAAGACTGATGATGTCATTCCATCAACTTAGGAACGCTGGTGCCCTAGTTCAAATTTTGGATTTGAATTTCTATTATCAATTTTAATTTTGAACTCGACAAAGAGAGGCAAGCTGTCGTTCAACCAATAAAATATCTATTGCAGTCGCATTGCGCTCTTCGTATTGTCTATTTACTTTTGTGAAGAATTACGTCAATCCTTTTGAAACATTATAATTATTATTATTATTATTATTATTATTATTATTATTATTATTATTATTATTATTATTGATATTTACTTTTAAGCTGCCCCTTTGTTATAATCGCTTACCGAAACTCACCCAGCATCTTAGGGTGAGTGAAGGATAATCGAGGTTACAGTATGGTTGAAAGCTTGGGGAGGGCAAGTGGCAGGGGCAGTAGCGAAATATCACCATGTAATACAAAACAGACATTTAAATGGATAGAGTTTCTCTAAGGATGTGGGCAGTACTTGTCAGCACAATCTTTTGGATTTCTCTGAGACATGGTTCTCTTGGGTCCTGGGATCTTATCTAGTTGTTTCTGATATACCTTTTCTTTTGTCATACCTGGGACACCTACAATAACAGGAACACTTATCGCTTTGAGATGCTACATCTTTTGTATTTAAATTTCCAGGTCCTTATATTTACTTAATTTGTCAAATTACTTTTCAGATGTATTTATATCAGCGGGAACACTTACCTCAATTCATCTACAAATATTGGATTCTCTGTCTTTAATAACTATTCCTAGTTGATTAGCCTGGATCGTTCTGTCAGTGTTGACTGGAAAATCCCAGAGGATACTGTCATTTTTACCTTCAACGACTGGCTCAAGATGAGTGCTGATTTTGTAGTGTTTTACATATTTTCCAATGTAAATACTGTCCTACCTTATCGTGACGATTCTTGTATTCGTTTGGTGTCAGCACAGGACATCCCGAGACGAGATGGTCTACTGTTTCGTCAAATGTGTCGCAGAATCTGCATTTAGGGTCAGAACCGTTTTGAAGAACGTTAGCCTGGTAGTTTTGGGCAAGCAAGCTTTGATCCTGTGCTGCCAATATGAAAACTTCAGTGTCTGCTTTTAGTCCTGAACTTCTCCACCACTAGGTCCAGTCTGTAATGCTCTAGCACCCGACCTGTTTGGATTGGGAAATCCCAGAGGATTTTACTAGTCTCCGACTCCACCACTCACTACGTCTTGCCTCTCTCTAGCCCCAACTTTTCGCACAGTTTCCAGTGTAGCACTTTCGTTATCTGATCGCGTCACCATAACTTGTAGTGGTTTTGGGCAAGTCTATATTATTATTATCATTATTATTATTATTATTATTATTATTATTATTATTATTATTATTATTATCATTATTATTAAGGCAGCGAGCTGGCAAAATCGTTAGTGCACCGGACAGACTGCTTAGCAGTGTTTCGTCCGTCGCTATGTTTTGAGTTCTAATTCCGCCGAGGCCGTCTTTACCTTTCGTCCTTTCGAGGTCGATAAAGTAAATACCAGTTGAACACTGGGGTCGATGTAATCGGCTCACCCCCTCTCCAAAATTGCAGCCCTTGTGGCAAAATTTAAAGCCATTATCGTTATTTGATTTGACACAGGTTCGGTCTTATTCCTGGTAGGATTTATGTGGGTGGCGGGTTTACTACCTGTATCCTCAGGTATCCACAAGTTTTCAGTTGTCTTTCAAGTGCTTTGAACCCTCCTGATAATTCTTGCTGTCCCTAAGAGACAATACAGTGCATTCTATTCCAGTCTCCTTCATCCATTTGTCTATATCTTTGTTTACTGTTCCCAACGCACCAATTATTATAGGTACGACCATGACAGTTCTCATACTCCAAATTCTTTCTATTTCAAATTTCAAGGCATTGTATTATCTTTGTTGTTGTTGTTTTTCGTCCTTTTTTTGATCTTGGAATCAGACATGATGGGTCGATTAACAAGCAGCTTCGCTTTTTCTTATCTATAATTGTTATGTCCGGTCTATTATTTTCTAACTGCTTGTCCGTTTGAATAGGAAAGTCCCACAAATCTTACATTTTCCCGATTCCAGTACTCTTTCGACTTGATGATAGTACCATGTGTTTCCAGCATCAAATTCCCATTTATGGCAAAGTTTCGAGTATAAAACTTTTACAACCTTGTAAACCTCCATTTCTTATACTGTTCCTGTGTCAACTTGGGGCATTCTGCTATAATGTATACTGCTGTCTCGTTCCAATTTCCACAGGCTTTACATTTTTGACACATTTTCTTCATATATATATTTTTCTCAAGTCATTTGTTTTCATCGCTTGATCTTGGGCTGCTACAATTAGGCTCTCTGTTTCTTTTTTAATTGCCCCTTTTTTAAACCAAGCCCAGGATTTTGTTCCACATACACTCCTAGGCGTAGGAGTGGCTGTGTGGTAAGTAGCTTGCTTACGAATCACATGGTCCGGGTTCAGCCCCACTGCATGGCAACATGGGCAAATGTCTTCTTTTATAGCCTCGGGCCGACCAAAGTTTTGTGAGTGGATTTGGTAGACGAAAACTGAAAGAAGCTTGTCGTATATATGTATATATATATATATGTATGTGCGTGTGTGTGTGTGTGTGTGTGTTTTGTGTGTGTTTGTGTGTTTGTGTTTGTCCCTCCAACATCGCTTGACAACTGAGGGTTGTGTGTTTACGTCCCCGTAACTTAGCGGTTTGGCAAAAGAGACCGATAGAATAAGTACTAGGCTTACAAAGAATAAGTCCTGGGATCGATTTGCTCGACTAAAGGCGGTGCTCCAGCATGGCCACAATCAAATGACTGAAACAAGTAAAAGAGTATACATCTTCAGTGGCTTTCCAAAACTGACCATCAGCCTTTTCTTTTCAGTCTATCGGACGTGCTCTCTTTCAATGTCATTCTTGTCCCTTTCTCCTTCATCACCTGTTCTTCATTCGCTCTCTTTAGTAGTTTTTCAGCGCTGCTCTGTAAATACTCTACAAGGCTTTTTCTTTTCATCTGTACACATTCTTCTACTCCTATTAAGCCTCTTCCAACATGATCTCTCCTCAAGTACGGTCAGTTGATACCAGCTTTCGGGTGGTGGGTTCCATACATTGTCAGCAACTTTCTAGTTTTTCTATCAAGTTTCTCTATATCTTCTTGTGTCTGGGGAGAGTCATTTTCTTTTTGTGCCTTATAATGTAACACACTCACCGGTAAAATTTCCACGTATTTCTTAGTTTTATTTTCCTACTTTATATCGTTGTTGGTCCAATCTATAATTCCAACTCCATATTTGATTAAGGGTGCAGCTCTTGAATTTATTGCTTCAGTATTTGAATTCAGCTTTGACTGCGATAATTTTCTCACTCACCTTCTGTATTCCCTACTGGTAATTTGTTTCATTTCGTCTGCTTCCAGTATTCCCATCTACTTACACCACTTCCCTTTCTCAACCGCTCTCACTGTTTGCCCATTTGGCATTTCAATTCCCTGGCTTCTTTCAAATCTTTCTCATTTCATTTTCAAAATAGCGCACTTTTCTATCCCAAATTCTATACCTACGTCATTTGAGAAAAAGCAGATAGTATGCACAAGACTTTCAAGTTGTTTCTCATTTTACGCATAAAACTTTATATCATCCATAAAAATAGATTATTATTATTATTATTATTATTATTATTATTGAGTGAGAGAGCAGTGCATGCCATCAAAGTGATATTGGGGTAAAATATACGAAGCCCAGTATACCCATCATGACTACCCGTCTGATAAGGGTACACCTATTATTATTATTATTATTATTGTTATTATTATTATTATTATTATTATTATTATTATTATTATTATTATTATTATTATTATTATTATTTTTAAGTGAGCGAGAGCAGTGCATGCCAACAAAGTGACACTAGGATACAAATATACGAGGCTCTATATACCCATCATGACTACCTGTCTGATAAGGGCACTCCACAACCATATGTACGAAACATGGTGATCTCCTATCAAGATAAACAGCGCATGTCTTTGCAGGTGGGGTCCAGTGAGAATTTTCTTCTGGTCGAGTAGCCCATTGCACACAAAAGGTGCCTGAATAAAGTTTATTTAAGGATGACGAACCCCAAAGAATTCCTCTCAACATGGCTTTGATACTCCACCACTACTCCTGCTCGTAATCAGAGATGTACATATCCTCAGCTACTAAGGAACATGCTCAGCTAGTATTAAACAGAATATTTTCTCTTGCCCATCTTTTATACTGAAACAAAACACTTCCAATCGGTTAAGTTCAGAAATCATGAGAGCTAATGCCTGGTAATGCATCTGGGCATTTATTATTATTATTATTATTATTATTATTATTAACTGATTATTCGGCCTATTCAATTATTTGTATCAGATTCCTAACACTAACACATGAGCATTTCCCGTCTAACCATGCATCTCTTATAAACGTAGTTACACATTGAAATGTAAAAACTGTTGCTTCATTTTTTAATGTCACGATCTAAGAATATATTGCAAGTAAGAATTTTCAACCGTTTTATGTAATCCAAAGTGTTTTCCGTGACTAAATATAATGCATATGTCCTCCACTAATGATTTACCAGCATCAAGATATCTCCAATAAAGAAAGGTATTTCAATTGAAATTGACGTTTGTCTATGACTAACATTGGCGTTTTGTTGTCACTTGAAAGTATTTATGGCACACATGTCCCATTCTGACCACTCATCTGTTGTGAAAACTCACTGCAACAGATTCATATTCGCTTCTTTGGATTGTAGTTTTCTGTGATCTTTTAACTACACAAAACAAAACTTTTGGACAACCCCAAAGTTTGATTTTGGTCAGCATTCTCAAAGGGTTCTAAAGTAAAATATATCGGTAAACCCATCCCGTAAAATTGAATATCACATATGAGATACATTTGTTGTAACTGCGTGAGTGCATGTAATAGTGAAAAAGAAGTCAAATTTGACTACTGAGCTGATTTCGTGTGTACATCCCATGTATTACTAGAGACTTTAGCAAGCCATCGGATGGATACGCAAGTATGAAGGTCATAGGACCTGAGTAAGTGCTCAGCAGAAGCGGACCTCTGTATAATGAATACGCCAGCAGTCGTATATAAACTACTAAACATCTAGCAAAAAATATGTCTGAGATAAGTTATTAACATTCTGTAATCATGCAGCAAGCTAGATTAATTTCTTATAAAGTTTCAAGCAAAAAGTAATGATTAGGTTTATAGAGCCAAATATTTCAAATAAATTCAAACCAATTTTATAAGGTCTTTTATTTAAGATATTAATTCAAAGTATTTATTTTGTACCTCAGTAACTACGTCTATATACTTGCATACTTCGCCAGCTATAATTAGACAGCCTGCTTTCCCTTTACTATTTTGTAATTCCGCTAGAATATTTTCGTCTGTTGGTAACACTGTTGCTTTCTTCCTCACAATTTGACATATGCTCATTGTTTACATGCGCGCACGAATGCGAGTGTTATTATGTTTGTATGTATGTATATATGTACACACACACAAACACACATATATCAGTAACAAACTCAGGGTCCGAGAGTTTTGTGCGTTCGCACGATACTTTCGACCCTTAAGTCTGTTATTTCTGCTAAATATTAATAAAATAAACGCATAAACATTTTGAGTTCTACGATTCCTGTTTGCACCAACACACACACACATACATACACACACATGTGTATGTGCTTGCTTTGTGACCACGTAGTTTCGGGAGAAGTTCGTTTGTGCGATACCTAGTGCAAGTGATTTCTAGTATAGCCCCAGGCCAACCAAAGCATTGGCAGTGAATTTGGTAGTCGAAAACTTTGCGGAGCCAATCGTGTGTGTGTGTGTGTGTGTGTGTGTGTGTGTGTGTGTGTGTGTGTATGAGTGTTTATACGGCAAAAACAAAATAAATCGTCGCACTTAATCCTAGTTTCCTCGTCTTCCTTTATCTATACACGCAGCCTTACTCAAGCCAGCATTATTTGTCAACTCAACCATCAACCTTTAAAACTGGCGATCCTGACATGATTTACTGTTTCAAGCGACGAATTAATTTCATTTTGCTACCACCTTATTGTTTCTACGTGGAAGATAAATATTTTTTACCGGCAAAATTCTCTACATCTCTGAATTACTTGTCGAACCTCTACTCTACAGTTCTTCTAGAGATGTTTCTACTCGGGAAACTTCATGGTTAAAGTTTTAAAGCCATTTTCTATATTCATGTCTGCTTGCGTGACGTCGTTTTACTTTCAGACTCTGACCACTCCTACCACATTTTCATGCCTCTACAGTGTCGTCTGCTTACTCTAAATAGCTCGACAGTATTTCTCAACTAAGTACGCAACTGTTTTGGTGCCTTCTTTTGTACAGTATTTCTTCGTTTTGATCCACTGCCGTGCCAAGTTCATTCTTCTTTTTATCTGCTGTTCGCGCTGCCACGTTTCAATTTGGCCACTCCTTGGTTACAACTGGTATTGTGAATTTTTGCTTCTGCATGAAAAGTCATTTTCCTGTTTCTCACGGCCGGAGAATGGAGAAACTTTGATTTTTTTTTTTTCACTTGCTCGGCACTTTTTCATTTCATTCTTGGTCACTGTTCTTCAGCTCCGTTTGTCAGAGATTACAAGAAGTTAAAATCTCTAACTCGGATTCGGCAGTTTGCCGCCTTTTTCGCTCACATTCATCTTGAGGCAACGCTTTCTCTATGATACTTCAGCTTTGCAACAATGTTCAGCTCGACGTCCTGTCATGGCTGCTACCGCCACTTTTGGGATCTTCATTTGTCATCTTAACACAACATCGCCTCTCTACTCGCGCCATTCGAATTTCACGAGCGCTCGTCCTTCGGCATTTTGGATTCCAGCATCTCTTCACCATCGATGCCAGCAGATTTTTTTTCCTCCGTATGCAACGATTTTTATTTCAACTCGCCTACATCTTGGGAACTTCACATCCCATTTTTACCGCCATTCAACATCCTTTTTCGCAGCAACTACGTCAACCAGCGGATTTCAACATCCTTCTTTGTCACAGTGTTTATTGCTGACCACCGTTTCCACCATCCCAAGTCTAGCTTACTCACGATCATTTTTGTACTAGCTCTTACAGCATTTCGTGGACAGATCATGAATTTTTCACATTTTCACATCGTTGGACTCACTTTCTTTTACACCTTTCTAAAGATTTGCACCTCGAAATGTCAGAACTTTTTTACAACAGTTTTCAACTGTATTTACAAACTTTTGGCTATTTTTCATAGCAGTTAATGTATTGTGCGTTTTTATTGCACGCTGTTTTGCTCATGCTTTTGTCTCTCTCGTTGCATGTCCTTTTTATATATTTTTGTTCTGTCCATTTGTTGTATGCCTTTTTCCCCCTTGCTACAGTTTTTCTTGTTGTTTTCGAATCTTTCCCTCGCAGTCATTATTCTGTCCGGAGGGTAGCTGTAGCGGATACTATGCTTATTATTTAGCTATCTAGTCTTAAATGGTTGGCAATTGGTGTATTTTGCCTGTTTTCTACGTGGTCACATGACCATGCCTGTTCGTGCCGATTGGATGCTTTAAATTACTCAAACAGACTACTTGCCAAACCAGCAAAGCGCATCCAATTTATACCTCTTTCCTGGAGCCCACTGTCAGTTATTCAAGGAAGCCTTTCCTGCAATTTTCTTTAGTGAGATGGGTTTGCACGATGGAGTTTGGATCTTCAGCAGGGAGCAAGTTTATTTTCACAGCTCTTCTTTGACGCGTATAAAACTCGCGCCATGTTAGTAGTATCAGTTGAGTCATCCAAAACGATTGAATTATATAGATTTTCCTTTTGAAGTATAGTGTGAAGTTGTTCTCTTGCACTGAGGGCTAAATTCACGCCCCCAATCAGTTATGGTTCTCCTTGAAAGATGTCATTTCGAGACCTTATCGGGGTCTAAGTATCCTGCAGCTTTAACAACACACTCTTTCACAATTTCCACATCGCTGAAAGGCTTATCTCCCCCTCCCCCCACTAAATAAGCAACTTTATCAGTTACTTCTGTGACATTACTTGCAGATTTCGCTACAGACTGAAATAGCTGTCTTTGCTTTTGTTTTACATTTTTTCATTTTTGCTGTGCAACCTTTCGTGCCTCTCCCTCTTATTTAAAATATTTATTATTTTCATGAGTCGTACAGTGCTGATGAGCGTTAACCTCCGTTAATGTCGTTATCACAATATCACAAAGCTAACAAATCATCTTATCTTGCGAAAGCACAAAGTAATACCACAGCTCCTAATCCCAATTAAAACCCCTGTTTTCATCCTGCAACCTTCTATTGGTCTTTTTCTGACATAATTGTTTCCTTAAACAATCAAACAAATGCGAGTCTGCGATGATGCTGTGTAAACTATTGTCACTTTTAAGAGAAAGTCACATACATCCCTGTCAGAAGTTGACGAAACACTATAATACCGGATTAGTAGCCCGGTTACTACAGGGTGCTATTTGCTCTATTAATGTTTTCATTTATTACTTTTTGATGTCATTACTTATTTTTCTGCCAATTTCGGGTGTTTAATAAAGTAGCCATTATAATTGTAAAATAACATCCATCATTCAAATCATTTGAGTCATTTAGAGGGGAACCAGTAAGGCGGGGGAGTTAATGCACGCCAACATATTCTAGAGTTGCATTTGGAGCTAAGTAATAAGCTTATTAAATGTCAAGCCGAGAAAAATGACATCATTAATCCACTCTTACTCACCTAGTATTTCATGTTTATTTTAAGTGTGTTCATTTTAGGTCTAACTGCTAAAATATTAATAGAAACAAGATATTTTGCCGACGTAATCTGGTAGCATTCAGAAGGCAGCAGATTCCCCTCCTCAAGTCTTAACCTCTCTGGAAACAAAGATAATTTCAATAAACCATCGAGCTATCATGTATGGTATTTAATATCCCCTTATTCGCTTTTATTGTTCAATAATTCATGCAATAATGCAGTTATTTTTCTTAGCTCATTTTCGTTTCTCTCTTACACACACACACGCACGCACGCACACACACACACACACACACACACACACACACACACACACACACACACACACACGCACGCACACGCACGCGCACACACACACACACACACACACAAAATTAGTTCTTATCTGTAGAACTCGAAGTAGATATAACTGTAAATAACAGCATGTAAACACTGGGCTAAAAGCCCTTTTTGATTAGAAACAGTTGAAGGCTGCCAGTGGGATTTGAGCCTACATCTGTAAACATGATAGTCGTTCTACCATTGGTACAAAGTAATCCTTCGAAATTCTGTATCCATTTTAGCAGCTTTATTGTTACCACTGAGAATTGTATATTGTTTACGTTATATAAATATAGAAACTTCAAGAGAACGAGAAGTAATTCGTTTAGGTTGAAAACTATTTTGGATCGAGAGAATATATTATCAGAGTTGCGATTGAAGCGGTTCGCTGTGGTTCGCGCAAACCAATAAATAAAACCCCACATATTTACAGAACCGGTCCTTAATTTACTTGAAATACTGAAATAAATAAAGAAATAAAATTAAAATAAATCTCTTTAGGTAACTTATAAAAAATTAATTACAGTCATTAGGTGCTGGCGTGACTGTGCGGTAAGAAGTTTGCTTCCCAACCATATGGTTCTGGGTCCATTCCCACTTCTACTATTGCCTTGAATCAACCACAGCTTTGTGAGTAGACGGAAACTGAAAGAAGCCCATGTATATATATATATATATATATGATTGTATATATATATATATATATATATGTGTGTGTGTGTGTGTGTGTGTGTGTGTGTGTGTAATGGGTGTTTGTCACCTACCACCTCTCGACAATTAATGTTCGGCAAAAGAACCGATAGAATAAGTACCAGGTGTAAAATATAATTACGGGTTGATTCGTTCGACTAAAATTCTTGAAGGCAGTGCACCAGTATGGCTGCCATCTAATGACTGAAATAAGTAAAAGATAAATAATTGATTTCAATCTTTGGCATAGGGCCAGCAATTTCGGGAGGGCGGGGTAAGTCGATTACATCGACCTCTGTGCTCCACTGGTACTTATTTTATTGACTTCGAAAGGATGAATGGCAAAGTTGACCTCGTCGTAATTTGAACTCAGAAGGGTGGAATGCCGCTAAGCATTCTACCAGCCCGCCGGATTAGCTAAAATATAACTATTAGAAAATATTTATTTTAAATGCATATAATTCAGTAAATATTTTAAGAGAAAATATTTAAGTACCTTAGAAGTGTGTAATTAAAAACAACATTAGAAATTATTAATCATAAAATAGGCTCTTTTCTGTTGCTGTCACAGCTTTTAATTTAAAAAATTTTGCTTCAGTTCTTTTCAAATTTGGTGCCATATCAGAATCGCGACACACTAGAGGAATGCAAATGCCAGTCGATCTTCCAGAAACCAAAATTTTAGGGCCTTGTGGAGGGCCTATTCTCACATTCCTGAAATTGGTGAACCACAGCGTTGAGTTTATTAACTCCAAAGATAGTACGAGTGGAAAGCACCTGGGTCGGTGTAAAACGAGGGAATGAACACCGTTGTGGGATCCACCGTCCTATGCGAGTTTATGTGGCACAGGAGATACGAAATTGTAATTTGTTTGAGAAGCTCCTAAAGTATATCTCGAACTTTCGTTTTTGAATTTTCGCGACAAAAAAAAAAATGTATCAATTGTTTACGTGAACTAAACTACAGTAGTATAACGTACAATTTTTTTTTTTTTTTTAATTTAACGCACAATTTCTTTTCTTTGTAATTTTTCGCCCCCCAAAATTTCATTGTGGATTTTTTCCTTTTTATATTGCCTGTTCTAATGTTTCACATGACTTTATTCATTTAAACTTATTAAAACTTCAAAAGTTTGTTGTCGTAATGTTGTGCTAATCAGACATTACGCACAAAATACCAGCTTCCAAATCTTGTTTACTGATTGTGTAAAAACGATCAAACTTTAAGCTTCTCTAATATTTTTCTAAAATTTTTCTGGAACAAAATTCAGATTCGGCGTCAAAAATTACAAGTAAATCTCTTTAAAATAAAATTTTATGACAATTTGCATTAGGATTCCTAACAATTGATAGTTTTAAGATCTGGGCGGGTTGCTTATAGCCTTAAATTAGCAGTTGCAGTATGGTAGCTTATCCAGCATTGCCGGAATAGTTTCTCCCGATAAGAAATATACAGAAGTAGCTAACCGTCTTTTCCATAAATCTTTCCTAGAAAATGTAGCCACTCTGATAGATGTGCTTGAAGAATTTTCTTTACTATCAAATACTCTTCAGACAAGAAATTTAAATCTACATCGAGCTGAAAAAATCATGAAAATGTTAATGAAGATGTTCGAAATGAATATACGTAGAAAAGTTTCATCTATTTTCCCATGAAAAGAAAACAGATGAAGCAACTTTTCCATTGATTTTGTTAAAATTCAGAAGTATATAAGCGTTCCTCGCCAAAAACTACTGGATGCAGAAATAAGAAATATGAAATTGCAACTGATGGGTGGTGCTATAAAATCAAGAAATAATGCCCAAGAAACTAACAGAATTCATAAATTGGTAAATATTGTTAGCCTAGATTCTTGTAGCATTGATGAAGTTGTCCTATGGAAAGCAGTTGAAAAATTAGATGAATATTATAAATATTTTCACCATAAGATCTGTGTTAATGGCTTACAGGGTTATGTTCAAAATGTTATTGAGGAAGTTCTGATAGAATTTCGATGCATCGCTATTCGAGCCGTGCTGCATGACATAATTCGTCTTGAATTAAAAGGTTTCGCAAAAGCATTCTTATTGGGTCTACTTTGAAATCTAATATACGAGGCAGTATTTCTAAGGACGTCAATGAATGAAGTAATTCAATTGAGTAATGCTCCACTTCTTCAGGGTCGTCAGCAAGTACTTGCCTGTGCAGTAATAAATAGGAATTTGTCGTGGAAGTGTATTGAATACGTTTTCATTAATTGATAAGTACTCAGAACTCTATGGTAAAGGTATTGCACGGCTTCCTTCTCTTTATGAAATTTACTGTCAAACATATTTTCAATCAAGGAACGCTCAACTTATGAAATCTAAAGGACTTCAATGACATTAGCTGATGCAGAAGGTTCATTAATTTGGCCAGTAACTCCTTTGCTAAGATGCAGTCACCAAGGGACAAAATCTCCTTTATCTTCTGTCACTCTCACATTCTGGTTTAGCTTACACTTCAAAATATTCTCATGTAGGAGATTTCTTAACACAATTTTCGATGATTGCTTCTCGTATTTCTTTTGGCAAACTGTGCAGTACTTGTCTGAAATCACCTCTCATAACTACAACCATCCTTTCAAATATACTGTTATTACCTTGCGCGCGCAGTCGCTCGTCTTCGGCTGTATGTCTGTGTGTTTGTAAAGTTACTGGAAAACGGATAAACGGATTTTCACCGAATTTGGCAGAAATACTCATTCGGTAAGTGATTCAGACCCATTAAATTTTGGTTTGGTTATCTTCAAAACTGGTGGACGGGTGACTCAAAATGTTTTGAATGTGTAGATTTTTTGCGAAAGAATTTATGTGCACACAGGGTATGCATCTTATTGGCATGTTCTCAGCACAAGAATCTATTACTAGCACATAAAGACATGTATCATGTCTATTAAATACTATTTATTTCTCACCAGATGAAGTACTTCGTTTGTTGATCTTACCATCACGGAACAGGATACAATACACACACACACACACACACACACATATATATATATATATATATATATATATCAGTTGAATCGACCCTCGTCTGCGTGTGTATAGATCATGGTGTACTTATGCACGCAAACACGTGTGGGTACATATTATTATATGTACATACATACCTACCTACATACATACATATGTAACCCTGTGTGTGTGTGTGTGTGGTGTGTGTGTGTGTGTGTGTGTGTGTGTTTGTGTGTGTACAGCGATGGATTCGAGTTGATTTTTTAAAATTTCACCGGAGTATAAATATCTATGATAGTGATACTTAAAAAAAAAATTTTTTTTTAAATCGAACTTACTAATTTCCCGATAAGCAAGTGGTCACATTATTTCTATCCTACAACGAATTTTAGTACGTTTGATTGGCCTGCAATCGTTGAAAATACTTTTCAAATTCTATGCTATATTTGATCAAATCTACTTTTAGCTGTCATCTTCTTAGGCTTCTAATCCTCTTTTAGTCAAACACATACAAAACTTAATTCAGTTCAATTAAAAAGCATGGATAAGCAACGCATTGTAAACCTCACTATACTTTGCGAACAACTTTATCTGCACGCAGGGGTATGCATCGCCCCTCCTATACCTTTTTTCTTTCATTTTTTTAATGCAGTTTTCAATTGCATGCAGTGCAAGTACAGAAATCGTTGATGCTTATCGAGAAAAATCAAACTCATATTTTCCAAATAGAAAGTTTGATCAGAAATGGTGGATATTTTGCAACTTGAACAAGCTTTTCACAATCCATTTCCTGCTCACAGTGTCATTGCTCTACTTGCGCAAGTTGTGCAACAAACCTGTCAGTTAATTCGTTGCAAATGATTGATTATGACCTTGAAACGATACGTTTTTGCCACTGCCTCTTGGAACACCAATATGAAAACCAATTCTGATGCTGGTTCTTCCATTTCCCCTTGAGAATACCGTTAACTGAGTGCCAGGCTATAGATTTTATTTGTTCTTCATTCAATCCTTTCAGCACAACATCCTCGAATATCGCTAGACACTGCTGTAAACATGATGCAATGTTGTGAAGGCATCTAAAAAGTTTACTATTATCGGGTTTCTCGTTCTATGGTAATCTAAAAGGCCGAAGGTACTCTTAGCCTTTGACGTCGATGTTATCCATTAAACTCCTCCCACAAAATTCCAAGCCTTCATCACCATTCCCCTTCTCCATGCTTTCAATTCTTGTCTGTTTTCAACTCCCACCATTCTTCGTAGCCCATCCGTAGGGTCTCTCAGACTCTCACTAATCCGAGATATTTCTACAACTGTTAAGTAACCCTTCCTCCTAAACACTCTCACTTGTTTTTTTTAGTTTATTTTCTGACATTGGGCAAATGTCCTTTTCCATCCAAAATTTCAAGCTACGTCGGCCTACTCTGCGACTTCTTTGCTCTTTCTTGACATTCAATAATTGTATCGTATTCTTCGCTCGTTCACTTATGTCTGTTTTTGCGCACATCATGTATGTGATCCGTTGTGACATAACGACCGTCCGAGGTCAGATCACTGCCCCTAATGCGGGTGGTTTCGGACCTGCCGGGCGGGAAACCTTACCATGATCGGCTATAGCTTCATTCTCGCCGCTAATTCTTTTATTGTTGTGTTGCATCATTATTTCACGAGTCGTTCGTGGGTTTCCCGTGAGAGTTGTTAGTGAGATCCCATCTCTCTCTTCCTCTATTTGTATATATACGTGCACATATATATACATACACATATGTACAAATAACGTGCTTGCGTTGTGTCACCTCCATAACCACAGTGATTATTATTACCACCATCGTTCTCCCTATAGCATTTAAAATTATCAACAATAATATGGGTCCCGATATATTGCAGCAGATCTTCGTCACTATTTATCAAATACTCAGCAAGCGTTCTCCTTTCATTCGTTATACAATGGCCTGTACTAATTCGTCGGCTGCCACGATTCTTTCTTTTCATATGCAGTCTGTTTACGTTTGCAGTTAACACTTAATACTATCTTTTGTGCGCCCCGCATGAATGGTAATCCAGGGATCATTCTCAACTAATTTTTAGTTCCTTTACTGATTATTTCAAGTTCTCCCACGATCACTGGTTTTGTAACCGTCTTGAGAGTAGGAGAAAGAGAAGCGGCTTGGTGAACAGACCAAATTCTACAGATCTGTAAATACATTCGGCAGATGGTAAGGAGATCCGCAGTGGGCACTCCTGTGCAATAAGGAGACAAAAGACGCCTCATGCCCTTGGGTGTACCAATTTCAGGCACTCGCTAACGATGGGCCATACCGTTTCACCCCTCTCAACACACATTCTGCATTTGTTGCTGTCAATAGTTTTGTCTATTCTGCACTTCACAAAAACGTTTGTTTTTGATCTGTGCATATGAGTGCTTCTGTCTCTATCTTCAGGTCACTCCTTCTCGTCCATAACCTCCGATCCTCTCAGTCTGTCTTTCGCGTTCACTTGCAAACTGACCGCGCATTTTTTTCTTTCCATGCTGTTTCTTTTTTTATTTGTGTTCATTTCTTGTTTAAATTTTTCTTCCATTACGCAATTTTCAGTGTTGATGACGCTCGCTTTCTTTGTATGTTTCAACTGTTGCTCCACGGCATGTTTCATATACCACCCTAAGCTGTTTTCCCGGCAACTGACCAAACCTCTCCCACCCTTTCTTCTGGACAAGTACAGCCTATCGGTTGAAGGCTCCGTGTACTGTCAACATTTTTTCTCTCTGGTCTTGGTTTCCATTTACCTCACTTCTCTTTTTCGCCATTTTATAATAATAATAATGATAATAATAATAATAATAATAATAATAATAATAATAATAATAATAATAATAATAATAATTATTATTATTATTATTATTATTATTATTATTATTATTATTATATTATTATTATTATTATTATTATTATTATTATTATTATTATTATTATTATTATTATACGCAAGAGTGACTGTGTGGTAAGTAGCTTGCTTACCAACCAGGTTCAGTCTCACTGCGTGACAACTTGAGCAAGTGTCTTCTGCTATAGCCTTGGGGCCGATCAAAGCCTTGAGTGTGGATTTGGTAGACAGAAACTGAAAGAAGCCTGTCGTATATATATATATATATTTATATGTGTGTGTGTTTGTGTGTGTCTGTGTTTGTCCCCCCACCATCGCTTGATAACCAATGTTGGCGTGTTTACGTCCCCGTAACTTAGCGGTTCGGCAAAAGAGACCGATTGAATAAGTGCTGGGCTTTAGTTTTTAATTACCGGTTGTTCTTTCTTTGAAAGTAGGCAATAACAAATCACCAAAAGTTTCAAATAGTGCCTTCTCCTGTGACTCAAAGAGACAATACTCTCCTTAGAATGCGAGCTGTACCTAACAATGCTGTCTTCTGGATGACCTTGAGCCTGACAGCAGCTCCAATATTCTTAATATGTTTTTCAAAGCCCTTGGAAACTGCTCCTAATGCTCCAGTTACCACCGGTATCACCATTACTCTCCTCATGCCCCATAACTTCCCTATCTCGCCCCGCAGTGACTGGTATTTCTCAGTCTTTTCTGATTCCTTACTTTTCATTCTCGAATCGCCTGGTATTGTAACATCTATTATCTTTACTTCTTTTTCATCTTTATGGATGAGCACGATATCTGGTCATCTCGCCTCTATGGCTTGGTTGCACTGCACGTTAAAAGCCCAGAGTATTTTGTAATGTTAGTTTTCCATTACTCCCTCTGGCTTGTGTTCACGTCATTGTTCGGCTCTCTTGAGGTTTGCTTTACCGCACAACAGCCAGTGGACATATCTGGCCACATCGTCGTCTCTCCTTTTGCATTCACGTTCTGCTAGCTTACAACACTCACTAACAATATGGCTAATACTTTCTCCCTCCTCAGAGTCACACCCTACTCTGTGGCGACTCAGTGCTTTTATCAATGTGATATTTGTAGTAGTTTGTTCTGAGAGCTTGTTCTTGGGCGCTGCACACTAATGCCTCAGTGGGCCCTTTTAAGTCTCCTTTCTGTAGCCATTGTCAGGTTCTATTCCAATCAATCTCATCTTTATTCTTCAAGAACTCACTGTGCATTTTCTTGTCCTCCAAATTTTCTTCATCTGCTCTCTCCGGTCTTTCTTAAATTGTGGTGGATCTACGGCTTCGTTCATTTTTAAGGTTCCCTGCATATTCACTGCTTCAATCGTTTCTTCTTGACATACCAAGCCAGGCTATTCTCCTATACCCTTACACAACCTTCACAATGCACCAATCCCCGACCTCCTTTCCTGTTTACATACATTATTATTATTATTATTGTTGCTGTTGTTGTTGTTGTTGTTGTTGTTATCATTATTATTATCATTATTATTATTATTATTATTATTATTATTATTATTATTATTATTATTATCAATAATAATAATAATAATAATAATAATAATAATAATAATAATAATGAGTGAGAGAGCAGTGCATGCCATCAAAGTGACACTGGGGTAAAATATACGAAGCCCAGTATACCCATAATGACTACCCGTCTGATAACAGTGCACAAGGCACATGCATCACAATTATATGTGTGCGACATGGTGATTTCATATCAAGATTAAACACCTTGCAGGTGGGGCCCAGTTAAAATTTTCTTCAGGTCGAGTAGCCCATCCCGCACAAATGGTCCTTAACACTCACGTTTCCAGAGTTATTCAAACTCCAAAGAAGTCTTCTCAACACGTGGCCATAATGCTCACCCACTACTTCTGCTCGTGATCAGAGATGCACATATCGTCAGCCACCAAAGATGTGGCTCAACTGACAACCAAATCTGTGGTATTGAGCAGAATATTTGCTATAGCCCATCTTTTATACCACGACAAAACAATGTACATGATAACACTTCCAATCAGTTAAGATCAAAAGCCATGAAAGCCACTGCCTGGTACTACATCAGGGTATAATGGTGCCCGTGGGCATATGGCGTAATTGTTAAGAGCGCAGGCTACTAACCCCAAGATTCTGAGTGCAATTCCAGGCAGTGGCCTGTATAATAATAATAATAATAATAATAATAACAACAGTTAAGATCAGAAGCTATGAGAGCCAGTGCCTAGTACTGCACCATGGTATTTATTATTATTATTATTATTATTATTATTATTATTATTATTATTATTATTATTATTATTATTATTATTATTATTTTCATATACACACAACAGATTAGACTGTTGGAAAAGAAAAAAATCCTATCATCGGGCTACAACAAGTAACCTTAGATGCCAAGAACCCTCCTAAGTATCCTAGCTGTCCCTAATAACACTGTTTTGTGGAGCTGTACTAAACTGGGTTTTATGCCTTTGTGCCTGGAGCTGTCGGCCACCTTTTCAGTGGGCCTGCAGCTCCGCACCTGGAGAGGCAGGCCCATGTCTTCAGACAGCGTCGTGGGATGCTGGACAGAAGGACTGGTTAAATTTCTCAGGGTCTGGTTCCATCCAGATCACCAGGTGATGTGGTGGCGAGCGGGGTGGACCAATCTCACTCAGAAATGGGCTGAGAGAAAGCTATCCCTGAAAGGTGGGGCAGAGGTAGCGAATGCTTAGATCACGCTCTCATCCAGTGCCCGAGTATTTCTGACTTGTAGGTTTATGTCGAACACCTACTGTTGCATGTAGGACGATCCGGCTATCAGCTGAGTCCATTGTGAAGATAGTCTCACTGCCTTCCTTTGGCCGGGAAAGGCAGGCTGTTTTTCTTTGCCTTGTAACCTTAGCGAAAGAGGTTGTGTGGTGGACCAGATTGAAAAGGCTAAAGACAGATACTTTCCTCTTTGGCCAAGTCCGCATCATCTTTTTCAAGCTTCACTTGCAAAGGAAAGTGAGGGTGGAGAGGGAAGTTCTGCCCCCCCCCCCACCTCCCACCAGTAATTTTGCTAAAAAGTGGGTGAATGTCGCAAGAATGGACCGAGTGAATGGACCTACTCTATGCATGTGCCTGTTGACAAAGTAGAAAGGGCACTTACTCTGGTGGTCAGGACTGTTGTGGACTTGTGGAGTTTTCACGTGCAGTCCTAAGAGGTCTCTCTCTTTGGGGGAATGTTGTTGTTATATTCAATTGTTGTGTTTTTTAATTGTTTACACGACTTTCATGTAATCCCACATTATATTTGTTCTGTATTGTCCATTAATTTTTTTTATGTAAACCCTTTGAGGTTAATGAAGAAATTATTATTATTATTATTTTTATCAATGTCGACCTGCTGCTGTCGCGTGTAGGACGGATCTGGCTATCAGCTGAATCCATAGCGAAGATAGCCCCACCTCCCCCCTTTAGCGGGAGGGGCAAGCAATTTTTATTCGTCTTGTGGCTGTAGCAAAAGAGGTAGTGTGGTGGACCCGTTTGAAAGGTCTAAAGACAGACACTTTCCTCTTTCGCCAAGCCCACATCAACTTTTTCAAGTTTCACTTGAAAAGGAAAGTGAGGGTGAGAGGGAGTGTAGCAAATTTGTTGAAAGGTGGGTGAATGTCGGGAAAATAGCCAGTGTGAAAGGATCCATTTTGAGCATGCGCCTGTGAAAAATAAAAGGAGGGTACCCGTAGCTTTTGTGGGTTTTTCCACGAGTAGCCTTAAAGCGCCTCCCCCTATTCGGAGTTTTATTTATTTTTCTTTGTAATTTTATTTACACGTTCTGAAGCCCTTTGTATCGTCCTGATTTGTTATTTCGTGTTGCTTTTATGCTAGCCCTTGGGGTCAAAAAAGAATTTATTATTATTGTTGTTGTCGGCGAGTGTAGATGTATTTTTGTGGGCTGCGTAAGTTGGAAATTTTGTTGTCAATTTTTGATGGTTATATCTCTGCTTTGTTGAATTTGTTAAAGATTGTGAACCTTTCTAGTTAACTAGAAGAGTTCGTTGTTGAAAGTTTGCCCATTTAGAAGCAATTTTTGACATTTTAGTCCTTTTAAAATGTATCTTTGGTTTTCGTTTTGACGAAATGCAAGATGGATGCCGCTGTTAAAGGGAGTAGCAGTCGCTATCATAACAACCGATACTCTGTTGATTTTCCACCTCTAAACACGTCTGCAACACAGAAAACATACAGAAAAAGAAAGAAGAAAATTCTTCCAACATCACCACCACTAACACCACCACCATCACCATGAACAAAGACGACGTAGAAAAGTCAAACCAAAAGAAAAAACAAAGAAAAGAAAAAGTACTGACGCCTACACAAAAGACAAACATGACGCACACGGTTTCGCTTCAGCGGCGGGACAAGTGAAGGAAAAACTCAATCTCACATTGGATCAAATAAAAAGCGCAAAGGACCCGTTAACAAGAAATGGAAACGGTGTACTTCTAAACACGCCTAATGAATTAATAAGAGAAACGAACAGAAAGACAGTCATATATAAATGCCTAAATATAAAGAGAAAAAAATGAGTGGAACAAGCCCCTCAACAGCAGCTCGAAATAATACTCAGACAAAGCATGTAACGGTTCTGTGGAAGTGTGTTTTGCATCAGACGCAGCAGCAAGACAGCATTCCACAGAGTCTCTAAGAACGGAGAAATTCTTGCTCGCGTCGATATATCTTGGTCGGAGCGTGACAAAAATAAAAATTGGGGAGGTGCCCCCAGAAATAAATATATGCTGGCTGTGGCGGCTATCCCCTTAGACATAGAGAACACCGCCACAGTACTGGAAGTGCACAAGTTGTACCAACAAAATTGGACGGATCAGTGGATGGAGCTCCATGTTCAAATTGAACAACAGAGCATAAATTCCATCCCCTACTCGATAAATTAGCCAGACGGCGCCAGGCTTCACGTCACTGTGGAGGGCAGGAGGCCAAGGTTCTACCTTTGTGGAGATGACAAAGGTCAACTACCCCATATAAAGCAACAGCAACAGCAGCCACAGCAGAAAAAGTGGTCCCCGCATCACCGACACCATCATCACTAGCAACATCAGCAGCGACGCGGCACCACCAACATCAGCAACAGAGTTGACACCTTCCGGGGTGCCATCACCAGCAGCAGTAGTAGCACCCCACACCACACCACACCACCACCAGCAGTGACAGAAGTAGCAGCAGCAACGGGCGGGGCCCCTCGGAACACCCTAGACAAAGACCCACAAGACACCCCCCTTCCCGACCTAAACCACTCGGACTGCTCAAGTACTGAGGTCTAGAGGGCGGAGTGAACACTGCCCACGAAAGACAAAAGAAAGAAAATATCTAGAGAGACATCAGATAAACAGGGGAGGCGCAATAAACAATCTGAGCTTCCCAGCAGCAGCAACACACACACACACAACAATCAACAACACGACCTTCACCAGTACTACCACTTACAACTCAGACTTCACAAGCACTATCAACCTTAGAGCAATATACACAAACAACACAAACAACACAGATCTTGTGACACATCTTAGAGACAAAACAAACATCACATTAGAAGATTTTGTCTTCCTGACGCAAAACGCACCACCACCACACATACAAATTCTAAAAGCCATACAACATTATAAAAACGAACTTCCAGAAGCTGTTGGGTCGTTTCAGAGAACCCTCTGCAAATGACTCTAGAAAAATCTCGTGGAAAAAACACACGAAGTAACAAGAAGGCCACCCCAGCAGAGAACAGTGCTAAGTAGAGCTCTTCTCCACCCTAATTATTATTATTATCATTTTTTTTAGCAGAATAGGTTGTATAAATGACAGGGGCCTCGGGTCGCCTTGGAAACAAGGTCACCTTTTAAACGATGATCAGAGGTCCTTCAGTGTAGACGTAACAGCCATTAGAGAAACCAGGCTTTCCGACCCACAGGACCTCATGACCCTTTTCGCTGTATACAAAATCTTCCCATCTCCGTGTCGATCGGTCGGGGGCAGTGGTGGTACTGCAGTGCTTTTCCGGAAAGGCCTGGATCTGAAAGTAAAGGCAATCTTCCTGGATCCAGAAGGTAAGTTGATGGTCCTGGATGTGAACAGTAGTGATGGCAGTGCCTTCAGACTGATGGCTGCCAATGCTCCGACAGGGGAAGGGCGTCCAGATTACTTCAAGCATCTGGAGGTTTTCCTAGGAACGTCTCGCACTTTAGTACTAGTAGGGGATCGGAACGCTGTTTTAGACGAACGTTGCGATCGCGTGGAAGAGAGGTGGGTGCAATGCCTCACACACCTGCTCAGATATTTTCAACCGCCTGACAGGTACCGACTAGATTACCCGAATGTGCCAATGTAGACTTGGACAAATCGCATCGAGTCATCTAGATCGTATTTAGATAGAGATTTTTGTAGGCCAGCGGATAAGGATAGTATAAGTTGTCCACAGTTTCGGATAGTCAGCTACACAGACCACAAATTCATGATCTGTACAGACTTAGATAGGCTCCATGGACAGAGTCCCGGTTACTGGAAGCTGAACACGTCGTTACCAGCGTGTCAAGCTTACAGAGACTGGATTAGCCTTTTAGTGAAGAGAGCGTTGACGAGGGCAAACTGGTGGTTTGCTCTTGAAAGGGCGATTAGAGTACAATCTTTTAGGTTTAGTAAGGCCTTAGCGGTAGAAAGAAATAGAATAGAAGATTTAGTTAGAAAGATAAACGAGACACTTAGGAAAGGTATCGCAACCGACGTGTTGGCGGTGAGGTTGGCCCTCGACCAATTTTTTGATGCCAAATGCGAAGGCTGTGTTGTCAGAGCTAGGGCACGTTCATTAAACGGGGAGGGGACTAAAGCCGCTCGATAGGCTCGAGTGGCGGAGGCAAAACGTGGCAGCAAAACCACCATTCGGTCTTTGGTGGGCCAGAACAGGCGTGTGGTATTTGAACCAGAGCAGATGTGTGCAGCCTTTCAGCAGCACTTTGCTCGACTGTTCGGGACGCGTGGTAGGATGGGTAACGAGTCAGACTTCGGTGTCTACCTGGATGGCCTGTCCCAACTCTCGGCGAGCGAGGTGGAGTGCTGCGAAAGATCGATAGCCGTCTGGTAAGTACAGGAGACGAGGAAAAGCTGTACGAGAGGTAGATCGATGAGTTTGGATGGTCTTCTCTACGAGTTTTATATTTCAAAACCAGGACTATTCACGACAGCCTCCACCTCGTGTGGGGGTGGGTAACAAAGCTGGAATGGTTGGGACTCTGATCAATTTAGATCAGTCTAAAGCCTTCAATAGAGTCGATCATCGATACTTGGCAGCTGTTCTCAAGGCAGCCGGTTTCAGTCCAGTCTTCCGTGCTTGGATCGCTGCTTTGTACAGCGGCATCTGCTCTATTGTTCGGGTGAATGGTCACCTGTCAGAACCATTCAGCATTTTGCACTCGGTCCGTCAAAGGTGCCCTCTCTCTTCCCTTCTGTATGTACTGTCTCTTGAGCCACTACTGCGGAAGTTAGAGTTATTGAGGCGTGTTCCACGTGATATAGGATGTGAGAAAAGTGTGTCTACTTACGGCGATGATGTCACCGTGATAGTGTCAAGGCATTGGCATATAAACCTGATTGGCGACACACTAAACGAATATGAAGCGGCGACAGGAGCCAAAATTAATGCAGAAAAGTCAGTGGTCTTGCAACTCGGTACCTGAAGGAACAAGTCCATGTCGCCCAACAGCGTCATGGGGTGTTGGACAGAATGTCCGGTTAAATTGCTCGGGATCTGGTTCGGTCCGGACCTCCAGATGGAGAAAAACTGGGACGAGGTGACGAACAGGCTGGCCAATCTCACCCAGAAATGAGCCGAGAGAAGCTATTCCTGAAAGGTCAAGTGGAGGTGGTGATGCGTACATCGCATCCGTCATCTATTACCGCTTGACCGTCGTCCCTTGCCCCATTTTGCTGGTCGACCAAGCTGGTGCACTTACTCTTCTGCATTCTGCAGAAGGGGCACTTTCCACTGGTCAGGCGCTCTATCTGCTGTCAACAGCCGCTGAATGGAGAGCTGGGTGTGTCTTGGTTTCTGATGCGCAGACATGCGCTCAGGCTACAGCATCTCCAGCGTTTTCTTGACGGTGAGCAGGTGTGGTCACCGTTTGTCAGACTCGCTCTTCCACAGCTCGTCTCATTGATTGAGCTGCACTCCTGGATTAAATGTAGACCGCGGAGGGGTGCTTGGCACCTCGAGTAACAGCAGAAGCAATCGATTGGTACGTATCCCGTAAGCTACAGGATAGCAGCAGCATTAACAGAAAGAGCGCCTCTTCTGGACTTGAAATCTATCCTGCTTACAACGCTAAGGTTTTGCTATCTAGGAACAAAATACTTGAGACGTAAAAATACACAAAGATACGCCACTCACCCCGTTCTGATGGAAAATGTCAGTTATGCTACACCAGCCTAGAAGATATCACCCACATCACCAGCAAGCTCTCCTAAAATACCCGCAAGATCCTACCTAAGACATGGTATACTTGCAAAAACTATTTGCAATGTTATCCGTAGGAAAGATTGCACCAAGGGCATGTCAGAACCAAATTTTTATTGGTGGAATATTCCAATAAAAACTGTAATCCGCTGCAAAAACCAACAAACCTGGTTTAAGTCATGCGCCATTGTTAAGGTCAGCTGGCAGATGTGAAAGTATTATCAAAACTTAGGAAAAAGAGAACATTTATGGTGAACTAATGCGCGACTTAGAGCTCTTATACCCTGGCTATAGATTTTCATTTATTCTTGTCATCGTATGTGCATTAGGATTTTCTAAGAAAGAGAGAGAGAAAGAAAAATGACACGTATCCTCGGAATCCAAACTATAAGCGACACAATAAAAATTTGTAAGACATTCCAGTCTCCATTGGAGATTCTTTAAATGAATCTTAGTTGAATTCATCTACAAAGACACATGTAAAAATTATCATGCAGACACACAAGCTTACGCACAAAGACCTGAAAACTAAAGAGTTATGTTCACAGAAAATAAGTACAGACACCTACATATATACAAAGCTCGAGAACTGGCTTAGCTCACTGTGTTTGCGAAGGGCTTGCACTTCAGGATGATGGACTTAAATCTTATAGAAATCCATGACTACATATACCTCTGTCAGTTTGTCTGTCTGTCAGTGTGTGCGCATGTCTGTCAGTGTGTGTGATGATACGTGTGTCTGCGCGCACATACACTTGTCCAGGATTCCACGCATTGGGACTAAACACAGAATCATGTGATTGAGAAGCAGGTTTCTTACCACACCCGCGCATACATGCACACATACATACATACATACATACATACATCATACATACATACATACATACATACATACATACGTACGTACGTACGTAC
Organism: Octopus sinensis; assembly: GCF_006345805.1. NCBI lineage: Eukaryota > Metazoa > Mollusca > Cephalopoda > Octopoda > Octopodidae > Octopus > Octopus sinensis. Next base: position 18,624,530 of record NC_043009.1, on the reverse strand, counting down.
GTACATACATACATACATACATACATACATACATACATGCATTATGGCTGCCCCCTCATTATCGAGTATGGCCATTGCACGAAGTTTAACTGTTACTGGTGCTGTGATCGAATGTGACTTTTTAACCCAGCTAAAGATCTACAATGTCTTGTACAAAATTGGCAACTGAAACCTTTACTGGTAATAGCCGGCTGTAGTTGTAACTGGGCTTCATGTACCTTTGCACGTCGTTTAAGTCCTCCTGCCGAATTACACTCTCTTCCACATGCCCGACAGATATGATTAGTATGGTGTTACACCAGGCCCAATTTGTTTTCCCAAAGCTAAACGTGCAGGGGAATTAACTCTGTGGATAAAAGTGCGTAGTTCATGTTCTTGATTTGTACTACCTATAATCGTCGTAACTCGCTCGTAATTCTATTTCTCTGCTAAGAAATAACATTTCCCAAATGATTACTGCTTCCTGTCGCATTGTCTAAATAGTGTCCACTTGGTGATATTAGAGTACAAATTTTTGGAAAATGTTCTTATAAAAAGAGAAAGATATGGGTACTTTTTGGTTATATAACCCCCATTAAAATAATTGGGTTTTCTTCTCAATTTTTATGAGAAATATCGGTATATCACCCTCGGTTATCACCCTCGTCCGAAAAAATTATTTAACTCTCGATAAAAAAAAAAAAAAAAAAAAAGTGAAAAGATGAAACATTTTATTGAATCTGATAATATTTTTATAACAAATCCTACAAAACAGAAATGATTAATAAACATGATTAAAAAACATTAATAAACATAGGCGCAGGAGTGGCTGTGTGGTATGTAGCTTGTTTACCAACCACATGGTTTCGGGTTCAGTTCCACTGCGTGGCACCTTGGTCAAGTGTCTTCTACTATAGCCTCGAGCCGACCAAAGCCTTGTGAGTGGATTTGGTAGACGGAAACTGAAAGAAGCCCGTCGTATATATGTATATATATGTATGCGTGCGTGTGTTTGTCCCCCTAGCATTGCTTGACAACCGATGCTGGTGTGTTTATGTCCCCGTAAACACAACAATAGAACAAGTACTGGGCTTACAAAAGAATAAGTCCCGGGGTCGAGTTGCTCGATTAAAGGCGGTGCTCCAGCATGGCCGCAGTCAAATGACTGAAACAAGTAAAAGAGTATGAAAATTGAAAAATTAATAAAAAACGAAAGCTGAAAAAATTATGCATCTTACTGAATCTGATAACATTTTATAACAAATCATACCATGTCTATTGAAGGGGCCAAACGTCAACAAAGTGTTGAAGTATTGAATCAAAAGGATCTCTTTTAGTCTGATCTCTTGTCACATAACCCCAGATTTTTAGTGGGGAGATAACCCAGTTTTTTAATGGGGGTGAGAGAACCAAAAAGTATTAAGATATGTTGTTAAAAGTAGCAGCTAAGGGACAGAAATAAATGTTTGTAGAACGCAATAATGCTGGGCTATCTTTCATCTTTTATCTTTTACTTGCTTCACTCGTTGAACTGTGGCCATGCTCAGGCACCACCTTGATGGGTTCAGGCAAACTAGTCGACCACAATACTTTTTTTTAAAAGCCTTGTACTTATTCTCTCGGTTACTTTGGCCGGTGTTGTAAACAAAACAAAGCAGATTGTCAAGAGGTGGTGGTGGGAGAACATACATACACACACACACACACATATATATTGCTGTATTTAGGGATGGTCATGTTGCCAGTCATGGCTAAACTGGCAACATGACAATCCCTAACTACAACAATATATATATATAAGAAATTAAAAAAGGAAAATACGAACACTTTTCACAGTTTTAATATAATTTTCAATATATCGACCGGTTTCGCTTTCGTTATTCATGATATTAAGGTTTACTTATTTGAATATGTATTTTCTTAAGAAGAAATTTTTGTCCATGTTGTGTGTGATGATATTGTGTGTGTGCGCGAGTGTGTGTGTGTGTGAACGACTAATTGTTGAGATTCGTGTTCATCCTGACGAGGGGGTCATTGCCTAGATACACCTTAACTCGTAATCGAACCGCTGCAGTGAACTGCCGAAATGGCCAGAGATACGTTTGACTTGATTTTGTGGAATTCTCTTACGTTCCTGAACTCTGACCTACCATGGTTTTTATGACATGAACTATTTTGAGATTTTTTTAATTGAGGGAAGTAATAAAAAAAATTTAGTCGATTGATATTTTATTTAGGTTTTTAGTCGCATGGCGCGCTTTGGAATTTTTCGTCGATTGTATATAAATTCTTGCAGGCCGTTCTATATATTTGTATTTTTATTTGCATATATATTTTTTACCTTCTGTGTTTTTTTTTTATATTTTTATATATGAATTCTTTTTATATGATAAAGGCATTGGTAATATTTATATATGATCAAATGTATGGAAGCGTGGTATTTTATAAAATCGTTGACTCGAATTTGATGTTTGTTCTCTAATAAGTGTTATATATATATATATATATATATATATATATATATATATATATATATATATATATATATCTGTATGTGTGTGTGTATGTGTGTGTGTGTGTGTGGTGTGTGTGTGTGTTGTGTGTGTGTGTGTGTGTGTGTGGTGTGTGTGTGTGGTGTGTGTGTGTGGAGGCGCGTGACTTAGTGGTTAGGGTGTCAGCACCATGATCGCAAGATTGTGGTTTCTATTCTTGGACCGGGCGACGCGTTGTGTTCTTGAGCAAAACACTTCATTTCACGTTGCTCCAGTCCACTCAGCTGACAAAAATGAGTAACGCTGCGATGGACTAGCGTCCCGTTCAGCTGGGGAACACATACGCCATAGAAACCGAGAAAACTGAGCCCAAGAGTCTGGCTAGGCATTAAAAAGGGCGCATTTATATTTATATATATACATATATACATGTATGTATACTCTCGTACTCTTTCACTTGTTTCAGTTATTTGACTGCGGCCAAGCTGGAGCACCGCCTTTAGTCGAGCAATAGTCTATTTTGCCGAACTGCTAAGTTACGGGGATGTAAACACACCTGCATCGGTTGGGAAGCGATGTAAGGCGGGGGCAAACACATACACACACATACGACGAGCTTCTTTCAGTTTTCATCCACTAAATACGCTCACAAGGCTTTGGTCAGCCCGAGGCTATAGTAGAAGACACTTGCCCAAGGTGCCACGCAGTGGGACTGAAGCCGGAACCATCTGGTTGGTAATAGAAAATGGAAGCTACTTACCACCAGCCGCTCCGACACCTACACCTACACCTATATATATATATATATATATATATATAGTGTTGTATTTCATAATGGTCATTTTTTCCAAATCAACACACGCACTATATATTCGTTTTTCGCTCGTTCATTGCCGTTCTTATTTTAGCTCATGTCCATTATCCGGAAATATTTCGTCACACACCTGTGACACTTTCCACCCTTGTGTATGTTCCTGCTCCTCTTAGTCCATTCTGTTATTCTATGATATGTATCTTCATATGCCCATGCACTTGCGTCTGTATTTGTGTGTGTACATGTGTACGTGAGTATGTACGTAAGTGTGTGTGTGAGTGTGTGTCTGTGTGTGCGTGCACGCACGCATCTCTGTGTTTCGCATTGTACCTTATGCCCTTTATATTGTCACCGTTATCGTTGTTCTTAGTAGCACTATGACCCTGCCCTCACCTCCATCCTCTCCTCCGTTGCCGCTGCCGCTATCCTTGATCCCAACTTTTGGTACCGTTCCTGTGTCTCTCTGTGTTTTTGTGTTCGTCCACGCTGCAGCCATCAAACCTTAGTATTGGTTTTCATATTGACTTCCTTCCTTCGAGATGTGCTTTGCAGGCATGCATGATATTTTTTCTCATTCACACGAATATGCATGAAACGCACATCACGCCGCACAACGCACACACTAGGTTACTTATACACAGGAACACACGCTCAAATACACACTCACAGGCTGAAGCGTTTGCTCACAATCACACATAGGATAGTCTCACATACATTCTATACACAGCCTCACACGCATATACACACGTCTGTTCGGGGACACACACGTACAAAAACGCTCATCACTCCACAAAATGCATGCACTGGGTTAATTACACACATACACACACACGCTCCCATACGTACACAAAGGGCCCACAATTTTAAGTTCGCCCACACATACATCCACACGCGCTCCCCCTCATTCATACATACACACTCATACACACCGTCATCACAGACACACATGTTTGCACACCCTAGTTCAGCCGGGTCCCTATTATTGTCTCCCTTTCACTCAGCCTCTTTCTTCCTGTCATTTCATCATGTTGAACCGTTAATCTCTACACATTTCTCTCTCTGTTTTTTTTTAATTTTATTTTTCATTCTCTCTCTCCATTTTTCCCTCTCAAATTTTCTCTCGAAGAGCGTAGGCTCGAAACGTCAAAGACTTTTCCATTCTTTCCGAGCGTTAAGCTAATACACCTGCTTGTTGTTTCCTTATGTGTCTTTATCTTTTGTTTTTTTGTAAATTTGATACGTGTGTGTGTGTATCTGTGTTTATCCTCCACTCCACCTACCACTTGATAACCGATACTGGTGTCTACGTCCTCGTAAGCTAGCGGTTCAGTAAAAGACACCGATAAAATAAGTTCCAGGCTTTAAAAAAAAGTGCTGGGGTCGATACATTCCACTAAAAATTCCTCAAGGCGGTGCCCAAGCATGGCCGCAATCTGATGACTGAAACAAATAATATATATATATCTTTGGACATTACGTTCTAAATTCAGATGCTGTCAGGGTGCTCTTTGCCTCTCATCCTTTCGGGGTCGATAAAATTAAGTGCCAGTTGAGCACTAGGATCTCCCCATCCCAACTGCTAAAGTTTAAATCCAATATTATATATATATATATATATATATATATATATATATATATATAATATATATATACTAGCAGAGATACCCGGCGTTGCCCGGTTACATTCAATTGAAGAATTAGACTTTTCTGTTATATATATATGGATACACACACACACACACACACAGACACACACACACACACACACACACACAACACACACACACACACACACACCACACACACACACACATATATATATATATATGTATATTAATATAAATACATGAAAGTACATGAAGTTTGTTAAAAAAAGGGGGATCATGTATATACCTCCTGGCTGTTGAGATTATAACACCTCGTTGTAAACAATGTTCCTTGTTTTTCCTTGAGGAGCATATACAAAAAGGTTTCTTTTGGTTCCTACTCTTGAGCAGCCAACATACAGTTGCCCATGCGAGAAGCAGGGCTCTTCCAAGAGAAGACCAACTACAGAGATTTGTTAATGGACATGGCAAAGCTGACACGAAGGGGGAATTGCAGTCTTCTGAATGTAAATGGAATTTCTGCTCCTGATGGAGTAAGAGGAATTCTTGGAATAAAGACGGCATCACCTTTTCCATATCCAGAAAGAATGATCGCCTCGATAACGTGTGACGTCATTTTCTTTATCACCAGTCGTGTTCCATTGCAAAGTCTTGGTGGTTCCAGATTGCGGAGTAGCATTACAGGAGTTCCAACTTTAAGTGCTAATATGTATGGAGGTAGTCCAGGAGGCTCCAGTAAATTGAGAAATTCAGGAGGATAGTTCACAACTTCATTTATATCTGGAATTGTATCAACAGACTTGTAAGTGTGTATAGTGCCGGGAAGAGAATGCATTAGCTAGCTGTTGATTAATTTTGTTAACAGCGACGTTTTTTAGGGCTAATATTGCTCTTTCACACAGCCAATTGTGATTTTGGTAGTTTTGTTTGAAGTTGGGAAAGACTTTGTTTTTGAGGAAAATGACCACACTTCCATTTGTCTTGCAGCATCGAGAGGCATCTTGCCTTCACCAAGTGTCAAAATGTCCAGTGCAAACTTTGTGGATATTTTGTCGCCGTGTAGCTGAGGATTGTTAGTGGTGAGACTGAGGATTGTAACATGATGCCACAGGGTAGAGGACTTTAGGCATGCTTGAACTTCATCTGCTCTAGTGCCTTTCGGAATGACAGGAAGAGTTTGCCTGAAATCACCTCACAACAGAAGCGTTACACCTCCCATTGGAGCCTGACAGTCTCGGATGTCTTTCAGGGTTCTATCTAATGTTCCCAAAGCTCCCTTGTGAGCCATAGTGTACTCATCCCAGACAATTAGATGACACATTTTAAGTACTTGTCTCTGATCTGAGCTTTTGTTGATGTTGCATGAAGGCATTTCGGATGCTGCTAAATTGAGTGGGAGTTTAAAAGTTGAGTGTGCTGTCCTGCCACCGGGTAACAAAGTAGCTGCAATGCCAGAGGAGGCTACAGCTACTGCAATGTCCTGATGCTGCCTAACTTCTGCAAGGAGAAGCTTTGTAATAAATGTTTTTCCTGTCCCTCCAGGAGCATCGAGGAAAAAGATTCGTCCCTCGCGTTGGCGTACACTGTTAAAAATAGTTCTGTAAGCCTGCAGCTGGTGCGGAAGTAATTTAGGCTCATTTTCAACAATGTCCTTTGAAAGCGCTTGAGTGTCGTAGGTTGTTTCACGAATGACAGCAGTGGGAAGGCTATTTGACCCTGACCTGAATGCTTGTGGCAGGCCATACGTCGACAATTCATTTCCACCCAGTTTAGCAATTCTGTCTTCAATGTCAATGAGTGTTTTGTTATAGATTTCATTGCTGATACCCTCCATGTCAGGATAGAGCAGTTGAGCTTGGTGCTGAAAGTCTTCAGCCAGGTTGTCTCTATATTTGAGCCATAGAGTGGCCGGATCACACAGTTCGCATGCCTGTAGTAATACTGCAAATAGTGCCCTGAGACTTTTAGGTGATTGTGATAAAGCAGCCTCTCCTAAAGTTGAATCCCATTGTGTACCATCTTCTAACAGACCTTGTCGATAGCAGGCTTCTCTGTATGTTGTGCAGACATGTCCATGAACGGTTTTTAGGGCCTGGAAAGACGTTGGCCCTCTGACCTCATGCAGTAGTAGACGAAGGTAGAAGCACTCTTGTTGAGTGGGATGCACTGTGTATACTCGCCCAAAGCAAGTGTGAAACTTAATGCCAGGGTATCCATGAACATTTTGACCTGCTTTCCGTGGGGCCCATTTTTTCCATTCCAAGTGTAGTGCGATGGAATCTGTGGATACAGCAAGGTTTGAGCGAATGGATCCACTTGACAAAGCTTGAAGAATGCAATGAATGTGCTATCCCTTGGTTCCTCTGCCAACAGAGAAGCATTAGCATCGGTGAAGTACACTCTTTGACCATTTTCCAGGTGCACTACAAGCTGTTGAATGGCGGGGTGTCGTTGATGAATTGGAAAGCCAAAGATGCGCCAGAAAGCGTCATTGCTACTTATGTACCGTCCCAACTGATAATGCGTCACCTCATCCTGGCAGTATTCTTGTTGAAGTCCAAACATTGCAGTGTCAGAACCCTTGTTTACATATATGCAAACGTATTTGATGGATTTAACGGAGTTGCAAAACTCAACGTTGATGTGGGCATTGAAAGTCTTTGACAGGAGTGGGTAGTATGGAACAATCCATCTATTAGCAATATCGTGCTGTCCGATAGTTGCTGTGAAACCTCCGTCTTCTGGTTTTCTGCGTTTGTATGATGGATACCCATCAGCACCTGTCTGAGTTTCTTGTAGGAACCTCCTTGGAAATCTTTTTGAACATATGCTGTCCTTCAAGCATGGTGTGTTTATGTTGAATCCACGCCCACATGGACCCTGTACCATGTTTGCTTTAACTATTTCGTATAGTTCTTTGTCTAAAGCTGGATCAGGAAGCTCTGCAGAGATTATCTTGTCGATGTCATTGGGATTGATCTTCGCTGAGAGCCAAAGAAGGATATGAGCATGTGGAAGGCCCTTTTTTTGCCACTCGATTGTGTACATGTCACATTGTATGGGCCCAAAGACTTGCCCTTTTTGTATGAGTTCCATGAGAGAGATTAACTTCAGATGGAAAACTCAGGCGTTGAGATTCCGGTTCGAATGTAAGGCAGGTTTGAAAGTGTTCCCAACAGTTATTAGTTGTAGTGGTAGAGTGTCTATGCCGAATATGTACGTATGCAAGTATATATATGTATGTATGCCTGTATATATGTACAAAATCCACTGAGAAGGCTTTTGTTGGTCTGAGGCTACAGCAGAAGACACATGCCAAGTCACCACACAGTGGGACTGAACCCAGGACCATGTGTTTGGAACGTAGTTTGTTACCGCACAGCCACACTTGACCCTATGTATGTGTGTGTGTGTGCGTATGTGTGTATGGGTAGATATATTATGCATGTATATATGTGTATATATATGTGTACATATTACATGTACATCTATATATATACATCTACACATAAAATACAAAATACAAAGTTATATCTTGATATCGCTAGTGATAACAATACTCAAAATATATAACAGACTGGAATTGTAGGCCCGTCTCTTGCAATTTCGATCAATTGGATCTTGTCCTCCCTCTTTTATAGAAGTGTACGGCTGCAACGAAATTCATTTTTGGACTTTCTTCTATCGACGGTGAAAATATTGTCAATTTCCCCAAACAGGGACACAATTCAATTTTTAAACAATAACCAAAGTCCCTTCTCCGAAAGGGGGAGGGTAACGATTTACAATTATTTAACAAATGCAACACAACAACGTTTCCCTGACGAGGAACCAACAAACGTGAGTACAATAGTCAAACAGTAATAATAATAACAACAAACCTTTTTAATTTATCCCCATTTATGTGAAACCACTTATTCAAGTTCAAGTCATTGATGCAATTTTATACGAATTGCTAATACACACACACACATAATAAGGGTGAAAAATTGAATATTAATTTGATTAATATGAATTGAAAAACAGTGGTGTAGCATATAAGACCATAGCGGATCTTCTAGCAAAATGGATGACCATTGTTAATGGTTCATCCCTGTTATATAATACTTTAACTTTAATAGTTTCAGTATTAAAGTGAAAGTGTCTGCATTGCAAAAGAGAGATGTTTTTGTTTCACTTTTAACACGTAATACTGAAATAGTGGAGAAGATATGATATTGCTGTGGGAAAAAGTTTAGTTTTTTGCCGATGGCACTCCCCGGACCTTAAATAAAGCATGTGTAAAATTTGAATGAAATTGGTTGTGTAGTTCTCAAGTTTTAGGGAAACACACAGACAGACAGGCACACATTCTCAGTTCTATATATATATATATATATATATATATATATATATATATATATATATATATATATATACACGAGCAAAACGCCCCCCGTCCAATGGACGGTGCTGAGTTGTCAAACATTTAAACCAAATTCTCTCAGAACAACTTGTCCGACTGATTTAACCTAAATTTGGGACACCAGCAAAAGAAGAAATAAAAATAGACTTTTTGTCTATTCCAATGAAAAACGATTTTATTCACACAAATATGCAACCGAAGAGTTTAAAGTACCAGTAATGATAAGGCTGTTGACTGGGAGAACACAAACATGGTTTAAATAGTAAGCTTGGCAAGAAAGAAACGTGCCTTTAAGCAGTACAAAAACAACAAAAAATGGAAGGTGCAGTTATGTACATGTTGACGGAAGAAACGCAGGACAAAAACGAAAGCATTGCAAATGGGTTAGCTGGAGGTAAATCTAGATGGAAAAGCATGATGAATTTATGAGAACGTACCGTTGAAAGTTGTCAAGATTAATGTCAACACAAATAGGCAAGATGTACATATTTTAAATGTAAATGCTATGCAATTGAACTTCAGCTTTAGGGAAATAACTGTCTTCTCACCGTAAAAACACCTTTGAAACAATAACACAATTATAAATAAAATGCAAATGTATCGCATTTTCATTAAAAAAAAACTAGTCAATTGTAGGTTAACTGTGTACGTTTAGAAAATGCAAATATTGCACAATTAAGAAGTAAGCTAATAGTCTTTTGTTTCTAAAATTGAAGTATTTTGACTACATTCACCTTGAAATATAGCTCAAACAATCTTGATTGAATACAATAATGGTTTTCTTTCACTAAAAAACACACTTTTTTTTATTCAAAGCTGTAAGGCAACAAAAATCATTTATTAGCAAGAAAATAGTATTTTCTTTCTCGAATAAAAAGCAATCACTGTTTTCTTTTCATTAAAAAATAATTAAGCATGCCATTATTTCAATAAAATTTTTGGTTTTGTTAAATGAAGTTAAGGCAAAAAAAAAAACTTATGGAGAAACCAAATAGTCTTTCTTTCCTTCTAGCCAAGTTTGAAGAAAATATCTCTTTTGCATCTTACTTTTTTGGCCTCTTAAATATACTGCATTTTGCGCAAACTGCACGTGCATTTTTCTCGCGTACGCGTAGTATCGATCGCAACAGATGATGTACTTGCGCGTACAAATGCAAGTTCCCACGGTTTTATCGTTCGCATTCTCACCTGGAATCGATTTTTGTAATTTTTTTCAAGACTTATACAAAAGAGGGAGTGGTGTTTCCACGCACGAAAAAAATATAGGAAAATGTGTTGTTGAAAATGCACTTAAATTTCAAAAGTTCGTAAATGTTTAAAATACATTTATTTACATATATACCAAACTAGTTTCAACAATATTTAAACAGATCTGAGAAACCGTAATTTCCCCTTTTTTTACTATTTTAATTTTCACACTTGTTTTTTTCAGTATGACTTGTCAACCACCACTGAAATTAATGAACCTTGTACATTCTAACAAATTAATATACAGTTTTAATTTCAAACTTACACTTTCTGTTTTGAACATGATAATTTATCAACATTGAAACATTTTGATTTATCAACATTGAAACTTATAACGATGTTTTTCTAATTTTACACTTTTACCATTGATAAGCCAAAAAATATTGTTGAAACTAGTTTGGTATATATGTAAATAAATGTATTTTAAACATTTACTAACTTTTGAAATTTAAGTATATTTTCAACAACACATTTTCCTATATATATATATATATATATATATGAGTTTTCACCACATGACGTGATGTAATAGGTTTGTACTGTGTGCTTAGTTTGGTTTACCATTAAAACTCCGGCCTAAACTGCAATTGAAAAATGTGGTGCTCTTGCAGTGGTTCCTCATTGAGCGAGTGGATATTAATTAAAATAGAAAAGGAATCAGCAAACCCTTTGGCATCACTCCGGAACACTTAATTTAAATATAGAATATAAACATAGTGCAGAGTAGTTTTATGTCTGTGTGTTTGTACAAACTGCATTGACAACATATCTTTTTGTTAATTTTTCTGTGTCTGCTTATTCAATTGCTTACTTCCAGATAATTTTTTAACTTCATCCTTTCTTCTAATTTCGTGTCTATCGATTAGATATATCCTATCTATTTCGCTTTAGGCTGGGAATGAGGTGTTTAGGTTCTCCAGATATTACTGGATATGTAGTTATTTCCGGGATGGTTCACCCGTTTATATTTATTAACATTGAATGTCATTTTTAATGTTAGTCTAACTTTTCTTCAGCAATATTATTTTTTTTTCTTTATTTAGGTACAAAATGTAAAGAACCAAAGTACTTCACTTATGGGCAAATGACAATTAAACACAACGGTGGGATGATTACATTTGACTGTAAAGCCGGTTATCATCTATTTGGATCGCGGACTCTCCAATGTGACGGAACCAAATGGAATACCACTCTGCCAGCTTGTCTCAGTAAGTCACAGATTTATTTGTATATTTTTTATTCATTAATTCTTTCTTTTGTTTTGTTCGTTCAATAATTTAACTAAACATACAGAGGAACACCAGATTAAATAACAGAAATTGAGTCCCTTGCTTTCTTCGTAGTCGTTTTAAATAATATTATTATTAAACATATATTACTGCGAAGGTGTATATAACCGACTGAATGCTAATGTATATATATATATATATTATATAATATTATATTATATAAAATCCGTTCTCTCTGTCTCTGTGTGTGTCTTCTAGGATCTCGGGCATCCTCCATCCGATTGCGCTCAAATTGATATGTAGATACCGACGGTATCAGGGCGTGTATAAGTCTTGAAAAAAATTACAAAAATCGATGTGAGAATGCAATCGATAAAGCCGTGGGAACGTGCATTTGTAAAATCGTTTTTCTTGGAAATAGCAAAAAGTCTATCTTTATTTCTTTTTTGCTGGTGTCTTAAATTTAGGTTAAATCAGTGTTTCTCGAAGAGGAGCCCTATGGGATGGTCGGACAAGTTGTTTTGAGAAAATTTGGTTTAAATGTTTGACAACTCAGCACCGTCCATTGGACGGGGGGGGGGCGTTTTGCTCATATATACATATATATTTATGGAGATGTACTCGCATAGCAAGTGATTTGATCTGAGATCGTGTGCTGGAACGAAAACAATTGCAGCGTGGAAGGTGTTTGTGAGCCATTTAAGAAACACACAAAAGCCGTTCGATTCACTTCAACATTTAAGTTTAAAATTGTCAAAATATTTTCGTCGCTAAAATCCACGACCTGTTCACTGATGCAGCACGAATTTTTCTCAGTGAACAGGTCGCGGATTTTAGCGACGAAAATATTTTGACAAATTTAACTTATATGTTGAAGTGAATCGAACGGCTTTTGTGTGTTTCTTAAAACACCTTCCACGCTGCAATTGTTATATGTATATATATATATATGTATATATATATATATATATATTATATATATATATATATATATATACATATATATATATATAATATATATATATATATATATATATATATATAATATATATATATATATATATATAATATATATATATATATAAACTAACAGTCCATCGGTGTTCTAATTGATCCGGAACAGCCTGCTAGTGAAATTAATGTGTAAGTAGTTGAGCACTCCACGAGCACGCACACCCTAAACGCAGTTCACGGGAGATTCAACGTGACACATAATGTGACAAGACTGGCCTTTTGAATTACAGGTACAACTCGTTTTTTTTTTGCCACCTGAATAGACTGGAGCAACGTGAAATAAGGCATCTTGCTCAAGGGCATAACGTACCACCTGGGATCAAACTCACACACTTAAGATCGTGAGTAGAATCCCCTAGTCACTAAGCCACGTGTTTATATATATATATATATATATATATATATATATATATATATATAGCGGTTCGGCAAAAAAAGAGACCGATAGAATAAGTACTGGGCTTACAAAGAATAAGTCCCGGGGTCGATTTGCCCGACTAAAGGCGGTGCTCCAGCATGGCCGCAGTAAAATGACTGAAACAAGTAAGAGTAAGAGTAAGAGTAAGAGTATATGATTAGTAATGAATATGATTGCATGATTAACCTACGAACAAAATAAAAATTAATTCAATATCTTTGTTGAATAAATGTTTAATATACTGGTTAGTCCAACTTAATACTTCATGACTTCAAGTTTATTGTCCAAGTCATCTTTCAAGTAAATAAACGGTTGCGACAGAACTGTATTCCACGTGTATTAATTAATACTGCAAAAGGCGGCGACCTGGCAGAAACGTTAGCACGACGGGCGAAATTTCTTAGCGGTATTCCATCTGTCTTTACGTTCTGAGTTCAAATTTCGCCGAGGTCGACTTTGCCTTTCATCCTTTCAGAGTCAATAAATTAAGTTCCAGTTGCATACATGGGGTCGATCTAATCGACTGGCCTCTCCCCCAAAATTTCGGGCCTTGTGCCTAGAGTAGAAAGGAGTGTTAATACAGAAATCTCATGAAATAAATGTTACAATTCTCTATGGATACCCTACAGATATGAAAATGGAAGTCACGAAATGCTAAGCTGAATTATAACCAATATATTCTGTGTGTGTGTGTGTGTGTGTGTGTGTACATGTGTGTTTTAAGTTAATATAAATCTTTGAAATAAATCTGCAAGTTATTGTTGACATGTTTTACTAAATTTTATGCGAAATATTGTTTTTACAATTCAATAAAATCAAACGCCAGAAGGTTGCACAATTCAGTTATATCGCTGGTTAAACTTGCTTTAAGCAAACGTGTTGGAAGAATAGCCAATTCAGCAGCTATTCTTTTCATTACTAAAAATGTGTTTTTTCCAGAGGAGACTAATCTATTGTCAGTATTAGTACAAGTAAGTATGTATTAGTACGAGTAAGAATGCGTTGTGTTGCCTGGTTAATGTTGCTTAGTTCGTGTTTTATTTTCTTCCTGAAATTTGTTCTTGGAAATTTATGTCTAATACGATGCATATGAAAATCTCAGTTCTTGGCTATAATTTATTCATATGAAATAGGATTACAAATATAGGATATCTTACAAGGTTAATAGGGATTATCTTAGAGTAGAAATTAAGATATTTACTCAGTATATCAGGATGGTCACAGGCCTGATTAAATGGGATAGCAGCACCACTTTAATTAACTGGTTTGGCAGCAGCGAGAATAAAGCAACTTGCAAATCCACCCAGTTTCAAATCGTGACTTTCCACCGTTTAATATCGAAATACCTTCTCTTGAATGCCCTTCACTCCGGCAAAGAATTTACTAGAATTAGTGACAACTTTGTCAGAATCACTATGAGCTCTACGAAGTCATCATTCTTGTTTCACCCATTGTTCGACGATTTCATCTGGAGCAACGATGGGGATTACATCATAGGGTTATTTATCATGGTTGCCTTACAAAAACATACATACACACTCCCCAGTTCGGTCCTGTGTATGACCAGTGTATGACGTCATAACAATGACTACATGGAATGGCCACAACATGAATACGTTTAGGAAGCGTGTTATAAACATTTACAAAGATTTCCGCCTAATTATAGCTATTGCCATCAACTTAATAGAGGTTGATTTTCCTGAATGTAAGACATGCGAGTGTTACTCCTGCAGAAATTCTAATGAGAAAACTGTTTGTATCTATAGAAGCCTCATCCATTCCTGCTATAATTAGGAACCTAATCACAGGCATCGGCAGAAGAATCCCCAATCTACTAGGGAATTAGGGGACAGAATCACACCCCATGATAACGAGATATTGATGAGTATGTGTAAAAAGAGGATTCTTCCACTCCGCCCTCAAACCGAAGAGACTGAGAAATAATGTAGAAAGAAGATACTTGTTACTAAATAGAGAACATTTCCTAAGGAACGACAGGTATCTTAACCAGTTAAATGCCCATAACATCAAGGTACTTGGCAAAAAAAAAACTCAAACCATGGACGCGATTCATCATGTCAAAAGCTTCGCATGGAGTTCCGACGAGTTTATGACATCCTACATCGAAGGTTACCTCCATGCAATTCAAGAACAAAAAATCTCCGCCAATCTGTCTGTCTATCTGTCTGTCTATCTATCTATCTATCTATCTATCTATCTATCTATCTATCTATCTATCTATCTATCTATCTATCTATCTATCTATCTATCTATATATATATATATATATATATATATATATATATATATCTGTCTGTCTGTCTGTCTGTCTGTCTGTCTGTCTGTCGTCTGTCTGTCTGTCTTTCTTTCTTTCTTTCTTTCTTTCTTTCTTTCTTTCTTTCTTTCTTTCTTTCTTTCTTTCTGTGACAGGAAAAAAATTCAAGACGTGTCCCCTGAAATAGAAATAAGATGGCTGGTGTAAGCCATACCAAACTACTGCGACTGCGCGCGAGTTTATTGCCAAAATTATGTTTCTAGCATTCAGCCTTGAAATCAGTATTTTTCTCATTCGCCGCAGGTACTCTCTTTTTGTCTTTTCCTTTATGTCGTTGTGTTTAATTCCATCTGCCTCAAGTATTCCCAGGTACTTATAGCTGGATTAGGGTTGAAATGCCTTCATCATCTCACCCTTTGGCAAACCTATGCCTTCCTGACAAGCTTTCCTCGTCTCATCATCATCGTAGCACATTTTGCGATCCCAAACTCCATATTATTATTATTATTATTATTATTATTATTATTATTATTATTATTATTATTATTATCATTATTATTATTATTATTTTATATTTGAGTTTTGCTTTGCATTGTACAAGTTGGCTCCAAGTCTCACTCAGAGACCCCAAGAGACAAGTTAGAAGTTCATGTTGGGGTTATGCCTAGGGTGCCATATATTTGGTTTTGTACATAGTGTTGTTCTACAGAGTGTTTAAGAAAACAAAAAAATTATAAGTTTGTTTTTAAATTGGAGATTACATAGACAGTATTTTACATAGAGTATGGGCAGTTCCCACGAGCACTATCTTTTGAACTTCTGCCATTTTGGCAGGTTTCCTGGTATCTGAGCTAGGTAGCAATCAGCCCCTTTTGCTATCATTCCCAGGGCACCTATGACAACAGGTATTGTTTTAGTCTTCAGATTCCCCATTTTGCCAATTTCTATTTCAAGATCTTTATACTTGCTCAGTTTTTGGTAGGTTTTGACAGATACGTTTATATCGATTGCGACAGTCATATCAATGAGGAGGCATGATTTTTGCCAGAAGTCTTTCAATATGATATCTGGCCTATTTGCATCTATTATTATTATAATTATTATTATTATAATTATTATTATTATTATTATTATTATTATTATTATTATTATTATTATTATCATTATTATTATTATTATTATCATTATTATTATTATTATTACTACTACTACTACTACTATTATTATCATTATTGGAGCAACAGGATACATACCAGCTCGGCTGGAGCAAAATATGGCTGGACTTGGAATCTTGGAGAGAGAATATAAATTCCTAATTCATATGCTATATCACGATATCTGGGACTATAAAAATCCGCGAGACCATAAGATTTAAAGGTTGACAGTTGAAACAAGATTGCTACTAAATAGGTGGCCGGTCAAACTTTACTCAAAATCAGTGATTCTCAACCGGGGTCTGTATGACCTCTAAGGGTCCATAATAAGATTGGGTAGGGGTGGGGGATTCCACGCAAGCAAAAAAATAAATTGGGTCTGCAGTATTATTTTAAGGGTCTATGAAAAAAATTTGCTAGAAATAAGTTTCTTTCTTTAATGATTTACATAGTCCAACCCTACGCAAGTGAATGTGTGATAAGCAAAATAGGAATTTTGAAAGAAGTATCTATAAAACTAGTTTTCAAACATCAAAGAGCTATGGAGTCCGCCAGGAATCAAAACAGGAATCAAAGAAGTCTACAAGTAAAATCTGCTTTAAATTAAAAAGTGGGATCTTTTCTGTTTGGTTGCACCTGTGGAAATTTTAAAGTTTAGTGAAAATTTTAAAATTTGGTGTATTGATTTAATTTTCCACGCTGAATCTCAGGGGCCAATTCACTTTTTTCAGAAACTTAAAAAAAAAAGTTACAGAGGTTTAAAGTTTGATCATTTTTACCCAGTCAGAAAACAATTTGAAAGCTGTCATTTTGTGCGTGACTGCACGTGTTGTCAACTGTAAATAAATGAAATATTGGCAGATTTCTGCTGTACGCATGCCTGTTTTTGTATGTGTGAGTGAATTAGATGAGAAATGTGTGAGAGTGTGGCTGAAAGCTAGCGGGACACAAAAAGAGATGTGTAAATGTTTGTGTATGAGAGTGACGAGGACAGAGAATTTGATTGCATAATTGAGAAGGGGTGGTTGATAGCTACTAGGACAGAGAGAGAAAAAGAGAGTGAGCATGTTTCTATATGAGAGAGAGAGAGAGAGAGAGAGAGAGAGAGAGAGAGAGAGAGAGAGAGAGAATTAGACAAGAAATTGAGAGACTGTGGCTGACAGTTGGGTACACACACACTGAATGAGGAGAGAGGAGGCTGGAGAGATAATTAGACAAGAATTGAGAGCGAATGTGTGTAAGAATGTGTGTGTGTGTAAGAATGTGTGTGTGTGTGTGCGTGTGTGAGAGAGAGAGAGAGAGAGAGAGAGAGAGAGAAAGTGTGTGTGTGTGTGTGTGAGAGAGAGAGAGAGAGAGAGAGAGAGAGAGTGTGTGTGTGTGTGTATGTGCATGAGACAAGTTGAGAGAGAGTTAGATAGTAGAATTGAGAGAGGGTGGCTGATAGCTAATGAGGCACAGGAAGAGAGTGTACTGGTTTGTATACGAGAAAGAGAGAAATAGAGAGAGAATTAGGCGAGGAATTGAGCGAAAGGGAGAATTACAGAGAGGTATTTAGAAAGGGTGGATGGCGCTCAGAGAGACTGTGGAGACTGTGGACGTAAGTGAAAACGAGAAAGAGAGGGAATTCGACAGAAGAATAGTGAACAGGTGGCTGACAGCTAGTGGGACACAGAGAAGAGAGTGTGTATGTTCGTTTAAAAAGGTGAGAGAGAGAGAGAGAGAGAGGAGGAAAGAGAGAGAAAGAGAGAGAAAGAGTTGGGGTGAGAGAATTAGACTATTAGGAATTGGGTGTTAAAAAAATAATCCAAGGAAACTGGTGGGCTACATCGGTAAGACTTGTATTATGTGGAAAACCGTGTGTGTGCCTCTATGTGTGTGGGTGGGTGTGTGTCTGAGGAAGTGTACGTGTGTCTGTATGTGAGGTAGTGTACTTGCCTCTGTATGCATGTGCTGGTTAGTGAGAGACAGGAGGGGGCGAGAGAGTGAGGATGTTTGAGAAAAGAGGTTTCCTCAGCTGTTTACAGAGAACTGCAATGATTAAAGTCAGTTGCCTGTTAGTTGCACACAAAATGCAGGCATTCAAAAAGCCCAGTTACTCTTCTGTTGTTGACTTAGTCTGGCTGTCCCAAAGCTTAGAGCGAAAAGCCGATCCTTTTTTGTATGTGTGTCAGCCTGTGTTTTTAGGTTTAAGTGTATGCATATGTGTATGCACTGGTGATGGTTGTCTTTATGTATATGCGTTGGTAATTTCCTCTTATTATTGAAACTTTCTTTATATCGAATGTCTTATGTATTTTCTCACAGGAATATTGCGCGGCAAACAGATTGGTGAAGGGGAGAACCGTTTTATACACACTCACATACGTACGTGTGCGTGTGTTGTGTATGCATGTGTAATATGAGTGGATAAACATTTTTTTATGCGTGTGTGTAGGGGTATAAAGATATGCATATAAGCAAAAACACGTACATATCTATTATACTGAAATGCTAATGATAGATTCCTGTGGTGTAAAAGAATCTGTCACGCAGTGGAAAAGTATTGGTAAAAGTGTTTGTGCTATTAGTGATGAGCGCGTGCGCACACACACATACACACATAATTAGCTGTGTATGTGTGTGTGTATGTGTGTGTGTGTGAGAGAGAGAGAGAGTTGGTGATGGTATGTGTAAATGTGCGTACACCATCAACACTCCTATATGTGTGTATGTGTGCACGTGCCTCTCACATTTATTTGACTTTCTCTCTCACTCACACGCATACTATTCACCTAATGATTTAACGCATGCGTCTTAGAGCAAGTCATTGATGATAAAACTGAACATCGATCTATTCTATCATGTATATATTTATAGCCGTATTCCTAACTTCCTTCGTAAAATGTGTGTATTGGTATGTCATTAATTCATAGTTTCCTTAACTATCCATATACTAATAACCTTATTCCTAACTTTGTTCGTAAATTTTGTATAATGTTATGTATTGGAAATGGGGTTTATCCAACTATCTATATATCGATTTTGAATTTTAGCACAAGGCCAGTAAGTTCGGGGAGGGGATAATTCGATTACCTCAAGCCACTACTCAACTGGTGCTTATTTTATCAAGCCCGAAAGGATGAAAGGCATAGTCGACCTCGGCGGAATTTGAACTCAGAACGTAAAGGCAAAGGTAATACCGCTAAGCCTTTTTCCCTGCTTGCTAAAGATTCTGCCAGGTTGCCGCCTTCAACTATTTATATATTGATAACAGTGTTCCTAAATCTCTTCATAAATTTGTGCAAGTATAGTTTAGACAGAGTTTTACCAACATGTATTAATAGTCATGTTTCTTTCTCCGTAAAATGTATAAAAGTACCAACAATAGTATATTAAGTGCTTCTTAAATTATTTTATTACCGAAACGGAGTTTGGTATGTTACGGCAGACAACGATTGTAGAGCCCGATAGCGAGAAATGAATTGAAAGAGGAAGAAAAGTTACAGGGTAAGACAAGGGGAAGATGTGAAGTGAGGAAATAAAAATTTGGGAATAAAGAAAAGAGAATCAGGAAAAACGAGAAGCATTAAGTCAGAACGAATAAAATGAACTGAACGCAAGAAATGAAGCTAGAAGGTATCATATGACGAACGATGAAGCTGGAGCTAAAAGGATAATTGTGAATGAAGAAAAGGGGTAAAGTATGAACGATGACCATAGTCAAGAATATTTTGCATAAACCAGAATGAGAAAACGGACTAGAAGAGAAAACCTGACCGAGGAGGATGGGTAAGGTTTCTCAGAAATTAATCAAAGGACTATAAAATAAATGACAAGATATTTACGAATAGGGAGATGTTTATGACTACACGGCACCACAAAATGGGCCGTGGAATTTTCTCAGGTACTGCTTGTATCTGTGGATGAGCACACACACACACACACACACACACACACATCAGATCATCCCAAAAATGATGTCCGAAACATCATGTGTGTAATTTCTATCAAATTTTACTGTACTCTGAAATGTCAAATGAGATTGATTGATACTCATATAAATTTGGAAACCTTTAACTTAATATAATCTCTTTTTACAGAATAATCTGGCTGAATTAATTACTAATATTAACCCCTCAAATATGGACGTATCGAAGAATCATTTAAGGCATACAATGCTTTATGAGTCAAAAAAGGGAAACAGTGCAGTAGAAGCAACCCGAAATACTCATTCTGTTTACGGGGAAGAGTGCTTAAACGAAAAAAGTTGTAGAAGATGGTTTGCAAAGTGCAAAAATGGTGATTTCAGCCTAAGAGAGAGGTCACGAATAGGATGCCCTGTTGAATTTGATAATGAGCTTCTTTTTTCAGAGCTTGAGAAGGATAATGCTGTGTCAGTTGCAAACTCAATTCAAGCCATTCAGCGGTTCACCGCCATCTTGGAAAGGTGCCCAAACTCGGAAAATCACCAGTGGACATCTGCTCATCTCTTCACTTCCGTGAACGTATCTCTCTACCTTTGGACAGATTAGTGATAAGCGAGGAAAAACTGATTTTTTATGAAAATGTTAAGCGATGAGAGTTGTAGAGAACAGGCTAAATGACAATCCAAAAAAGACCTCCATGCAAAAGGTTCTTCTTTCTGTTTGGCAGGATTGCATTGGAGTTATCCACTTTGAGCTGCTACCAACTAATGCAACAATTACTGCTCATACCTATTGCCAAAAGTTAGAGCGTTTGGATGCTGTTTTGAAGAAAAAATGGCCTGCTTTGTCGAATCATAAGGGAATGGTGTCTTATCATGATAATGCAAGGCTCCACACTGCAAAGATTGCATAAGAAAAAAAATAAAAGAACTTGGCTGGGAAAAAATCCCTTACCCTCCTTATTCCCCAGGCCTCTCTCCTTCTGATTGCCATTTGTTTCGAAGCTTACTGAATCATTTAGACGGATTAATACTCAAAAGCCCCAACGAGGTCGAAACTAACCTCTCTTCCATCTCATCAAAACCAAAAGAGTTTTTCACCAATTGAATTTTAAAAGTGATGAGTAGATGGAAAGAAGTCGTCGATAATGATGGCAATTATATACAGGATTAAATTTGATTAAATGTAAAATTAGAACACTTTTTCCTTACCCCAAATCCGGACATTACTTACGGGATGACCTCACACACAGACACACACACACACACACACACACACACACACACACACACACACACACACACACACACACACACACACATATGACGGGCTTCTTTCAGTTTCCGTCTATCAAATCCACTCACAAGGCTTTGGTCAGCCCGAGGCCACAGTAGAAGATACCACGAAGTGGGACTGAACTCGGAACCATGTGGTTGAGAAGGAAAATTATTTACCACTCAGCTACGCGTTTGTGGTATATAACTTATATACATAGCTTGTGTGTGTGTGTGTGTGTGTGTGTGTGTGTGTGTGTGTATGTGTGTGTGTGTGTGTAAATAGTAAGGGATTACTCTAAACGTCGACGGGTTTGCTCTCAGTTAGGTATTCAAAATAGGTTATTTAACAGTTAATATATAAATCCAATAATATTCTCATGTGATAAGAATTTATAGATATATTCCGTTGGATAATTCTGAGTATATTACCTTATCATGTAGGTTTCCAAGAGTATATATCAACAACAATAATAATCATAATAAGGATTATTACGAAGTGACATGGCATTACCTTTAATTCTTTTTTATATACACAGCTTCACATAGATCTACACTTGTTTCAATCGTACCGATTGGTAACCGTTTCAATTGCAACCATACTATAATACCGATGCAGTTTATTCCAGATCTTTACTTTATTATCCTTCGATTTAACTGTTTAAAATGTTTTCGTTTATCTACTCTGCGTTGTATGATGTAGAGTTGTTCGTTAAGTTAGACGCGAACTATCTTCAATTCAAGTTTTGAACGTATAATCACTTATAGTCCATTATTTGAAAACATTCTATTCATGTGCACGCATCTCAAAGTTTGTTCCTGTCTAGAATTTACTACATTACTCTTAGATATAAAAATTTGGTAAAATTCTTCTCAACATAGGTCACAATTTTTTTAGTTCCAGGTCTGTATGGTTTTTCAGTACAAATTAATTCCCAATTGATCGTATAGTATTTGTTTCTGTCTTTAATAAACCAGATTAATTTACTAAGACTTGTTTGGAATCTTTTATTTTTATCTCTAAATGAACTAAAAATGATTTGCCAGTCTCTTCTTGAAAATTAGTGATGTTGCACAATGTAAAAGTATTCATTACCCTCACATGTAACTTAACATCTATATATTACATATTTAGTCTTACATTTGTTTTTCATATAACAGAATTCCCATTTAGAACAATTGCAAAGATAATTTTTTTATATTTCTCTCAGATTTAGTTTTAATTCGATCATTCATGGTAAAATCAAATTCATTTCTATAAAGTTCTTTATTACTATTTATTGTTTTGGATAACGTTATCTTTGTTCTATTTCAAGCTGGCTTTTTATTCGATACAACGTTATTAACTCTGTTATACTGGGCTATTTCCCTTTCAGCGGCTTTTAAATTCTTAGAGTTCTCTTCTATTTGAATTTTATTTTTATTCCATTTGATATAATTATCCTGAATATTTACTAAGCTATTCTGATTAGAATAGCCTTTTTGAAATCTCGATATTACTTTTACGTTATGTGTTGCTATAATTTGTGCAATATTTTTGCTGTTGCAATAAACTATGTAGAACTTATGTTTATTAAAAATTCTATGATATCTATCATTTATTGGAAAATATTTTTCAATTGCTATATTGAACAATTTGGAAAAATCATAATTTACTTGTTTACTAAATGGAATAATTAGCCATAAAGTGTTTTTCGAGTTAAAATCATAATCTTGATGTTTAAACCCGTTTTTCGAAGGAGTAAGTATTCTCTGATTTCGATCCATATTAAAGTTAGCGTTTATTTCATCTTTAAATCTTTTAGTTGTTTTTATATTAAAAGAATTTGAGATTTTATTAAAGAATACTACATCCTCATTTCTATTAACTATAAGAGAATTTTGAACTTGGTTATTAACTATCTTTTCATTTTTCCTTTTGTTTGAATTTGTAGGAAGTGAGGTTGGCACTGGTTGGGTGCCTCACAATTCCTTACAGAGTTGTAGAAAGGAAAATAGTGCGGATAAGAATCTCTGAACAAATAACAATAATAATTTATTTCGCCGAAATAAGCATTTCATCTCTGGACATCGGTAGCCTGGTCGCCTTGTGGGTGGAAGCAGCAGAGTTAGTAGTCAGACACAAAATACGAAGGCATTCACAGACTCGCAACGTCGCTCGCCATCAGAATTCCAGTTCCACATAGCTGGTCCCAGTTGCATCCGTCTCGGTTGGCGGCCGGAGCGAAGAGAGAGAATAGCGGTCAAGTCTAGCTGCTGCTGATGACTGCGCATGTGCATAAGGGACTTCCGGTAGGCCTTCCGGAAGACTAATCCTTGCGCATGCGTGGATGAAAATCCCAAAATGGCGTTTGGAACCAGGCGTCACTACAAGTCTCCCCCTCGAGTGCGGAAGCACAAAAATAGAAAGATTGTTGTGGCGCCAGAAGCAAGATGGCTACCGATAACCCACAAGATGTGGCACAAAGTATGACAACTCAAAAAAAAAAATGTAATCACAACATAAATGAACATGCACAATTTTTTTTTTGTTTTACAAAATGTTCAATAGCAAAACATTGAAAATGTCCAGTACACAAATAAAATATGGTCATTACATATTTTTCCATTATTAGAGTAAATTTCGCTTACAACTGTTTCCAGTAGTCATTATCGATACATTAGTGATAGGTTTATTCAACTGGTCTATTGATCAATTGAGGTAAATTAAACGACCAACAATAAATTACTGCTACTTTCGTTAGAGTCATTTCTGGATAAAACAGAGTCTGAAGAAATAGTTAGTTGGTGGGCAGGTGGATATGTGTGTCTGTGTTTGTCTCCCACCACCTCTTGACAACCGGTGTCGGTGTGTTTACGGCATCGTAACTTAACAATCTCAAAAGTGGTCGATAGAATAAGTACCAGGCTTTTAAAAAATAAGTACTGGGGTCAATTCATTCGGCTAAAAATTCTTCAAGGCAGTGCTCCAACACGGCCGCAGGCTAATAACTGACGCAAGTACAAGATAAAACATATATATGCAAGGGTAGCTGTGTTGTAAAAAGCTTGCTTCCCAACCACATGGTTTCGGGTTTAGTCCCACTGCGTGGTACCTTGGTTGAATGTCTTCTGCTATAGCCTTATGATTGGATTTGGTAGACAGAAAGTGAAAGAAGCCCGTCGTATATGTGTGTGTGTGTATGTGACCTTGTATCTGTGTTTGTCCCCTCATCAACGCTTGACAACCGGTGCTGGTGTATTTACGTACCCGTAACTTAGCTGTTCGGCTTAAACACCGATAGAATAAGTACTAGGCTTTTAAAAAGTTCTGGAGTCGATTTGCTTGACTAAAACCTCTCAAGGTCGTGTTCCAGCATGGTCGCCTTCAAATAACTAAAACAAGTAAAAAATAAAAGAATATGCGCGCACACACACGTGTATATATATATATACACCGATTTTCGGTGTATATCGGTGTGTGTTTGTTTGTGGCGTTGTTATCTAACTCCTCCTACATCGTTTTATTGATTTTGGTGAAACTTGATACGTGAGTGGAACTCATGTCTGGAAACCTCGTAACATTGTTGAAAAAAAAACACCCAAATATTTTTTAAACACTTAAGGGAAATAACCCAAGTCATTGTTTATGTTCGATTACTTTGAATATTGATTTTTTGTGTGTCCTATTTCTAATTTTTGAAGACAATATCACTTTTATACTTTTTTTGACACGTGAGTAGAACCCACGCCTGGCAACCACGTGACATACTTAGATTGTTAATAAAAATTCGATAATAGGGCCCTTCCAGTGGATCCTTCTATCTACTACATATTATTAATATTTTACTTAAACAATCCAAGGGAAATAACTCATACCATCTGCAGATTTTAGCGAAGCTACCAATATTTGATTCTCACGATCAGCCGACCTAATTCTGCATTTCACTACTCACGGTTTTGAACTGCTAAACATAATTATTGCACTTCCTTAATTTGAATCTTAAATATTAAAGACTTCATGCATACATTTCTATACATACATACTTTTTTGAATGCCCATTACTTCGATAATTCTGCATTTACACTTTTTCCATGACAGTAGACACATTTTTTATTCCACAACGTATTTGTAGTGGCTTCATGCAGGCATAGCGTAGATTCGATCTTCGATTGCCAAATTTCACTTAATAGCGCTTTTCTCACGGTAAAACAATAGTTTTTCTGTGAATGACAGCAGTTATACATTTCCTAGATGTCTTTGCTAAGCAGAATAATGTCTTTGCCTCTCGCCAACATCCAACAATCTCTCCCTCCTCCAGCTAACAGTTTTTTGAACTTTTTCGTGACAGAAAATACACCTTTTGTGGTAGTTATAACGAAATAGCTTTCTTATATCAGAGTAATAAGGCGTTTCAATAGGACATCTTTACCCCCAGGAATTACCGGGTCCACCAGCTAGTACACACACACACACACACACACACACACACCACACACACACACACACACTCACACACACACACACACACACATACATACATACATACATATATATATATATATACGACGCGCTTTCCGTTTTCGTCTACCAAATCCACTCACAAGGCTTTGGTCGGGCCGAGGCTATAGTAGAAAGACACTTGTTCAAGGTGCCACGCAATGGAACTGAACCCGGGAGCATGTGGTTGAGAAGCAAGCTTCTTACCACACACCCACGCCTGCGCCTATATATATAGGCGCAGGAGTGGCTGTGTGGTAAGTAGCTTGTTTACCAACGACATGGTTCGGGTTCAGTCCCACTGCGTGGCACCTTGGGCAAGTGTCTTCTGCTATAGCCTCGGGCCGACCAAAGCCTTGTGAGTGGATTTGGTAGACGGAAACTGAAAGAAGCCCGTCGTATATATGTATATATATGCGTGTGTGTGTTTGTGTGTCTGTGTTTGTCCCCCCCTAGCATTGCTTGACAACCGATGCTGGTATGTTTATGTCCCCGTAACTTAGCGGTTCGGCAAAAGAGACCGATAGAATAAGTACTGGGCTTACAAAAGAATAAGTCCCGAGGTCGAGTTGAGAGAGAGAGAGAGAGAGAGAGAGAGAGAGAGAGAGAGCGGGAGAAAGAGGGAAAACGAGAGAGAGATGTACTCTAGTATAGCGTTGAGAGTTTATTTTCGACTCCCTAACATTGAAAGTCAATGTTGACCTTGGTGGTATTGAACTCAGATTCCAGTTGGACGATGGGGAGGAATTCTACAGGAGATTTTTACTCGACGCTCTAATCATTCAGCCAGTTATAGGTAGGCAGTAGTTGGCATATACGTTGGTATGTCTGTGTTATGCATGCGTGTGTGGATTAATTCTGTCTGTCTGTCTGTCTGTTATCCCTCTTCTTCTCTCTCTCTCTCTCTCTCTCTCTCTCTCTCTCTCTCTCCGCGCCTCCCACGCACATACGAAGGGGTACACAAAAGTAACTGAAAACGTTTTCTGTGAGACAAACCTGTTGTAGTTCAGGCTTCCGCCGCTAAAAGCTACTTGATGCGACCCTCAGGCATCAGTCTGCCCATCGGTGTTGTCGAACGCAGTTGCACTGTCCTGGGGTGCGTCTTTGTTTTGCAGTGCTTCTCCCCCGTTCGTCGGTTTTTGCGATGGCTGAAACGAAGGAACAGCGTACTTTCGTGAAATTCTGTTTCAGCTGGGAGAAACGGCGGCCGAAGCAGTTGTCATGCTTCAAAGAACTTATTGGACCGATTCCATGAGCAAAACACGTTTACGAGTGGTTGTCACGCTTTAGGAATGGGTCGCTTGTCGCTTGAGGACCAACCTCGTTCAGGGCGAGCGTCGACTTCCTGAACGAAGGAAAATATCATGAAAATATCACGAAAATATCATGAACTGATCTTGGAGGACCGTCACCAAACAATTGACAAACTTGTTGATGTGTGTCGAGCGAGGAATTGCGAATGAAAGAGTTGCAGAAAAATATGTGTCTCGCTTGTTCAAAGAAGATCAAAAGCAATTGGAAGTCGATCTGGACCTTTTTTCGAAGGTCAACACTGGGGATGAAAGCTGGTGCTACAGAGTTTCCGGATGCGGAAGAGGCGAAGAAAAAAAAAAAACAACGGAGGTGTTAGAGGCATCGCTTCGCAAGAGTTCCAGCACTACTTCGAGTGGAAAATGCGTCTGCACTGAAGCATTACTTCAAATGGAGAATACTTTGAAGGCGATAAAAGTGTAAACATGTAAAACTAAGCGAATAAAATGATCTTTTCTACTCAAAGCACAAGGCCCGAAATTTTGCGGGAGGGAGCAGTCGATTAGATCGACCCCAGTGCGCAACTGGTACTTAATTTATCGACCTCGAAAGGATGAAAGGCAAAGTCGACTTTGGCGGAATTTGATCTCAGAATGTAAAGACAGACGAAATACCTACTTCTTTACTACTCACAAGGGGCTAAACACTGAAGGGACAAACAAGGACAGACAAACAGATTAAGTCGATCATATCGACCCCAGTGCGTAACTGGTACTTATTTAATCGACCCCGAAAGGATGAAAGGCAAAGTCGACCTCGGCGGAATTTGAACTCAGAACGTAGCAGCAGATGAAATACCAATTTCTTTACTACCCACAAGGGGCTAAACACAGAGAGGACAAACAAGGACAGATAAACGGATTAAGTCGATTACATCGACCTCAGTGCATAACTGGTATTTATTTAATCGACCCCGAAAGGATGAAAGGCAAAGTCGACCTCGGCGGAATTTGAACTCAGAACATAGCAGCAGACAAATACTGCTAAGCATTTCGCCCGGCGTGCTAACTTTTCTGCCAGCTCGCCGCCTCAAGTGAATAAAATAATATCGCAAAATTCCGGTTTCTTTTGGGTACCACCTCGTATAAGCAGAAATATCGATTGCGCCTTTCCCCCACATTTATTTATTTATGTTCTCCTTTTCCAACAGTGCTTTCAGATTCCCAGTTTGTCTCGAAAACCATTAAAAAAGTTTTTCCATGTCTGAAATTGCGTGTGCGTAAAATAGAGATGTTATGGTATTCTCATTTAAAAGCAACTCACTTTCAATTTTATTTTTTTCAAATCTACCCTATTTTCTCTGGGCTTTCGGAATATTACCCCTAATCCCCTCATATATACACCTCTGTACCGCTCATCTGCGCAGGCGTTAAAGCTTTTCTAACCTTAGACCAGATGAGAGCAACCTTAATCTGATCGCCCCATATGCTAGAAATAACAACCAAATCTCTAAAAAATATATTTTTGCCAACATTTAAAATGTTTAAATCACCTTCTTTCCCGACTTTCGAAACAACAATCCCTGCCCTATTGAAATAAGGAATATTGTAGCAAAGTTTTCCCCGTTCCCCTCAGCCAAACTCCACCAAAGTATCAGGTGTTACCAAGTATAGGTATTAAATGCATGGGAGTCCGAAGAAACTTTTTTTGTAAAAAAGCAAAAAATAGAGTAAAATGCATGTTTGATACTTCCGTCGACATATGTATATATGTGTGTGTATGAGTGTGTGTGTGTGTGTGTGTGTGTGTGCGCGCGCGCGGATTCGTGCTTGATTTCTGTGCGTTTGTGTAAGATTTCTGAATACAGTCGTCTTCGACCTCAACCAGTGCCACCCACTCTCAAAACATGCATTTCTTGATACTCGCATGAATGACACTTGATAGAGAATGAAAAGTGAGTAGCCATTGTGTACGACGTGTAATCCTTTCATTACATGTCACCTTGCATTTTCAACTGCGACAAAGTCTGAGAATTTATGTATATTACTATTTAGAAAGCTCGGTAATGCAAAAAATGTAGAGAGATATCAAACTATTCGTGCTATGGTTAAAAAAAGAAGTCAAGGGACCCTGCTAAGCACAGACCATAGTAGCTAAAGCCCATGCAGTAGAACAGTGTCTTCAAGTAAGTCAGTATGAGAAGTACACGTAAGCCTATGCTATCGTAATACAACAGTATTACAAAAGCCTTAGAGTGCCTTTAGTAAATTAGAAGAGGTACACCAAGGGAAGATGAAAGAGGCTAAATCGGCTTAGCAGGAACGGACTTCAATACAGAGTATTTCCAATCTGTATATATACTCATAAAATACTTCAGAATACTCATTAAAGGTTATCTAATTTGCGTAAAGATCTGTGCTTATAGTGTTATTTAATTAGATATTTAATATTTTGTAATAATTACCAAACATTTATTTAGAATGTATAATACTTAAAATTTTTCAAGTATTATTATTGTAAATCTGTTTATTTTGTATTAATATATGATTTTTTTTCAAAATTCATGCATATTTTCATTTGTTATCTCCCATCAGTTTGTAGGCTGCAACTGCAATATCACAGCAGCCAACTGAAAGTACAGGCGTGTGTATACAGCTTTGGTTTTGATTCTGTCTCTCTCTCCCTCCCTCCAACAATTAACTGCTGTCAGACACACAAACACAAAACTACACCCATGCACGCATGAGACATAAACAGGGGAGTAGAGTAGAGAGGGAGAGAGAGAAAGAGAGAGAGACTGACAGAGGGATAGACAGACAAGCAGAGAGAGAGAGAGAGAGAGAGAGAGCGAGCGAAAGATGGAGTTTCTAAGTTGGATAAACGTAGTAAAATATATAAATACTAGCTGACCCCGTACCGTCAAAGATGACGGCAAATTGTTGTATTTTATATATAAATATGGATGGTAAATCAAATTAATACACTTGTCAATGTTATCTCGTAGTCGTCTTTTGAGATGTGACATCGATAATCGTTTCTTACTGAAAGAACACTGGTTCACACACTTCGCTTATACACATACACACATATACTCACACAGAGTTGAAACACTGTTTAATTTTTCTTTTCAGCGTTGAATGTTCACCATCCCACTTCCATTGCACACACACACACACACACACACACACATTCATACATCTCCCTTTTACATACACACACATATACTGACACAGAGTTGAAAGGCTCCCACCACTAGTTTGCCATGACCCCTTCTTCCCTAATTCCTCTATCACCACTTCCTTTCTCATTCATATTTTGTGACGGAGAAAAATAGAAGAGTATTATTATAGTAGAAGATTAGTGACTGGATGAGATCGTGTGATGTCAAATTGATCATGAGAGAGTTTGTGTTTGAAATTAAGAAAATTTATATATGTAAAAGCAATCCAACCGTGACTGTTTTTATATTTTAAATAAATTTCTAAAACATATAATTTAATGCGTTGTAAGCAAGATTTAGCAGTTATTTCTAGCGTGCTGAGTCGTGGCGTGCAGGCTCTCCCTCTAGCTAGAAGATAAATTTTGAAGCGATGATATCAAGGTAGTGAAATGGAATAGGAGAGTAGACGACAGAATATTTTGATATTAAGCTTCGCCCGTTAGGCCTGCAAGTCGATTTCGCGATTGGGTTTCGAAACTTCTTTGCAACCATTTACCAATTTTGCTTTCTAAAAATTTCCTAGGTTGAGAACAAGTGTCTTTAGTTACAGGTTTCCAACAGACCAATCATTGTTCCACTGCATTTCTAACAGCGATGGTGAGCTGGTGCACAGAAATTCCTTCTTGCAAAGGGTTGCATCTGAAGAGCACCGATTTTTCGTCGAGGTTTACCTCCTCCAGTATGCGTCGATGAAGGATAGATAGATACGTATGTATACATGCGTATACACATGCATGTATGCATACATACAAAACATTATATATATATGTATGTATAGACACTCACACACACACACACACACACACACACACACATATATATATATATATGCATATATATTCATGCTTATGAACATACATATGTATACTTGCATACATATATACATGCATACAGTGAAGATTTGTAAGACTTTCCAAAAATTCTCCTTCTGATGTGTGCATCAACGATTCTACCAACACTTCAACTCAACCACATATGCACAGGAACTCTCTTCCCTAAAATAGTCTTGTCGCTTTATTTGCGACCGGCTTGAACTCTCTCAAGAACGTAAATAATACTCAAAGAAAAATCATACATACATAGTGGTTGTCGACTCCCTATGAAGAATGACTGCCTTTTGCGCTAAAATGACACTTCGAGTGGTTCTTTGTGATGAGTTCTGAAACTGCAAACTTGCAACTGTACATCAAATTTCGTTTATTCGAAATGTGCCCTCAGAAAGGTAGAAAGACCGAAGACTGTAGGATGTTTCATGTGAGAGTATCATCTCATATGCATTTATGTGCATTATAAATATACTATATATGCATATACACTGTATAAATTTAGATGGTTGTTGACTTTCTTGAGTTCGTCTGCATTTTAACTGGTTTTGTTTATATCACGCAGTGTGTCCCTCTTCACCAAGCAAGACCTATGGAATTCCCAATTTAGCCTCCTATGTCCCGCTCAGCACAGGTTATACTGGGTTAAGTCGTTACCATAAGCGTATGTCTGGTTATTAGTTTTTCACCTGATCAACAGACATACATGCATACGTACATACATGCATACATACATACATACATACATAAATGCATGCATGCATACGGCACATACGAGTTAGCATTCTTCTAGAAGGATGCCTTGACAAGGATCAGGGGTCCCTCATTCTCAGTGAGCTTATTGTTCCCTCGGGGACCAGTCTTAGCATTTCTGTGACTAGTGCATGCATGTATACATACTTACATTACAAACATACATATATACATATATTACATACATCTGCGTTTCTTAACCGTGATTCCCCGGAGCCTTAAGGTTCTGCAAAAGGTTCCTAGGGGTTCCGCGAGAAAGAGTGAGATAAGCTAATACTAATTTCATGATCGTAATATTACTATACATGCACAGCATATTATTGGTTAATGTAATATTGTAATATGGACATCATCCTACCTAACCTATCATGTTATCAATGTTTGTTGTTTGTTCCTACTCGAGCCATGCCTGGCTCATCTACACCTCTCACAACTCACACTTCCTGGTTTCTTGGCGTATAGGTTCCCCACCTGAACGGGACGCCGGTCCGTCGCAGGTGAGCTGCAAGAGGAAAGAGTGAGAGAAAGTTGTGGCGAAAGAGTCAGCAGAAGTTCGCCATTACCTTCTGCCGGAGCCGCGTGGAGCTTAGGTGCTTCGCTCATAAACACACACATCGTCCGGTCTGAGATTCAAACCCGCGATCCCTCGACCGCGAATCCGCTGCTCTAACCACTAGGCCATGTGCCTCCACACATCATGTTATCAATGAAATATAACAATCATACATACACACACACATAATATATATATTAATAGTTATCACCAAACTAACATGGCAGTCCAGAAAAATAGGACAAATGCTCCAAGAGGCCATCGCCTCTAGCTAGCTATGTGACACACGAACCTGTGTCCATTATAACCATCAAAAAGGGAAGGTCAGCCGCTTCACCTTGTCGGTCTGGCATGTACAGACTAGTTTCAGGGTATCTGCCCCTTATCATTGTAGAGCAGCCGAACCAGGCAGGTGTCGCTACTGATCGTCTGTTCGAAGGATTATTTACCTCAATTCAGTGGAATACATCCACTGGTTTTCAAAAATAGAAATATTAATACTTATAAGTTTCTCTAAGGTAGACTACGGCAGCGGTACCCGGTATTAACAGTTATCGCCAAGCTAACATAGCAGTCCAGAAAAATAGGACAATGCTCCAAGAGGCCATCGCCTCTAGCTAGCTATGTGACACACGAACCTGTGTCCATTATAACCATCAAAAAGGGAAGGTCAGCCGCTTCACCTTGTCGGTCTGGCATGTACAGACTAGTTTCAGGGTATCTGCCCCTTATCATTGTAGAGCAGCCGAACCAGGCAGGTGTCGCTACTGATCGTCTGTTCGAAGGATTATTTACCTCAATTCAGTGGAATACATCCACTGGTTTTCAAAAATAGAAATATTAATACTTATAAGTTTCTCTAAGGTAGACTACGGCAGCGGTACCCGGTATTAACAGTTATCGCCAAGCTAACATAGCAGTCCAGAAAAATAGGACGAATGCTGCCGTTGATTAGCTTCAAGAGGCTATCGCCTCTAGCTAGCTATGTGACACATGAACCTGTGTCCATTATAACCTTCGAACAGTGGAGGTCAGCCGCTTCCCCTTGCCAGTCTGGCAAGTATCGCTGCCGTAGTCTCCCTTAGATAAACTTAGAAATATATATATATAAATGGCAGTCCCACCCTTTCTTCTACCAGCACGATCAGCACGAACGGTTTTGAAATTTTTAACTTTCACCTTGGCTTTCAAGTGGAGGTTGCTAAGATGGGTTTCAGTGAGGATGAAGAAAGGGATGTGTTTTGGATGGGCATCAACCCAGTCCTCCAAGAATTTTATCTTCCATTTTTGAGTATTGGTGGAAGGGCCTTGAGTGTTAAGCAAAAACGTTGAGGAGAGAGTGGATGCCTTTAATTGTTTTAGTGTTTTGTTTATTTGTTTGCTTTTTAATGGCATGTGCAGTTGGATGATAGTGGTGGATGGTGGTGAGTGATAGCTCGGATGTTTTTTCCAGTTCTATTGCTAGATTCATTATAGCTAAAAAAAGAGGAAGAGGTTTCCTGTCTAGGAAACTGTAGGTGACTGTGGTTGTGGTTATTTTTATGAGTGGTTATTTCTATATGAGTCAGGTTTTTTTGCGTTTATTTTAATTTTTATTATCATTTGTCCGACGAGTCCCCGGGAGATGGATAAAGGGACAATCCCTGTGCAAACACAATCTGTCTCGCTGGGAATAGCGGCAGATTTGGGGATTCCTTGTTTGAGATATTGGTAGTTGTGGTGGTGTTGTAATAGAGTATGTATTATGGTGGTGGCTGTTGTAGTTTGTGGGGATAGAGCGTTTTGTCCCAGGTAAATGGGTGAATTTGCAGTTTCTATCAGTGCATAATCTACAGCAGAGAGAATAGCGGCAAATGATGGGGTTTCGAGTGGGTGTGTAGGTGCGTGTGTGAGATGTGAGAGGTGTAGATGATAGTTTGTTGAGGTGTTGGCGACCTTTGTGACCTGTGGGAGGTAGAGTTCTTGAACAAGTAGTAGGATTCCTTGAGGTAGCAGTAGTGGTAGTAGTAGTAGTAGTTGTAGTAGTAGTAGTAGTAGTAGTAGTAGTAGTAGGCAGAAGAGATGTTGACAATGATGATGATTGAGGCGGTGGATTCCATGAGATAGCGGTAGACGAATGTTTTTGGATTGATAGTGGTTGTAGTACTAGTAGTAGTAGGCAGAGGAGATGATGTTGACAGTGATGATGATTGAGCTACTGGGGCAGTGAAAGGAAGGGGTGGTGCTTCCTGCTGTGAGACCCTGTTGACTGGGGGGTTGGGGGTCAATCGTTTCGTTTAACAAATCGGTCATTGTAGATGAATCAAGGATTGGTTCATACTGTTGCCGCTGAGGTTGTTGTTTGTTGATACTGCTGAAGTTGTTGTTGCGCCGGTGATGCGTTCGAAGAGAAAACACATCTCACTTTATCGAAGTGTTTATTAATTAATTTAAAAGCAACTTCGATTTGCTTTAATTTATTTTGTATCTGCTGTTCAGATCGAGTTTTCAAAAGGTGAACTGTCCGTTTAGCAAATTCGTTCAGACACGAAGCACCTATGTTTTCCGTTTGGGTAAGGCAATGCCATGTGTCTATTAGAACGTCGATTTCGCTATCAGACCAGTTTTGTTTGGATTTTTGATGGCTAGCCATTCTGGTGGATATATTTCATTTTATTTGTTTGTTTTGTTGATTATTTTTATTTATTTTTATTTTAAGGAGAAGTGTGTAAAATAGAATAGATTGTACAGAATGTTTGCTGTAATACGGAGAAATTTGTGATTGTATTTGAATTATGAACTTGCAGTTATTTTATCTTTCTGTTCTTTTTTCTTTTTCTTTTTCTAATTTTTAATATGTGGGTGATCCTTTAGTTATCAGAAGGTGTTGACGAAGTGTATGTATAAATAAATATTCTCTCATTGGGGTGTGTGGTTTTGCTTATTTGGTCGTTTGAAATTTATGAAAATAATCTGTAGTTAAAGAAATGTCTACTCACGAGTTGGGAAACGCGTGGTTTCAAATATATAGGAATATATGTGATGGTCAATTACATATATATATGTATATATATAATATACATATATGTTTGTACATATATATATATATATATATATTATATATATATATATATATATATATATATATATAATATATATATATATATATATATGTGTGTGTGTGTGTGTGTGTGTGTTGTGTGTGTGTGTGTATAATACAAATAAGAAAATGGAGAAACAAATTTAGTTTGTTCATCAACTTTCGGATATTATAATGTTGGATTATTTATTCATTTAACAAAATGAGAACCTCAGTAGCATACATATATATCTTATAATTCAATACATATAAGATAAGAATACAAGTTATAAAAATCAATATAAATTATTGAAATCATTAAAATCACTTCTTACAGCTGTTTCAGCCTATGGCTAAAAGTAGTTAATTTTATTTTTATTGCCTATATTTGTCAACATACTGAGGTTGTAGGCATTTAAAAATAGGGTACTTATATACATAACCATAGGCCGCATCAGAGGTTATAAGGAACTTTAAAAATATCAATATTAATACATTAAACATGATACAGAGTGTCCTTCTCCTAGAAGGATGCTGTGAACTGTTAGGGGTTCATCACTCCCGATTGTTTTACAACTGTTGAATGGCCGTTGACTCAACGTAGTTCACCTGCCCTTTGACAGGTTTTGTTTTTCGTCCTGTATGGTGTCTTACAGAAAAAATAGAACGCTCTCCTTAACAAGCAGGCTTTGTAGGGTTGCCGGTTTAGTCGCCGATGGCCCGAAACGCGACGGGTTGTATTAGGTTATATGTTACTAGTAGGACTATGAAGGACGTGATGATCTACCTACCAACCTACCTACTTATACACACACACACAGAGTCATTTGTGCAATTTTAAACTTTTGTAATTCCATAGATGCATCTTAAAAGAATTATAATTGTTTATAGATTAAAAACTGATTATGTATTTAACTCTATTTCCTGAGGATATTAAATACTGTTTATTTAACTAAAGTTCGTACCTCTCTGACAGAAAACAAGGAATCTCGTTTTATTGATGCATTTATGAAAAGTGTAAGAGGCCTCATTTCCCTTCCCTAATTTTCTGTCCACGTTAGAAGCCTTCCTCATGTATTATTTTCATATCAGGTCTCTTCATTTTTGTCTACAAGCCAGTGTTAGCCATAGCAACGTTGCACTTTTGACTAAGCTTTCGATAGTCGCATTACTTGTACTTTACCCGGTTCTCTATTCATGATATTCGTTTGTAATATTTCCTCTTTCAAAGTTGCTGATTCTACATCCCTCTTCCCACGTCCAGCCTTTTATCCCGAGAAAGGTACCCACGTGGGGTTTTCCTCTCGGTGCCGGTTTCTCCCCAGAACTTTAAAGTGCAACAGTTCAAAGTGAACATAAAATATTAGAATTTTACTCTCGCTATATTCTGTCACCCCGTATAGACAATGTTGCTTTTATCAGACTGGCAGGTAAGGCTGGCACGGGTGGTTGGCTCGCTTTATTATGCATGAGGGCTTAAAGACAATAACAAAATTCAAAACGTAGGGAGTTGTTTACAAAGATAATATAAAAATATCGATGAGGAAAACATAAAATATTTAAGGCTCCGTTGTCTTTGTTTGGCTTCAGGTAAGCTTTAATCAGCTTACCCAATGATAAAAGGAAGTCATGTGACCCTACTGCCTTTTCTCCGGACATTGTGTTACTAGGCCTCATTATCTCTTGTGCTCATCCTTTCCTAAGGTGATTTGGTGGGATTTGATGGTGAATATTTTACACAACCCTCGGCCATCTAATGAAACAGTTAAGAAGTGGATAAATTGCCTCCTTTTGTTCAGCTTTATATCTGTATATTCTGAGTTCGATTCGTAAAAGAGTCAGATTTGTCTTTCATTCTTTTGCAAACGATGAAATATGTGTTTGTCGTGTAATATGCGACATTATGCAAATAAATAAAAATTTTCTAGAGTTGCTATAATTTTGCATTCGAAACTAAAGTTGTTAGATTATTTTCGAAACGAAAGTTATCTCCGTTCAAATCACACCAACCGTTCCTGGATAGGATAGCACAAGAGAACTACGAAATTCTGTGACACAAGGGTACGGGGCTGGATTACTGTTCGTACGGATTGGGCAAATCGGTGATGAAAGTATGGTGAGTGATAAGGGAATGAAAACTATCAGGAAAAGGTGGAGGAAAACTCTAACGTACATGTTCTGTAAGAAGTTAGTTTGAACGCATTTGTTCGAAGCATCTGTTGTGTAAACTGATAAGAGAAGGTCGAGATGAGTGCAACGACATATCGACAAAAATAGGAAAGCTTCTGTTTTCTGTGGTCTTTTGCTTGAAGTAGTTGGTAATACTA
Organism: Octopus sinensis; assembly: GCF_006345805.1. Classification (NCBI taxonomy): domain Eukaryota; kingdom Metazoa; phylum Mollusca; class Cephalopoda; order Octopoda; family Octopodidae; genus Octopus; species Octopus sinensis. The sequence continues at coordinate 18,586,250 of NC_043009.1, read as the reverse complement.
GTTGGTGGAGGCTACCTGGAATCTAGAGGGTAGAAGCTGTGTGAGAGAAATGGCAGGTATAATGGAGATAGGGAATGCTTCTTAAGTCATTAGAGGAGAAACAACAAAGATATATAAATAGATGTTTGTCTTTCGGGGTAAACTGCTTTTGTAATTAATGAACCCCTCTCTCAATCTCCTTTCTCTCATTCTCCCCTCTCTCTCATTCTCCTCTCTCTCCCTCCCTCTCATTCTCCCCTTCCTCTCTCTCTCTCTGTATGTGCATGGGATTTTGTGAGCATAACTGTTTATATATTATACTGTAAATGAGTGTTAGTTTATGTTTCAGTACACATATGAGACATGAGCGAGTGTATGTGCGCAAGTATATGGTATTACAGAATGTTCCATAGTTTGAATATCAGTGCGAGTGCAAGAACGTATGTGTGGTGGTAGACTTGTAGGGACCTCATGAATTTTCGTACTTAAACGATATATGTAAATGTGTCGATGTGTGTAGCTATTCAGGTGTATATAATGTGCGTGTATGGAAGTGAGTGTGAATGTATCTTTAAGTTAATGGTACGTAAGCTCTTAGTGTTCTATACGTATAGATATTTACGCATTAACACATACCAAATGTATGTGTAGGTATTTGTGTAAATATATATATTATATATATATATATATATATGTATATATGTATACATATATATATATATATATATATATATATATATATATATATATATATATATATATATATATATATATACACATACACATACACCCACACACCCACACACACACACACACACACACACACACACACATACATATATATAATTAATATCAGGTAATAAAGATTTTAGAAATTTTTACTACCAGTGGCCTAGCATGTAGAAAAATTAGTCAATAGACTATATATTATTCATATAAATACAGTGTACATTTAAACACATAAGAGGTATCCGTCATAGGATTCCTGGCACGCTAGAAGGAACAGCCAAAGTCCAAACCATTATTAGGGACAAAACTTCGAAGGGAATGAAAAATAAAAACATTTCTCATCTATCTCCTGGACTATGGTTTCTGACTTTTTTTAGCAAATAAAAAAATTTGCTAGCCGAAGTCTTCATCATCAGGTACGCCTAGATTAAACATATAACTACGAGGCAATCCAGCATGTGCCTCGTGCTTATACATTATAAGTTTTCAAATCCACCGCGCAAGCGCAGTTTTTTTTTGTCGACAGCAATAATAATAATAATAATAATAATAATAATAATAATAACAATAATAATAATACCGGTGTTACTTCGAAATTTTTCTAGAAAAAATTAATTCAATTCGTCCTTAGTCGAAAGACACCTGTTGTTTTGTCCTGTTATTATTTTTATTGTATTTATATTTGGGTAACATTGTCCGTTTTTTTCCGTCCTTGTTTTTGTATACATTCGCAGCTTTCTTTCAAGGAATCTAATGCTCTTAGCTTAATTCTTCCTTGGGGCTGGCCAGATTGGAGCAATCTCAGGAATAATCAGCCGAAATTGCGAGCATAATCTGGTGCTTGACTGAGGAAAGAAAACTTCGAATGACCCGGCCTTGTTTTCTTTGTATCGTCTATCTAGTTGTTTTGTTGTCTCTTTTTGTATCACCTAACTGTCTGGATGTTTTGCGTTCTATTTTATATACATATACATACATACATATATATATATATATATATAATATATATATATATATTATATATATAATATATATAGAGAGAGAGAGAGAGAGAGAGAGAGGTGTACGTATACTTTGTTCTTATATATATATATATATATATATATATATATATATATGTATGTATATATATGTACCTCTATACATATAGTATATTCATGTATGCGGCGAGTGTAAATATATGCCTGTGCGAGTGAGTATATGTTTTTGTTTATGTATGAGTATATTTATTTCTATAAATGTCTAATATATATATGTGGGGGGGGGGCATATATCTTTGTGATGATGAAGTTGCGTATACATATATACGTATGTGTGTGTGTGTGTATTTATACATATATATGCATATGTGTGTATATGTATATGTATATGCGTGTGTGTGTGTGTGGTGTGTTGAGAGATGTGTAAATGAGCATGTAATAATGTGTGTATGGGCATATATATATATATATATATATATAATTATATATATATATATATATAATCAACCGATAAGGGTGAGAAAATTGGGTACTAATTTAATAGCACATCCATTTACCACCAAGTGGCTTAGTGCATAAAAAACCGGATTACGACACATTTTATACATAAATATAAGAGAGTGACCACCATGTGGTCTACTCTAGCACTAAAATAGATCCGCAAGTTTCAGCCACAAAAGAAATTGTTTCCGTTGAAAGTTAGCACTACTACCAGCGCAAATGAACAGGGCAAATAAACATTACAAAATGTAGATTAGTTCGAGACAATTGTTTCGCTATTAATAATTATGTGGTTTTACTTACATAAATTTATCTGTAGCTCCTCAGCCGAACCCGTCCAGGATACAATTTACTCGATCGCACGCTAGACTTCACCATAATGATAAACGCACGTGTGGTCGAGTCGATTGTACCCGCTGTTATAATTCAAGTGCCCCTGTCATCGCCCGCCAAAATTCACGGAAACAAATACTACATCCAAAATTAAATGCAGCATAATTACAATCAACCGATAAGGGTGAGAAAATTGGGTACTAATTTAATAGCACATCCATTTACCACCAAGTGGCTTAGTGCATAAAAAACCCGGATTACGACACATTTTATACATAAATATAAGAGAGTGACCACCATGTGGTCTACTCTAGCACTAAAAATAGATCCGCAAGGTTTCAGCCACAAAAGAAATTGTTTCCGTTGAAAGTTAGCACTACTACCAGCGCAAATGAACAGGGCAAATAAACATTACAAAATGTAGATTAGTTCGAGACAATTGTTTCGCTATTAATAAATTATGTGGTTTTACTTATATAAATTTATCTGTAGCTCCTCAGCCGAACCCGTCCAGGATACAATTTACTCGATCGCATGCTAGACTTCACCATAATGATAAACGTACGTGTGGTCGAGTCGATTGTACCCGCTGTTATAATTCAAGTGCCCCTGTCATCGCCCGCCAAAATTCACGGAAACAAATACTACATCCAAAATTAAATGCAGCATAATTACAATCAACCGATAAGGGTGAGAAAATTGGGTACTAATTTAATAGCACATCCATTTACCACCAAGTGGCTTAGTGCATAAAAAACCCGGATTACTACACATTTTCTACATAAATATAAGAGAGTGACCACCATGTGGTCTACTCTAGTACTAACAATAGATCCGCAAGGTTTCAGCCACAAAAAAAATCGTTTCCGTTGAAAGTTAGCACTACTACCAGCGCAAATGAACAGGGCAAATAAACATAACAAAATGTAGATTATATACACACACACACACCACACACCACACACACACACACATATATATATATATATATATATATATATATATATATATATATATATACATGTCTGTGTGAGTGTGCACGTATGTAGTTTTTACGAACGCAGAAGGTTTCTATTTATTGTGAGAATGTGGTTGCGTTTATTTTTTTATTTTCTATATTTGATATAGAGTAACTATTAGAGTAACTTCCGTTTCATTTAACGTTTTTTTTTTCATAGCGCCTATCGTCAAAAATATCCGCCGAAAATACCCCGAAGCTTTTAGCTCCGGCATTTGAAACTCTAAGTTCTATTATGACAACTTACTGATTGTCCTATATTATATTATATATAATATATATATATATATATATATATATATATATACATATATATATAGTGTAATAAATAAAATATATGCATACATACAAACATATATGTACGTACCTACATCTACATGTATATATACATGCATATATAAATATATATACGTGAGTACAGGACACCACAAATAGACGTAGAACTCAACGAGAAACGAAAACGGAAAAACCATTTTTTTACAACAGAAAAAATAAGTACAGGACATACTACACAAGGAAAAATCCCCTATCATCAGCTGTCACTAGTTCGGCTCCAGCGTGTTTCGAAGGCAAGACAGGACACGACTCGCTAAACTAGTCCTTCTCGCCCATATCGCACACCCCATCAAACACACACACGCACACACACACACACACTCTCTCTCTCTCTCTCTCTCTCTCTCTCTCTCACACACACACACACACACACACACACACACACACACATCCATTTCATATACTTTCAATTTCTACTCTCTCATTACTCAGATGTCCAATACAATAGCTCTCACCTACATTTTCTTCTCTAAAAAGGTATGCGTCTATTTTTTCTATAAGCATATAACAATGACTTCTTCCATACTTCTCCACTTTACCTTTGGCTGCTATTTCTACCACGTCTATATATATATATATATATATATACATAGGGATAAAATATCCAGGTGGGTACCGTTCCAGCACTCAGTTATAATCCGTTATGGTTAACCGCTTCGAGTGGTATGGAGTACCTAGGGCTACTTGAGATAAACAATCCCAGTATATTTCATCCGATGGGTAACATCTGGGTTCGCTTTGCTGGATTATAAAGAGTTGAGCGAGATAATTACAATGAATATGGAGATTAATACATCTACATATTTTTTTTATCTCTACTGTCAATTATACACCACACACAGCACACTTCTACTGCATAGACATCTCGCAGTTGTATTTATACCCAGTCACGTTCATCCGTTCGTTAGCCTATGCAACTTTGTTCAAGATCCTGCCACCAACGTGGTCTGAAGCGAACTATATAGAAATATAAAATATGCAACTATGAAGAAGTATATTTTAGCTTTTCACGGAAGATTAGATTTTCATATCTAATCCAAACAGTTTATTTATTTCCACATCACTCTTGGATTTGGAAATATGTCTTCCAAAGAATTTGCAGTTGTCTACTTCTTTTTTATAACTTCTCCATTCAGAGAGTACAAGCTTTGATGGCAGCAAAAATAAGTTTTCACAACAAATTCCGGTATAGTTGGAATGTACACCATTAGAAGCATATTTGTAGAAATTTCTATTCAAAAATATCCATTTTCCCTAAAGTTATGAAGAAACAAAATCGGTGGGGCACTCTTGTGTAGATATGTCCTATCGGTAAAAAAAAAAAAACTATTACCGTGAAATAATTTACGGATTGTTAGAAGTAGGAGTCAATACACCACCACCTCGGCCACCCCATTCCGTTTACGGAAATAAGTGCAGTTATCTGCGAAATGGTCAAATTAACTGAAATGACTCGAAAAACCTGAAATATTATCAATTTTATTTAGTGTTTTCAGCGGTCAACATAGAAATAAACAAACTTTGCTTTTTATAAGGATAAAGATATACGGTACAGGTTACGAAACAGCAGTCAAATAACGAAATAAACATCTATTCGCTCACCTCACATCTCTTATCTTGTCAATTTACGCACACACACACACACACACACACACACCACACCACACCACACCACACCACACATACAGAGGGAGACACGCAACCAAAATCGGGCTCAGTAGTCGGCTCCACTATCCACTCCGGTATCCAGTAGAATAAGATGCGAGACACCAAACTCGAGACAGGCTAGAGTGCGGAGCAGAAGCCAAATCATAGAGCAGAAGTTCAGTAGAAGGGTTTAATTTTCTAGATTTTTACCTTAGATTTGGACTCGGGACTATATTTTTCGTATCACAAACCTAATGAGATCCTCCGTTACGTTGATTGGCAGCTCTGCCATCCTACATTTGGGTTTCCGGTTTTTATGCCAATGAATGTATATTCCAAAATAATGCAGAATAATATGATAAGGCTCTCAGAAGGGCACTAAATTTATCTCTGACATCAAGCTTAAAATAGCCCTTCAAGATTATTTAGTTATAAAGAATACCGGGGAGACTGTTAGGAACAATAGTATACCCAAAGTAACCCCTGGTCCAGCTACAAACCTCAGTAGGATGGTGGGGTTGTCTACTCACCACAGTGACAATAAGACCTCTCGAGAGGTGACGTAGCTCATCAAGCCTCGCAGGAAATCCGGACCTGTCCATTGTGGAATGGTTGGATCAATGGGCTCTATTTCCTATATCACACGGGGCGCGTTTCGACACCCGGGGCTTAGCCCGACGGGTCATCGAAGATCTCTACACACTACACTCTCTCGGAATGATAACAGCTGCTGGGTCGATTGAGCGGGGATGTCACCAGGACCTTGAGAAATTCCCTTGATTTGGGTGAATCTGGACCCTTCACTTCGGTGGGAGGGTCGCACCTGATGGCTGTGCATACATACACCAATGTGCATATATACACCAATATTGTATATAAATGTGGGATGGTTACGCATCACAGTAAGCTTTATATAGGAATCATTATTAACCCGATTAAGCAACACATATCGCTGCATAAACACTCCCAAGATGTAGGCACCCTACGTCACTAACCGAATATGTCCATCAGTTGAACGATAATAGAGTTAGTTATGACATGAGTTTGTTGGTATTGGGGTACATAGTACCTTACAGGGGTGGGAGTGGCCATGTAGGTTATGCACCAGAGAAGGGTTGGAAATCATTTTGACCAACGGTATGATTCCACATCATGTTTCTGTCGCTCAGGCCGCCCATTGAGCGGCTTTTATTCTATTGTCTTTTAGTATGTGCCCTGAGTCTAACAACACAACCCTCTTTCTGGCTGTCACGTTACTTACTATACTTTTTTCTGATTATCTCGTCTAATCCACTCGCCAACACCTTCATATTTCATTACTAATCCTGTCTTTGTAACCTTTCTACTTCGGAAACAGTGATTTCAACTACCAATAAATGACCCTGTGCCTATTTATTCTGTCTAGACTTGCCCTGCAGCTCACCTTTGTAACCGAAATTGTATACATCCAACGAAAATTATAAACTAACCAAAGAAATGATCTAGATATGATCTAGATGACTCAATGCTTTTTAATTATGTCTACAATGACACATTCGGGAAATTCAGTGGGTATCAATCAGTCAGCTGGAAACTGCTTGAGTAGGTTTGCTTTTTCACTATCTCTTTCCCATAGAAACTCCTAGAAACTGGAACGCATTTCAACTATTTCCTAGTTGAGTGGGTCATTGAAACACGAGTAACAAAAAGTGTATGTTCTTCTATAGCGTTTATACATACATATTAACTACACTGAACCGTATTAATGAAATATAGTGCCTTTTGTTGTTTCTCTATGTCTGTTTTAGCTCTGCATCATTTCAAAGTATTTCCGTCATCTCCCATACATACAGACTCACACATATTTCTACTCTACGATTCACAGATAAATCACCAGCACATAAATAACCGCCAAGCTCATACAGACTTGCCAACACCTACCTGTTGCTACCAATTCGTTTCTTCTTTCTTTTGTGCTTATGACCAACCGTTTGCCTATTGGTAACTCCCGTTCTTCAGACACCTAGTTCTGGTATCCGTCACAACTTTATCTATTTGCTATGCCCAAAACGTTGCTGCTATTTCTTTTTCTTTTCCACGGGACTCAAATTATTGAGTAGGCTGCATTAATTTTTAGCATAGTTTGCCAGTGGACTGAAACCAGGGAAAACGCGGTCGTGAAGCAAACTTCTTAACCACACGGTTG
>NC_043009.1:18541042-18573542 GCF_006345805.1 Octopus sinensis | reverse complement strand
TTTATATTTTTACATTAAGGTACATTCTCAGGTAAAAGTCACACACACCATTATACTATTATACTGGCGTTAGTGAAAACTTTCGGAGTCTTAAGCAGTTGTCTTCTAAACGAATACGAGATTACCTCGATGTCTCCGCGACAGGATAGTCATCCAACGCTTGCGATAAACACAGTGGCGATCGATAACCAAACCTTGGGGAAGCATTTGTTAGCTGACGTCATCCGTAGACGGGTTAATTTCTAAGATATTAAACCCATTAGATTTTAAATGGACTGTTTATTACTGATGCCGGGAGCTGGCGTGCCAATCGTCGTAAAGTCGATCGGTCGTAGGCCGAAAACGAACTGTGTGTGAGCGTATATGTATAATATATATATATATATATCTGTTCAACTCTTTCTCCTTTCCTCCCGGCTTCTCCAAAATACTTTTTACAATGGACATCCAGAGCCTCTATACCGTCATCCCTCACCACGAAGGACTGCGGGCACTTCAACACTTTCTCGACCTCCGCCCCAACCTCGAACCCGACACCTCCACACTCATTCGTCTGGCCGAACTTGTCCTTTCTCTTAACTGCTTCTCGTTCGCGGGCGAGTTCTACCAACAGATGGCCATGGGAACGCGAATGGGCCCCAACTATGCGAACCTGTTCGTTGGCTATGATGAGGCCCAAATATTCTCTAATTTCACTGGTCCCACTCCCGAACTATACGGTCGTTACATTGACGACATTATCGCTGCCACCTAACTCTCCCGTGAACATCTAGATTCCTTCCTCTCTTTCGTTCAATCCTTCCATCCTGCCCTCCACTATCTCCAACACCTCTGACTCCTTCCTCGACATTTCGGTCAGCATTCATCACTCCACTCTTACCATTCACTACAAACACACAGACTCACACTCATACCTAAACTTCTCTTCCTCCCACCCAAAACACACCAAGCTTTCCATCCCCTATTCCCAATTCCTCCGTCTACGCAGGCTCTGTAGTGACGACCATGACTTTGAGACTCAGTCTCAACGCATGGCTCGCCACTTCATCCTACGTGGATACCCCCTCACCACTATCCACACCGCCCTTCCGTAGACCGTGCATCTGCTCTCTCCCCCCGAACCCGCCCTGTAGTCTCCCGCCTCCCTTTTCCCCTCACTTACCACCCCACGACCCTACCTCTCCAACGCACCATTCTTCGAGCTTTCCGGCATCTCCAGTCCGACCCGTCCACTTCACACCTCTTCCCTAACCGACCCTCCCCTCCTTCAAACGAGCCCATAACCTACGAGACCTTTTGGTCCACAGCTCCTTCCCTGACCCTACCTCCCAACCTGGCTCGTTCCCCAGCTCCCGCCCACGTTGCCACACTTGCCCTTACCTCTCCAGCACCACCCTCCTCACTGGCACCCATCATCGACCCTATCGCATCATCAACTCCTTCACCTGCACCTCCAGCAATATCATCTATTGCATCTCTTGCTCTCTCTGCCATTCCCTGTACATCGGACGAACGGGACGCCGCTTGGCTGACCGGTTCGCGGAACATTTCCGTGACGTCCGCCTTGCCAATGACACACCGGTCTCACGCCATTTCCGCACCACCGGTCACTCCTTGCAACACTTGTCTGTGTTCGGTTTGTCCTTGCACAGAGGCCATCCGGATTTCCGTTTGCGCCGTGAACAGGGATTAATCTTCTCTCTTCGCTCTTTTACGCCATTTGGTCTCAACTCTCCCCACCTCCTCATCTAACCTCCCCCCGACTCCTGCTTCTCTTCGGTCCTTCATCTTTTCACCCCTACTCTCTTTCCCTCCTCTTCCCTTCTTCCCTCCTCTTCTTTCCTCTTTCTTCTTCCCCTTCTCTCTTTTTCTCTGCTCCCTCCCTCCTCTTCTCTCTTCCCCTATCCCCCCTCCTCTCCCCTCCTTTCCCCTCCTCCTCCTCTTCTCCTCTCCTTCCTTCTCCCCTCCCCCTTCCCCCTCATCCTCCCCTCTTCTCTCCCTTGTCCTCTTTCCTTCTCCCCCTCCCCCTCCTTTTTTCCTTCTCCCCCTCCCCCTCCTTGTTCCTTCTCCCCCTCTCCCCATCCCCCCTCATCTCCCCCTCCTCACTCTTACCTTTCCTCTTCTCCCTCCTCCCTCCTCTTTCCTTCTATATATGTGTGTATGTATGTATGTATGTATGTATCGCTTTCTCTCTCTCTCTTACCTGTTTCAGTCATTTGACTGCGGCCATGCTGGAGCACCGCCTTTAATTGAGCAACTCGACCCCGGGACTTATTCTTTGTAAGCCTAGTACTTATTCTATCGGTCTCTTTTGCCGAACCGCTAAGTGACGGGGACATAAACACACCAGCATCGGTTGTCAAGAGATGTTGGATGGGACAAACACAGACACACAAACATACATATATACGACGGGCTTCTTTCAGTTTCCGTCTACCAAATCCCCTCACAAGGCTTTGGTCGGCCCGAGGCTTTAGTAGAAGACACTTGCTCAAGGTGCCACGCAGTGGGACTGAACCCGGAACCATGTGGTTGGTAAACAAGCTACTTACCACACAGCCACTCATGTATGTATGTATGTATATATGTATGTATGTATGTATGTATGTATGTATGTATGTATGATATATATATATATATGTATGTATATATATATGTATATCTCTTATGATAAAAGGCAGATTTTCTCTGCCTGTGATTATGTTTCTTTTTTAATACAATTGTACAATATAGAATTTCTTCAATTGGAATTTACCTATGATTTTTCGAAGTAGATTCGATTGGGTCATAGCATATAAATTTTTTTCAATTTGACCCCCAATCAAGCAAAAATTCTAGAAAACTAAATATTTTACTATTTGCCTCTCTCATATCAACTGCTTCACTCCTTCTATTACCACACTTTCTCCTACTTTCTCTTTGCAAGTGTACCTTAAACCACTACTCAAAAAAAAAATACACAGGAAACAAAAACAAATAAATACATAACGATTTACTCCTCACACAATTTCTTCAATTGGAATTTACCTATGATTTTTCGAAGTACATTCCATTGGGTCATGGCATATAAATTTCTTTCAATTTGACCCTCAATTAAGCAAAAATTCGAGAAAACTCAATATTTTACGATTTCCCTCTATCATTTCAAATGCTTTACTCCTTCGATTACCACACTTTCTCCTACTTTCTCTTTGCAAGTGTCGCTAAATTTTCGTAGTATTAATTTGCGAGCGTACTTCAGTTGTCAATTGTTGAAAGAAAGAAATTGTCAGCTAAGAAGGTGTGTGTGTGTGTATGTGTCGGTGTGTGTGTGTGTCTGTGTGTGTGTGTGAGTGTGTGTGTGTGTGTGTAGGAAGTGAAGGATAAAAATATGGCAAGAAGTGGACAGATGTACATATATACATACATACATACATACATGTGTGTGTGTATGTATGTGTATTAATGTGTGTGTGTTATCTCTCTATATAAAGCTGAAGTTGTCTGTGTGCGCCAGGTTTGGTAGCCTTCAACTAACACTACCTCCTCCGAGACCCTGCGGCGCAAGTTGACCAAAATTGAGAGTATGATAGAAGGGTTGCTCTTCCTTCCGTACAAGATAAAATTCAAATCCGACCATGTTAACACCAAAAATTATTTACATCAAAAAGGTGCTTTTTTCTATGAAAATTCCTATTTTTTACGATTTTTTCACTGCTGTGTCGCCACTTTTCGGTGTATTTCAACAAGAAAAATGTTCACTTGAAGAGAATAACAAGCTACATAATGCAAAATTTTTACTTTTCAAAAATTCCAATTCCAGCGGGTCGAAACAAACCCGAGCAACGCCGGGCGATACTGCTAGTATATGTATATATATGTGTATATATGTATATATATGTATATATATGTGTGTATATAGTATTAATTATAAAAGATGGGTACAACACGTGTTTCGACCAGCTCTGGGTCTCTTCGGCTACATCAATAAAAAGTTTAGAGACTTCCTGAGTTGGTTTAGGTACCACTATAGGTTCATCAAATTCGAGAATGAGTAAAAACAGAAAAATTATCGAAACGGAAGAATTTCAAAAATGAACGTGAAAAGTATAGATTCCAGTTTAGAGAAAATGACGTAATGAACCTTCGGTGTTGTAACTGTTAAGAGAAAGAAAAGGAAGAAGTTGAAAAGAAGATAAATACTTAGATGTGCGTGTGTGAATGCGTATGTATATGTGCGTATATATATATAATATATATATATATATATATATATATATATGTATGTGTGTTTATGTGTGTATATGCATATATGTGTACGTGTATATGTACATATACACACATGCACACACACATACGCACACACACACACATATATATATAGACATACACATATACACGTACACATATATGCATATACTCACATAAACACACATACATATATATACGCACATATACATTCGCATTTACACACGCACATCCAAGTATAAGGGTATTTAAATACAACTAGATACACACGCATATGCACTCGTATGGACGAATATATACATATGTATGTATAGGAACTCATATGCGCAGGTACACACGTATATATATATATATACATAAATATACGTAATAGCATATATAAATATGCGCATATATTTGTACGTAAAGCAAGATACAGACATCTGTGCAAAGTCTGACACACACACACACACGTGTTAATACACTCGCGTATTCATAGAAGTAAATACATATATATGCATATTCATACATATACACATACATATACACACACATACATATATGTATGCATATACACACATAAACACACACCCACACACACATATATATAGACATACACATATACACGTACACATATGCATATAAACACATAAACACATACATACCTATATATATATATATGTACATATATATGTATATATATATATATTATATATATATATATATATATATATATATATATATATATATATATATATATATAATATAAGAGGGGCGTTCAATAAGTAATGCCCCTGACCCACTTCCCATAGCAGTAGAGCAACGAAACTTGGCACAGTTATAAATATACGTAATAGCATATATTTTCTACATAGGAACCACCCAGAGTTACGCATTTCTCCCATCGTTTGATGCAGCTCTGAAGACCGTTTTTGTAGAAGACCCCAGCTTGGTCCTCCAACTACGACGTGACTTCAGAAATCAAGGCTGCATCATCTGGGAAACGCTTTCCTTTCAAAAACAACTTCATGACTGGGAAGAGGTGAAAATCAGAGGGTGCAGGTCAGATGGGGGATGAGTTCATAGCCGCACGCCTGTGCTTCTGATCTGGCGACACGCGAGTTGTGGATCGGAATGTTGTCCTGCAGGAGGAGGATGCCTTTGCTGATCTTGTTCCGCCTCTTGATTTTGATAGCTTCTCTTAATTTCCTCAAAAGTGAAGCATAATAGACTCCTGTAATTGTGGCACCCTTTGCCAAGAAATCTGTCATCACTACTCCGTCCTGGTCCCAGAAGACTGTGAGCATGACCTTGCCAGCGGAGGGCTGCACCCTTGCCTTCTTTGGAGGAGGTGAGTCACGGTGCTTCCACTGCATTGACTGGGCTTTGGTCTCTGGATCATAGTGATGGACCCAGGTTTCATCCTGTGTAATCAGTCTTTTGAAAAATTTTGACTCATCTTCTTGGCACATCTTCAAATTCATCCTCGCGCTATCGACGCGTTCTTGCTTCTGGAAAGGTGTGAGCAGCCTGGGAATCCATCTGGCAGACACCTTTTGCATATGCAAATGGTCATGAATGATAGTTTCCACAGACCCGGTACTAATCTTGACCTCATGGGCTATTTGGCGAATAGTTATGCGTCGATCTTCCAAAATGGCAACCTCAACTTGACGGACAGATGCCTCATCAATGGCAGAAGGGGGCGACCAGATCTGGGAGCTGTTTCCACAAAGTTCCGACCATGTTTGAATTCACGATGCCAGCGTTTTACAAGGTCATATGATGGAGCATCATCACCATAAGTTACTTTTATTTCATCAAAAGTCTCCCGTGGTGTGCGTCCTTTCAAATACAAAAAACGCATCACTGCTCGATACTCAACAGGCTCCGTTTCACACTTGACTCAGTTCAAACACCTGTAAATCAGAAACCACAATTAGTTCAGAGCTGTGATTTGCCACTTAATCTATAGAGATATAGGTAATTGCACATGCAAAATTTCAGCTAGATCAAACTACTGCAAGTGGGTCAGAGGCATTACTTATTGAACGCCCCTCGTATATATATATATATATATATATATATATTATATATATATATATATATAATATATATTACTCTCTTTCTCTTTTACTCTTTTACTCGTTTCAGTCATTTGACTGCGGCCATGCTGGAGCACCGCCTTTAGTCGAGCAAATCGACCCCGGGACTTATTCTTTGTAAGCCCAGTACTTATTCTATCGGTCTCTTTTGCCGAACCGCTAAGTGACGGGGACGTAAACACACTAGCAATGCTAGGGGGACAAACACAGACACACAAACATATACACACACACTTATATATATATACATATATACGACAGGCTTCTTTCAGTTTCCGTCTACCAAATCCACTCACAAGGCATTGGTCGGCTCGGGGCTATATATTTTTCATTGTTTGATTTGCCTAATAGTGGTTTTATCTCTAATTTAATATTATATATATATATATATATATATATATATATATATATATATATATATATATATATATATATATATATATATATATATGAATAAATAAATTACACGCAGGTGTAATCAAATATTTTTACTTTCGACACATGTTTCGAAAATTCCACTGATACTATTCAAAAGAATAAATATTTTTACTAGTATTCATAAATTATCTGCTAATGTTGATATTTTCAATAATAACGCTGAATTCTATAACTCTGCCTTAATCAATGCAGGTTTATATACAGAGAAAATTTTCTACATTGATTCTGCTCAGTCTAATTGTAAATTCAATAATGTAGATAAGATTTCTAGTCGTAAAAGAATTATTGGTAACAAACATAACTTACGCACCGATACAAAGCGAATGAAGGCAGATAACCCTTATTTAATCCCCTATTATCGATCTAAAAGTAAATATAACACCTTCAAAAGTAATTACGCTATGAATACTAGTAAAAATATTTGGTTAATAATTCCTTACGGGAGACAAATTAAATCTAATCTCCCACTGCTGTTTCGTCAAGCTATTGCTAGGAATTTTCCAAATAATTCTAGATATTACCCTATTATCAATTCACATAAGGTTAGGATAGGTTTTTCAAACACAAAAAATTTCTTGCAAATTATCTCTTCTCATAATAACAAACTGTTAAATATTAATACATTTACTAATACTAACATTAATTTAGCTAATACCATCCAACCCTCTAGAAATATTAATAACAAGGTTATTGTATCTGAAGTCAATTCCAATAGAATTAAGTTTATGTCAAGTAACTCTAAGATTAAAAATTCTATATACCAGTGTATAATCAGTACTCGTAATAAAGTACGATTTTACATTGGAAGCACATCGTTAGAGTTATCTAAAAGAATTTCTATCCATTTAGGGATAGAAATAAACGGAATAGTACCGGTCTCAGCAAACTGATTTGGGATTTAAAAGACCACAATGAACAATTTCATTTAGAATGGTTGATTCTCTCAATTTCGATACCATATGACAAAGGCAAGAAATTCTGTCTTCTCTGCAATTCTGAGCTATTTTTCATTATTGTTTCTAAAAATACTCTAGTAAACACGGTTATAGAGCGAGCATACAGATGTAAGCATTGGCAAAAACATACTTTTAGTGCATATAAGTAGTCTCTATCATTATATATAATTTAAACTTTAATTTCCTTTATATTTAACATTCACTATTAACTAGCAGTATCGCCCGGCGTTGCTCGGGTTTGTAAGGGAAATAACTATATAAGCATTTTTAGAGAGTTACTTCCGTTATAGATGCCAATTCGGGCTTTCTTAGCCATTTCTGTTTTGGCGTCTTCAAGCCATGAAGTCGTTGTTCTAAAAGAACGCTGGTCTCCTTGACAACGCATTACGACGTTGATTTCCTTAAACTCCCTTCCCCACAGCTTCACGAGGGAGGGAAGAAGGGGGAGAAGCAAACACAGGTGCAGGTGTTTGAGCGTGGACGCCAACTTCGCCGCCATCGACACCCGAAAAATTATGCATTAAAATGGAATAAAAAATTATGTTAAATTATTTTTAAAATCGTAGACTCATCGTAGACGCGCGCTAATAGCCAGACGGGCTCGATATTACTCACGACTATAAGATACCCGAATTTGGTTAAACTGCACCGCAAAATGTGGGAGGAGTTAGGAATCTAAATCGTAGGAGACAGACACTCACACAACTACAGTTTTATATATATAGATATCCCTACTCTTTCTGTTAGCTACTTATGACGTTATATCATATAACGTTTTTTTAAACAATATTAATAGCGTTCTGTCAATCGCTAGACAAATCCATCATTTTTTGCTAAAATGTCTTATTGACGGGTTTCGTTTTTTCACTTTCCTGAAGAGAAGATTGCATTGTTTATACCATTTATTCTTTTGAATAGTATCAGTGGAATTTTCGAAACATGTGTCGAAAGTAAAAATATTTGATTACACCTGCGTTAAACTCCATTTATTTATTCATATTATTCAAAATATTCAACGTAAACACGAAGTTTCTACCTTTATAAACAAGGAGTTACAACAACTTTACTTGTGAGATTTTTGCTGCCCTGGTAACTATTCATTCATTTATCCGTGTTAATTGTTAACAAGGTAAAAATACACTCATATATTTATATATATATATATATATATATATATATATATATATATATATATATTATATATATATATATATATATATGTATGTATATATATATATATTATATATATATATATGTATGTATGTATTATGTATGTATGTATGTATGTATGTATGTATGTATGTATGTATGTTTGTATGTATGTATGTGTATGTATATGCATATATGCGTACGTGTGTATAAAGATATATATATATATACATGTGTGTGTGTATGTGTGTGTTTTCTTTCTGTATTGGTTAAGGTCGTGTGAGCTTTATGTGTACATGCGGTGTGTAGGGGTACAATGTGTTTATACTGGGATGGGTGGATGGAAAAACAGTCTATTTGGTAGGTGTCCGCCGTGTTGGAGCGTTTGTTTCATAGTCTTTTCACATTAACTGCAAACCGGATGTTTCCACTCACCTCCAACAATCGAGAGCAGTCGCAATATCTCATTCTAAATTGGCCACTTTTGATGAGCGTAGGGCTGTATAATTGGATTGTTACCTAACACTCCGTTGTACCCCTAGCATGAAACGGATTGGTAAGATCGGCCGTGATGGCTATATAATACTATACACTTCGGATAATATAATTATTTACATTTGACGGATATTTGTCCTCATCTTATATGTTGTTTACACAACGTTTCGGCTGATATACCCTCCAGCCTTCATCAGGTGTCTTTGAGAAATTTCGAACCCGGGTTCTCATTATTTTTCGATGTCATTATTATTACTACTACTACTACTACTACTACTACTACTACTACTACTACTACTACTACTACTACTACTAATACTACTATTATTATTATTATTATTATTATTATATTATTATTATTATTATTATTATTATTCAAGTCACTGCCTGGAATCGAACTCGGAATTTTGGGGTTAGTAGCCCGCGCTCTAAACCACTACGCCATATGCCCGTGGGCATATGGCGTAGAGTTTAAGAGCGCGGACACCTGGTGAAGGCTAGAGGGTATATCAGCCGAAACGTTGTGTTAACAACAAACAAACTGAGGACAAATATCCGTCAAATGTAAATAAATGTAAATAATGTACATAATTCTTCATCTCTTAAATATAGAACAGTGTGCGTGTAATAATACAATATACATATATATATATATACAGACATACACATACATAAATAAATACTTACATACACACACACATATGTACACATACACACACAAACACACACAGACACACACACACACACACACACACACACTCACTCACTATTCATCACATATATCATACATTATATGTATGAGCAGAAGCACCAATCTTTCGGCTGGTGTATGTTATGTTTGCTTGTACGAAACTTCTTTGATGTACATATTCTACCAATATATATAAAGTTTGAAATCAAACATTTCAAGCAATTTTGATATGATAAATATAGTGTAAAAGTTTCCATAAATTTCCTCAAAGTGTCTCAAATATAAACATTGTAATCATATATTTTTAAAGAAAACAATTGAATGAAGACGGTGGAGTGGGAGAGAGAGAGAGAGACAGATAAACAAAGACAGAGACAATGTTGCAAGCTAAGAAAGCAAAAGTCACCGAGTGTGCAAGGGAAAGAAGAAAAGTATTTTATCTAATACTTTTCTTGAAATAACGGGAAGGAATACTAACTAATTTTCTGAAAGAGAGGAGAATTCAAGGCCAAAAGGAGAATGACGTTGAAGAAAAGGGGTGAGGGTAAGCGAGAGAGAAAAAGTTATAAGGATATAAAAATAGAAAGACTACTGGAAATAAAGGCGGTAAATAAAGAAGAATAGGTGTGAGAATCAGCGTTGCAAGAAAACAGTAGAAGAGAATGGATAGAAAACTAAGACGTGAAGCCTTTTAAAACGGTTGACGTAAATTTACGCACGCAATGTACATGCTTTAAATCGGTCGACGTAATTATACGTCGCCTGACTTAGAACCTGTCGCCTGGGTTAGTACCGATCCACCTGCCAAGTGGTAGACCGATTAGATGTTTCATGTAAATATTTACAACCCGATAGGTTGGTCTTGTCACTCCGGCCCTGTCAGCTTCATCGTCGCGTGCTGTTTCATCGAATTTACGGACGTCGCGCCAAGCTCCATCACCTCACCTGTTGTTTTCTCCGGACAATGACTCGGAGAGTGAGTATTTTCCTATTTCAGAATCGGATGATTTCGGTAGCGATGATGATATTCCGGTGAATCAAAGGTATGGGCAGGTAGCAATGAATGGCCCTGGATAACAAAATGTCGTGTGGCGAGTGAGAGACAATTTCGTCCGACGGCATGGGTTTACTGGTTGGCCTGGCATAAAGGCAAACCTTGAACATGGAAGTTCGCCATTGGAAATCTTCCACGAGTTTTTGACGGATGAACTGTTCCAATATATAGCAGACAACACGAACGACTATACTGAAAACCATCCCCAGCATGTCAGACCTGGGCATGGTGGTGATCGGTTTCCAACGACAGGGGACAAAATCAAAGTTCTGCTTGCCCTGTTGATACTGATGGGCATCATGAAATATCCGACCCTGGCATCTTATCTGAATTAGGATCTAGCCACATCGACGCCTTTCATTTCGGAAACGATGCCACGTGATCGATTTTTGGCGCTTCTTCGAAATCAGCTCAGGCGATAACCAGGATGACAAGCTGCACAAAATACGTCCTATCGTTGACAAAGTGGCTGAAAATTTCAGAACGGCATATGTCCCCACACAAGACATTTGTACGGACGAGAGTTTGTGGAAATTGAAGGGAAGGCTCCGATTAAAACAATACAACCCAACCAAACGTGCCCGCTTTGGAGTCCAGGTTTATAAGGTATGCCAGTCAACTGGCAGAGCTTTTGGGTGCACATGGAATTACAAAATCTACACTGGTTAGTTCAGGTTGGATCTTCCAGCGTCTACTTTAGCATCAACTGATGTCGTGTTGTCGCTGAATGAAAACTTGTTTGACAAAAGCTACAATATTTATATGGACAACTGGTTTCCAGTTCAGACCTCTTCCTGCAACTGCAAGCGATGAGGACTAATGCCTGTGGGACTGCGAGGACGCACAGGAAAAACATGCCGCCCGATCTTCACAAGATAAAACTTCGAAAGGGGCAAAGAGCGTACCGATGCACCGATAGTGACATTCTCGCTCTAGTGTGACGTGATAAGAAAACGTCTGCATGTTATCCACAATGTATTCTGCAAGCGTGGAGGGCACTAGGAAACAAAATGCGGACGGTAATGCCGTAATGAAACCTAGCGTAGTTCTTTCATACAATGAAGGGATGGGCGGGGTCGATAGCTTAGATCAGTTGGCGACGACACACAAATCGGTGAGAAAATTTGTGAAATGGTACAAAAAAATTTCTTGTATATAGTTGACATGTGTGTCGTGAACTCACATTTGATTTGGCAGATGCTTGGCGGTGTGGGGGACTGTTTTCCCCCACCCCCACCGCCAAGAAGGCAAATGCTTCAAAGAGATGTACAGTATGTAAAGCAAAAGGGAAACGTAAGGAAACTGGATACCATTGTTCACAATATGGTATGCCACTGTGTATGATACCTTGTTTTGAACTTTACCATACTAAAGTGAATTTTTGAATTCATGTGATTGTAGCTACATGAAGTTGATCTGACTTGTGCTGTCGAGTGAACTTATTCAGGAATAATACTGCATGAGCGTCTTGCACAGGGATATAGTTTAGGTAAATAAACAGTACTTGCACTAAAGCGGTTGACGTAAATATACGCCGAACGTTATCTCACACTGAGTGCTGATCTCAATCGACGCGATTACCGGTGCCGCGCACAGGCAACCGAATGAATCACCACCGTAAACTGGTTAAAGCGGTTGATGTAAATATACGCTAAATCATTGTCGTGCGCTAATTTCTGATCTCAGCCGAGATGATTAGCGTCAATGCAACCTAGTTGTTTGATAAAACAAAACGTTGTCATAGGGTTAAAAAAACAACCTATGTCATTGTGGATAAAATTAGGTTTATGATTAAACCTGTAGTTGAAACCCTCATTAATAAAAGAACCTTGAAAACCACATTTTGACAATAGATTAAAATTGGAATTTATAAGAATTTTCTAAACAGTGTAGACTTTAACAATGGCTTTCTTTTAGTAAAAGTTACATGCTCCAAACTAGTTAACAAGCAGCTTTCTGTATTAAAGTATAATTTTATAAAGTGCATTATATATAGTTTAAACCGGTAAATTTCAAGTGTGAACCCTGACCTTGTTACATATTCAGTCAGGATAAGCGTAAAAGATAATATTAATATTTGTAATATGCATAATAAATATACAGCCTCTATTCTATCTCAGGATCTCATGCTCCAATCCTCAGGCGTGCACGTATAACACACACACCACGCGCGCACGCACAGAAATACACACATACATATATATCTATAAATGTATAATTGTTATAATCCTTAAAATGTTGGTTTGATTTAACGGCCATTTCGGTATACAATATACTTAGTAAACCAGTAAAGACACGACTATCTCTTACCATTTACCACATACTCAGGTACTTCCCGTACTTCGCTTTATTCATAGTGACTAGGCTATTCCATTCATCTCGTGGGTGGGGTGTACCATTATTACTAATTCCCTACAACATCTCCCCTTTTAAGTTTTTCTTAGGAAGTGTCATTTTATTTAGCAATAATATTTTTTATTCAGCCCACCTTCCTTTTTTTAGTTTTTTTTCGTACAGTTTAATATTTTTTTGCGTTTGGCATCTATTTTCAGGAACTCTGTATGTTTTCTTTTCCTCTCACTTGTACGTTTGGGTTCAATCACTTGCAGTAGCGTTGGTACTTGGAACGTATCGTACAACCATTTCATCGGTTCCTCCAACTTCTTTAGTTCGCTTTCCACGAATCTCTTTTTTCTGTCTCTCTTTTCTATGCCTTTTCTACTTTTTACTCAATACATCATTTTACCTATGCCTTCGGTAATTACACCATCTTCCCAACTCTGCTTTCCATTCTTGTATGCCATCATATACACCTTTTCACCAACTTTAAAGAATCTTGCTATATCTTCCCTGGCACTTTTCTTTTCTTGCCAGGTAGCAATTTATCAAAGACTTTCCTTGCAAACATCAGCTCCGCTGGTGAGATACCTGCTGGTGTATTCGGATTTGGTGTCACGCGGTACACTCTTAAAAATTGTTGTAGAGCTACCTCATTCGTGGTTTTCTTATTCGATTTTCTAAGGGCTCTTTTGAAGGTATCGACGAAGCGTTCTGCCTGTCTATTAGATCTGGGTGGTATGGCGCAGTAGTTACATGTTCTACCGCGAACGTTTTACAAAACTTTTTAAATTCAGCAAACACCAATTGCATTCCATTGCCAGACACCATCATGTCTGGGATGCCAAATATCTCAAACAGTTCCTGTAGAAAAGTTATCACAGTTGAGGAGGTCGGTTTTTACATTTACAAATTTCTTACAATTTCGAGAAAACTACCTCTAAATAGTAAGAACCATTTAAAGGACCAGCGAACTCGATGTGTAGTCTGGACCAGGGAACATCTACTTTTGAACGATGTTTACTTTTTATCATATGCAACTTTTAATTTCGTTTTGGCTTACATACAGCTGTTCCACTCAGTTTTTTGTTTCAGTCCCTCAGCTGCATTCGAACCTTCCATTGAACCGATTATATTTCCACTCAACATACTTATAGGCGCATTCCATACTTTGAATAGTTCCATCCACTTTGTGCCGAATAAATTAAGCGAACTTTTTAACACGTATATCTTTGCCTTCCTGACCTCGAAATTTTACATTACTTACGAATTCACTGAAAAAATATAATCTTTTACTCGTAACAGCATGTGCTACCTTTTTCGATTTAATTAATTTCGGTTTACCGACATATTTTCATGTTTTTTTTCTCCTTTTTTTCGATATTACTATCAGTGTCCAACTGCATTTTAACACTTGTATTTCTAATTTTCACTTTCGCAAAGTCGACCACTACGGAATTTGAACTCACCCAGCTCACTTCCGTAGTAGTAATAATAATAATTCTTTCTACTGTAAGCACAAGGCATCGATTGCATCGATCTCAGAGCGTAACTGGTACTTATTTAATCGACCCGAAAGGATGAAGTCGACCTCGGCGGAATTTGAACTCAGTACGTAAGGTCGAGCGAAATGCCGCTAAGCATTTTGTCCTGCGTGCTAACGATTCTGCTAGCTCGCCGCCTTAAATAATAATAATAGCTGATTGGAAGTGTTATCATTTACATTGTTTTGTCTTGGTATAAAAGATGGGCTACAGCAAATATTCTGCTCAATACCACAGATTTGCTTGTCAGTTGTTTGACCTTAACCAGTTGACCATGTCCCTTAGTGACTCACGATATGTGCATCTCTGATCACGAGCAGAAGTAGTGGGGAAGCATCATAGCCGTGTGTTGAAAGGAATTCTTGGAGGTTTGGATAATTCACTTTTGGAAACAGGGGTGGTTCGTTCAACATCCTTAAACAATCTTTATTCAGGGACTTTTTGAGCGGGATGGGTTACTCGACCAGAAGAAAATACTAACTGGGCCCCACCGGCAAGGTCATGAGCTGTTTTACTTGATATGAGATCACCATGTTGCGCACATATGGTTGTGATGCATGTGCTTGGTGTACCCTTATCAGACGGGTAGTCATGATGGGTATACTGGGCTTCGTATATTTTACCCCAGTGTCACTTTGATGGCACGCACTGATCTCTCACTCAATAATAATAATAATAATAATAATAATAATAATAATAATAATCCTTTCTACTATAGGCACAAGGCCTGGATTTTTTTTGGGTGGGTGGGGGATAAGTCGATTATATCGACCCCTAGTACTCAGCTGATACTTAATTTATCAATCCCGAATGGATGACAGGCAAAGTCGGCCATGGCAGAATTTGAACTCAGAACATAAGGACAGGTGAAATACCGCTAAGCAGTTTGCCCTGTGCAGTAAAGATTCTGCCAGCCTGCGGCCTTCAATGGTAAAAATAATAGTAATAGTAATGGTTTCAAATTTTTCCACAATGGCAGCCATTTTCTTGGGCGGGGATGAGTCGCTTACATCGCCCCCAGTGCGTAACTGGTACTTATTTTATCGACTCCGAAGGGATGATAGGTAAAGTCAACCTCGGCGGAATTTGAACTCAGAATGTAGCGACGGGCGAAATACCGCTAAGCATTTCGTCCAGCGCGCTAACGATTCGGCCAGCTCGGCCATAGAATACATATATATGTGTGTGTGTGTGTTTGGTCTCTTGACAACCGGTGTTCGTTTGTTTACGTCCCCATAACCTAGTGGTCCAGCAAAAAATGATCGATATAATAATACCTAGCTTTAAAGAAAAACGTATTGAGGTCGATTCATTCAGCTAAATGTTCTTCAAGGCGGTGCCCCAGCATGGCCGCAGTCTAATGACTGAAACAAAAACTAAAGATAAATACGCAAAACTACGTATCAATAATTATCGGTGGAATATTAGAAATTATTTAAAGAAAGCAGCAAAGGAAGCAGCCGCACATGAAAAGAATTGGACGGGTATATTAGGTTTGGCCTATGGTTATCAACAGTTCTCATTTTCGGGGTCCTGATGAAAACACCCACGAGGACAGAACCTCCCTCTGGACTATGTGAATGCGCGGAAGACTATGGAAGAATTTCTGAATAGCATTTAAGCATCAAGTTTTAATAAAATCAACTTTAAATGAATTTCAACACGATGAGATTTTCAAAGATGCGATATGTTGTTCTTTTATTTTGCTCATTTTTGTGATTGCGGTTATATAATTAACGAAACATTTTACATCTCGGAGAAGTAGTATTCAGAAACTACAAAGATAAGATTTAGAATTGTTTGGTTTATTTTGTTTGTTTATTTATTTATTTTTCTTTCGTCGTAGGGGGGTTTTGTCATTAAGGATTTTTGTCCTTGGTTTCTTTTTATCTAGGGGGTTTCGTCCGAGGTGGGTCAGAACAGTCAAACTACTCACGTTAAAAACTACAGACAAATTTGGCTGCCAAAACATCTATAATTATCATAGGCTCTCGCTAATTTCATTACAATACCTATTTCTTTACTACCCACAGGGGGCTACACACAGAGGGGACAAACAAGGACAGACAATCGGATTAAGTCGATTATATCGACCCCAGTGCGTAACTGGTACTTATTTAATCGACCCCGAAAGGATGAAAGGCAAAGTCGACCTCGGCGGAATTTGAACTCAGAACGTAGCGGCAGACGAAATACCTATTTCTTTATTACCCACAAGGGGCTAAATACAGAGCGGACAAACAAGGACAGACATAGGTATTAAGTCGATTACATCGACCCCAGTGCGTAACTGGTACTTATTTAATCGACCCCGAAAGGATGAAAGGTAAAGTCAACCTCGGCGGAATTTGAACTCAGAATGTAGCGACGGGCGAAATACCGCTAAGCATTTCGTCCAGCGCGCTAACGATTCGGCCAGCTCGGCCATAGAATACATATATATGTGTGTGTGTGTGTTTGGTCTCTTGACAACCGGTGTTCGTTTGTTTACGTCCCCATAACCTAGTGGTCCAGCAAAAAATGATCGATATAATAATACCTAGCTTTAAAGAAAAACGTATTGAGGTCGATTCATTCAGCTAAATGTTCTTCAAGGCGGTGCCCCAGCATGGCCGCAGTCTAATGACTGAAACAAAAACTAAAGATAAATACGCAAAACTACGTATCAATAATTATCGGTGGAATATTAGAAATTATTTAAAGAAAGCAGCAAAGGAAGCAGCCGCACATGAAAAGAATTGGACGGGTATATTAGGTTTGGCCTATGGTTATCAACAGTTCTCATTTTCGGGGTCCTGATGAAAACACCCACGAGGACAGAACCTCCCTCTGGACTATGTGAATGCGCGGAAGACTATGGAAGAATTTCTGAATAGCATTTAAGCATCAAGTTTTAATAAAATCAACTTTAAATGAATTTCAACACGATGAGATTTTCAAAGATGCGATATGTTGTTCTTTTATTTTGCTCATTTTTGTGATTGCGGTTATATAATTAACGAAACATTTTACATCTCGGAGAAGTAGTATTCAGAAACTACAAAGATAAGATTTAGAAATTGTTTGGTTTATTTTTGTTTGTTTATTTATTTATTTTTCTTTCGTCGTAGGGGGGTTTTGTCATTAAGGATTTTTGTCCTTGGTTTCTTTTTATCTAGGGGGTTTCGTCCGAGGTGGGTCAGAACAGTCAAACTACTCACGTTAAAAACTACAGACAAATTTGGCTGCCAAAACATCTATAATTATCATAGGCTCTCGCTAATTTCATTACAATACCTATTTCTTTACTACCCACAGGGGGCTACACACAGAGGGGACAAACAAGGACAGACAATCGGATTAAGTCGATTATATCGACCCCAGTGCGTAACTGGTACTTATTTAATCGACCCCGAAAGGATGAAAGGCAAAGTCGACCTCGGCGGAATTTGAACTCAGAACGTAGCGGCAGACGAAATACCTATTTCTTTATTACCCACAAGGGGCTAAATACAGAGCGGACAAACAAGGACAGACATAGGTATTAAGTCGATTACATCGACCCCAGTGCGTAACTGGTACTTATTTAATCGACCCCGAAAGGATGAAAGGCAAAGTCGACCTCGGCGGAATTTGAACTCAGAACGTAGCGGCAGACGAAATACCTATTTCTTTATTACCCACAAGGGGCTAAATACAGAGCGGACAAACAAGGACAGACATAGGTATTAAGTCGATTACATCGACCCCAGTGCGTAACTGGTACTTATTTAATCGACCCCAAAAGGATGAAAGGCAAAGTCGACCTCGGCGGAATTTGAACTCAGAACGTAGCGGCAGACGAAATACGGCTACGCATTTCACCCGGCGTGCTAACGTTTCTGCCAGCTCGCCGCCTTTTTCATTACAATACCTGAGTTTCCCGAAGAAATGTTGAGTTCTTATAGAATAGATTCTTATTTAACAAAAACACAAAAAAAAGAGAAGAAAAGAAAAAGAACCTAGAAGAAGCAGAAAGGAATTTGACGAGTCAAGATTGAATTATAAGGAGATTTTTTTTTAATCTTTAATCAAAACAAATTTACATGTGCAGTTCTTTCAAATCGTGGGTTAGATATGTTATTAATCCTTTTCCTCTGCATCAAAATTGAAAATGAGAAAATTTTTTTAATACGACAAAATTTATTTTATTTGATCTCAAGAAAATTGAAAATGAAAACATTTGCAAGAGCCTCACTTCACGAAAGCTAGCTTTTTCTGTGTCAGTATATTGTATACGGTTAACAAACCTAATTATCTCCCTTATACCAGCGGCTTCTCTTAGAATCCTTGCGAAATTTATAAACCTAATAATACTTTACGTCCTGTTACATCGCTCCTTCCCTCCCTCCTCCTATCTATCTATCTATCTATCTATCTATCTATCTATCTATCTATCTATCTATCTATCTATCTATCTATCTATCTTTCTATCTATCTATCTATCTATCTATCTATCTATCTATCTATCATATATATATATATATATGTATATATATATATATTATATTAGTTTCAGCTCAGA
This sequence comes from Octopus sinensis, assembly GCF_006345805.1. NCBI lineage: Eukaryota > Metazoa > Mollusca > Cephalopoda > Octopoda > Octopodidae > Octopus > Octopus sinensis. The sequence continues at coordinate 18,554,024 of NC_043009.1, read as the reverse complement.
GCTGCGGCCATGCTGATGCACGGCTGCACCGCCGTTTAAAGGATGAAAGGCAAAGTCGACCTCGGCGGAATTTGAACTCAGAACGTAGCTAAGCATTTTGCCCGGCTTGCTAACGATTCCACCAGCTCGATATATATATATAGGCAAAAACGGTAAGATAACAAAAGAAAGAAAGAGACCTCAATATTATGTAAATAGAGGAAATTTATCTTTAAAATAATATGTGACAATTATTCGGTAGCCAAGATAAAACTCTGAGTTTCAGATGCCGAGGTGGAAATCCAGATAACCGAAGAGATGGTGTTGTGGATTTCCACCACGGCATCCGAAACTCAGAGTTTTATCTTGACTACCGAATAATTGTCACATATTATTTTAAAGATAAATTTCCTCTATTTACATAATATTGAGGTCTCTTTCTTTCTTTTGTTATCTTACCGTTTTTGCCAATATGTATATATATATATATATAATATATATATATATATATATATATATATATATATATATATAATATATATATATATATATTATATATATATATATAGAGAGAGAGAGAGAGAGAGAGAGAGGGGGGGAGATAGATAGATAGATAGATAGATAGATAGATAGATAGATAGATAGATAGATAGATAGATAGATATATAGATAAAGGTCTGTCTGTTGCAGTTAATCTCTGTATTACTATCAGCCTGTATATTTTACTCTTTATATTAACCCTCTCTTTTTTTCTTTTTAAATGTTTAAAATCTTTCTATCCTTGCTCTCTCTCTCTCCCTCCCTCCTCTTCATTTATAAACACTCTCTTCACTGCCATCTCTTCCCGTTTCCTTTTCCCTCGCTAATATTTTATCTTTTATCTTTCTTTATAACTCTCTTTCCAATTCTTTTCTTTTACCTATTTCCACACACACACACACATACACTCCCTCCCTTTATTCTCAATGACAACACTCTTTCATACTTCCCATCCCTCTTGACTCTCCATCCAATCACTCCAACCTCTCTAATGAACTCTCACACCTCTCACTTTCACTCATTCTTCATTCACCCAACACTTAAAGTAACATTAACTCAAATATGTTATGATTGTTTTTACACACAACATATGCAGTGCTGTGCCTGGATGCTGATATAGTTTTGGATGACTGGCATCTTTATCCAGGTGGCTGAGTAGTCGATTGTGGTGAATGGTTCAATGAATCGGCAAGATATCTATGTTTAAAAAACAGCGACCCTATTTAGTTAGATGCTATTATGGTCGAAAAGTTTGCTAATTTAGCTCGTTTATCCTATTTTCTTCAGGGGATTACTTCGCACATGGACTTCAAATTAGTTGTCCACTGAATTCTATTATTAAAAATTTATTTGCATTTACGATTAATTTAATCTGGTATTTTACCGATTTAATCAAGTGGTTCTGAAATGTTCATTACAAATGTAGTCTGGCATATTTTTCTTTTCTTTCTTTCTTTCTTTCTGTCTTTCTTTATTTCTATATCTATTTATTTTACCGTTTGGATGAATGGGCTCCTAATTCGAATTAGGTTTATGATCAAGTGATACAGTCACATTGTTAATTTAGCTGTGTATCCTCTATAATGTTATTTTATTTATTTCTTCGGCAAACTGTCACACAGTTATTGATGGCTAGTCAAGCAAAATAGTTTTGTTGACTCGCTACACGGTGATTAGTAATGAATATATTAAAACCGGTAATAATCCAAAATTATGAAGAATCATTTCATCAAAATCATCAAAACATCCTGTGAAATTAATAATGGACTCAAATATGATCGCCCCCAAATAGTGAGGCCAAATGATCTTTGTGGCTATCGTCACTGCGTGTCGAAATCTTTAAGAAAAATTCATTAATGTATCTTATAGATGTAATTTTCGACGCTGAATCCGAATTTATTATTCATTTATTCCAGAAAAATTTTGCAAAAATGCTACAGGTGTTCAACGTTTGATCATTTTCAGAATTTTCAGCCAATCAGAAAACAGCGCGTTCGCCGCCTCTTCCATCAACTGTCACAATAGCGAGAAGGGAGGAGGGTACCGAAAAACATTAAAAGATATGCGGGCAAATTAAATATTTAAAAGCTACGAGCAAACCAACTGGAGTTGCTAGCAATAACAGTCAAAACATTAAAATATACACGAGCAAAGTAAATAGTGAAAAACATTAAAACATTCACTAGCAAATCAAATATTTAAAAGCTACGAGCAACATTGTTTAAAACAGACATTAATTAGTTAAAAAACTGAATAACGAAAGTTTGCAATACACTCTAGGATTTTATAAAATAAATTATCTTTCTCATATCTTCTTCTCCACATAAATTCACAAAGAATTGGGACGGTGTATCCCACACCGGCGTTTGTTTCCACATACTCTCAATTTCCCAGGTACTCTCAATTTCCTAGGTACTCTCAATTTGTCGATTACACTCAATTTAGTAGTTACACTCATTGTGCGCATGCACAGCATCTTTGGTTACTATGGAAACAGAGTTCTTCGCCATCAGCTATGGAACATGTGGTGCGTCTTTGCTTAATATGCCAACTTTTGATTGGCTAAAATACCCAAATCTTGCAAATTTTAAAGGCTAATAACTTTCTAATTATGAATTTGTAGGAAAAATTAATTTCATTTTCATAATTAGTATAGAAAACTTAATCCATATACTAAATTTGAAAACTATTGGAACAAAATTGTAAACAGTGACGATAGCCACAAAGATCCAGGTCAAATTATTACCAGTACCTGTTTTAAGCCAATTTAAGACAGATTTGTTCAAATTGGCACCACGCCAAGAGAGGGCTCCGCGCACACGCTCGTGCGGAGGATGCTACGATGAATTTTTAGCATATCATTGTGGTTACTGGTGGAGCCTCAAACCCTTAACACTTTTTGACTGAGACTGGTGTACTACATGAAGCTTAAAACACCAATCTTCAACTTTTGTAGAATAGATAGCTCCACTGACAATTCTCTAATTGGACCCTGCACGACCTGATTATTACTAACTATTTGGCTAGGTGTCCTTTCTTTTTCTTTCGTTAATGACAGGACATAGGATAAAGCTCATGTTCTTTATACATCCTCTGGATAGTCATCCCGCAGATATTGCAGTGTTGGGTAAAGCTTGTCGAGTCGATTATGGTGGGTGACTTAATTGCAAATTAAGAGTATGTGAAAAATCAATACTCTGTAGCAGAGATACGGGTATGTGAAGAAACTAACTGGTACAAATATTTCAAAATAGCAAACGATTTGTAGCTGTAGATGAGAGAGTTGGGACAGAGGTGCAGACAGGAGATAAAGTTAGACTTGCTGATGCCCAAGTTGAAAAAAAATGTGTTTGCTAGGCGTCTTGGATTGCTAACCTATCTGAGTAGATTACAGTTTTAAATATGTGTGTTACAAATGTAATTCAATAGATAATCAGTTTAGTGAGGCTGCTATAATCCAGCAAGGCGTGCTTCTATGGTCTAACTGATACGATTTTCAAGAAATTAGCAAGTTTATGTCATGTACACGCGTGCATAGGTGGCTCTATGCACATAGATATACATTCATTCAGTGTAGTCAAGAAACAGATAGACAGATAGATAGATAGAGAGAGAGATAGATAGATAGATAGATAGATAGAGAGAGAGAGAGAGAGAGAGAGAGAGAGAGAGAGAGAGAGAGAGAGAGAGAGAGAGAGAGAGAAGAAGTCATTTTGTCAGACGTCAATTCTTTCTTAGCGTTGGTTTCTTTGATTGCTTAGTACAATGTCATTCGTGAATCTTCTGTCATAATTTCACTTAATCTTTCCAATCCTATGTCGATATTTTTGTGGGATTCTGTTGCCATCAATGTCGCTTTCTGTTACAGATTTTCTTGTTTCAATCGTTGTTGCCGCTATCCTTCAACGGTTTTTCCTTTTCCACTGATGTCTTAATATTCCATTATTATCGCTGTCCTTCAATTTGTCTCACTACCTTCAAGGCTCACCAATCATCAATAAAGTCCCCTATTTTAACCACGCATGCATTATATATAGTGTGGGAGAGATATTATTCAAGTAGTTTTTGCCCTTTTATCGGTTTATTTGGCCTATCATGCGCATATAATGTAGCTATGTATGTGTGTGTATTTGTGGTGGTATTTTTATATGTATGTACCGGCTCTTTATAAACGTATGTCTATGCCTCTAAGTGCATTTACTTCATGTGCTTGTCATACTGCATGTATGTGTATGTAGCTATGTTTGTACTTAGATGTGACAATGTATTTGTTGTATGTATGTACGTACGTCAGGTCACTCTTAGTGCTACTGGTAACATGTACCCCAGTACCAGTCGGGCTGTCGGCGACTAAACCGGCAACCCTGCCAAACCTCGATGGTTTTTGTTGGATACTCTGTAAGACGAAAAACAAAACCTGTCAAAAAAAAACCAGATGAACTCAGCTGAGTCAATCGACATCCCTCTAAGAGCAATTCTGAAATAACGCCTCATTGCGAAGACAGATCTTTCTCTTGCTTGTTTCTGACTCGTTAGCATGGTAGGTAAGAGTTTTAGCGGTGTTGAGCAAGCTGTTATTGATTTTGAATTCGAGCACGGGCATTATTGACAGCCATTGTCTTTAACTTCTGGAATAAAATGATTTATTAGTGAAAGTCATACTCGTCTATGAATTAATTGCCACTATGTTTCTATGAATGTGTTGAACGTATGAGTTAGTGTGTATAAGCATGTATCTGAAATTATGCATATGTTGTGTTTACGGGGTCACCAATTGCAGGGTTTACATGTAACTACTATTGAAGTGAAGATCTAAACTTCTCACGACCAAGTGAAGAACACCGAAGAATATAGAATATTATTTACATGTTTATTTGCCGGTTTATTTGCAATAGTATATAATAATAAATGCGAAAGCGAATGTCAGTGTGTCAGTGTGTCACACTTTTTCAACTTCACTCCTCCGACTCTCTCTATCAGTATTCAATGACTTTTCTACTGTTCTTCATTCTTGTTTTTTTTTTTCTTTTGAAAAAATATTTCTCTAAATATTATAACGATTTCCAAAAGTAATTTCCAGAATAAACATTTTGAAAAAAATCTTTCTCTAAATATCATAACTGTATCAAGTAGTTTAACCATAAGAAGTGCTTCATAATGTTCGGAACTGAAATACGTATTGAACTCACTCGCTCATACAATATTACCTCTCATAACTCTCTGCCATAAAAATGTTGGAAACTCTAGTATTTTTCCAGATATTAATAAAATTTGTCGGACCTATTTACATGCCGTCAGCCGTCGTAGCCATGGAAACTTAGTGCAATCTGACTACATGAAAATTGTTCATTGCTTGAAAAATATTGGTCAAGTTTAGAAAAATTTCATATGTACTGAATGCATGAAGTGTCATTGTTAGGCCCAAGGCCCAATGAAGAGTCCTCTACAGGAGCTAGCTTAGAAGCCGGGTTTTAAGCTTGTTGTTAATAATTGACAGTGATAAAACTTCGTCCTCTTGTTGGTAGTCGGTCGTGTGCAAGTTGCGTTCTTCTGGTAAAGAGAGACAGAATGAGGATTGCAATCTGCTGACAGAGAGGAAGAAAGGATAAAGATGGTATTGTGCTTTTTTGATTCCGGCCGAAAGCTGCATTTCGAATGCCGATTAGAAAGTCGAAGAGGGCGGAGAAAGAAATGCCCTCTGTTATATAGTATATGGCCAGGAAAGTAAGTCAAATCCTAAACAAAGGACTGACCCATGACCAGCAAAAGTTCTTAGGTCAAGTGCTTCCCATTAACCATCCGGAGTAGAAATGCAAACACAAATGATTTCAGACTTCTTTGACAAGTGAGTGGATTCGGTTTCGAGTCTCAGGCAGGGCCAAGCGAGGTCCCTGCACATATAATTGTATGTCCATGGGGCTATATATGTATAATTGTGTGTATATGAATATATACGTTTGTTCATATGATTGTGTGCGCGCGCGAATGAGTATTTATTGCAGACAAACTCCGATTTAGCATTTTTTATAAGTATAAATTTTCAACATTATCTCTATGATGCAGTGGATTATAGGAATTAATACTCTATGATTCAGTGGATTATAAAAATTAATACTCTATGATTCAGTGGATTATAGGACTTAATGCTTAAAGTGAGCAATTATCCAAGTGTTATCAGCCGTGGGAAAGGAACTTAGTCCTTGTCTGTAGTCGCCATAAGACATCATCAGCTGAAGTAAAAACTCTACATTGTAAGGAATTTGACGGCTTTTGTGTATTCCAACAGTGGAGAGGTTACAGGTGTAAAGGTTAATTTTCTTTGCATACAGAATATTTACATTTTGCTGCTGGTTTATTTGGAAGTGTTCATACATCGATGACGGTAAGTAATAATCGTTAACTCCACTGTGAATGTAAATAAAAGGTTAGGGCTTATTTGACAGCTCAATATTCAGTAAAAGGTATCACTCAAAGTGGTATATTCTTAGAAAAGTATTCGTTATGTTTAGCACCTGAAACTGTTATCCAATGATATTAACCCTTTGTGTTCTGATCTGCGGGACTTCTGATTAGTAGGCCTTTTGATAAATTAAAATATTACTACTAAAAGAATTGGAAGGTTTCAGTGCTTTTAGGCCCCTCTCCACTCCGAGGCACATGTATAAAACCCAAAGAACAGGTACATAATTTATTCATTTATTTATTTAAATACTTATTTTATTTATTGTACAGTAAAATCAAATTACTTTGAGTAAATACATGTTGCAATAGATTATATCACTTTCGCCATGAAACAGTGCAAAAACTATTTATTAATGTTTGTATATTCAAAGCAAATAAGTTTTATTTATTTATTTTATATTTTGCTTAAAAATGAAATCATCTATTCTGGTCACAAGAGACATCCAAGCCTCGTTCTGGTATCTGGTCTCATGATGTTTTTGTTTTTAATTATTTTGTTGCAATCGTTGTTATTCCTCTTTACTTGTGCGAACTATTTATAAGACAGAGATAAATACGACATAGTTTTCCGCAGTGTGTAACGCAATGTACTGCAGAGTAATTGTTATGCTGTTAGAATAAGATAGTGCACTGTATCGTTACAGTTGTTTCTGTGTGATCAAATTCACCGACATTTTCACGAGAATACTTCACTGACTATAATTTATGGCATCAGAATCCAGAGTTTGCATAAATCGGTGAAATTGCTCTAGTTTCTGAATGTTGAAGATCAAGGGTGAGCAAGAAGATCCGGCCCGCGAAAGGATTTTCACCGACGCACAACTATTGGGATGTTATGTTTATCCGGCCCGAACGACCTTTCGTTATTCTAAGTGTTTCACACGAGTATACTAATAGTGTATCTAAACAAACACTGGTATATAGGAAATCCCGGTTAGTAGGAACACCTCATTAATACGTACCCGTGCGCGCGCATGTTTTCAAGTATGATCGTTCTATTTGTGAATACAAATGGTGTCAGTATGTTTCAAAAAAAAATCTACGTTAATTATTTGCTTGATGAAGAATACTTGATTAATTCTAGCAAGGTCAGTATTTCTCCCCTTTTCTTTTGGTTTAGACACAGTGGATATGCAAGCGTTTTCTATGTAAGACTCATCACTCGTCTTCTGTATCAGTTGCATGGTGGTACTTTCTCAGGCTTGATGACTTCTTTTTAACCACCAGTATTGCGACCAGTTCACGCGCCGCTATGCATGTCACACAACTTCTTGAAATCTCTTGCAACAACAGGAGATATGCCAGATGTTCTACGATATATGTTGAATAACTCACTTTGGAAATAAAATCAAAGAAAAAAAAATTCTCATTGCAATAAAGCAATCAATGCAAAATGCAGAAAGTTGATATTGAGTACAGAAATGATCGAACTCGTATGTCTAGCAATGTTGCTGCGAAGAAAGTGGCAAATATCAGGCGACATTACCGGACGGAAAATTTTTGGAAATTTACTAAAGATGAAAAATGAAGCTGAGCGGCTGAAGACTTGTAAGTGAACTAACGCACTGTTTTCCCTGGCAAAGCAATGAATTCGTGTCCAGCTACAAAGTCTCAATACAAATTGCAGAAAAGACGCTTGCTGGCAGTGGTGGCCATTGTTTACTCTCTCTTTACTGTCTCTCTCAGCCAGTCTGCGACAATGGATAGCATAATGCTGAAACTTTCTTGAAGGATGCTTGCAGCAAATTGCAACTTTTTCAACTGCGCTTAACGAGAGCCCATATATGGGATATAGAGCTCAACTTAAAGTATTTGAGCGAAGAGTCACATTGAATTTTCAAATTTTAGAAATGTTTATTCAATTTATCCCTGCGAACGATACTGGAGCAAATATTTTGAAGCTTTATTGAAAATGGTGTTAGAGAGTTAATGGACCATTTGCAATGGCGGGACAGAAAAACGGTATAATTGCGTTCTTGCGAGGATAAATGGAACGCATCGAAAGCGCACAGAAACTGATCAAAATATATTGAACAGATTATGAAGAGGTATTAATCCTGGGCGTTTGGGCTTGATGGCCTTTCGTACCTACCTCAGCAAGTTGGCATAATACTCTTTGTTGATGATGTGACTCGTTTGAAATGACCTTGGTCTTCATTAGAAGCCGGACAAGAGGGGGGTTCCCACTGCATGGCTCGTTTCTTTGTCTCTGCTTCAAAGTGATGTGCCCAACACCATCCTAAATTAGGAAACATTCAAAAGAAACCAGCTGGATCTACCTCAGACACTGTCAGATTTTCCTGTGATATGATCTACCAGGTGCGCTTTTGATCAGGTGTTAGAGGACGCGACACCAGTCGGGCAGAAACCTTCGTCATGACAAGTTCGTAGTGGGGAATATTCTCAACCCTCTCACAGGATATACTAATAGCATTGCTGTTTGATTTGTAAGTCAATAGCCTGTCATCCATCACCATGTGGTGAACAATCAAAGTTTTTCTCGGTGGTGGAAGTTGCAGGACGTCCAGACCTTGGGTCATCTTCAAGATGACCCTTCCTCTCCTAAATTCTCATGCCCGCTTTTGCACCGTTGATGAAATTGGAGCGTCGTCCTTTAATGTAGCAACCATGTCAGCATAAATGTCCTTGGGAAGTGGGGTGGGGGCTAACCCTTTTTCTGCAGGTACTTGATAATACCATGATGCCAAATTTTGTTGACTTTTGGCTATTAGTTACTTTCGAAGTCTACTTTGAACAGTCAGATGTCAGTTTACCTGTAAAGAAACAATGCAGTTATTAATAAGAAGATCTGAGATTAATGCATGCAAGATTTCACAGCTCAAGCATCACTCTTTTATAGTCAGCCTCTGAACCTTTTAGCCCTTCATTGCATGTATGTATGTATGTATGTATGTATGTATGTATGTATGTATGTATGTATGTATGTATGTATGTATACATGTATGTCTGTACGTATGTGCCTATACACACACACACGTACTCATACAAATATGCATATAAATATCTACATATATATACGTGTATGTGTGTGTGTGCGTGCGTGTGTGCGTGCGTGTGTGTGTGTACACATAAATTTTAGTATGCGCACTTGCTCTCTAGTTGTGTAGCTGCAGGTTAGTTGGTCTCATCTGGCAGACCTGTGGTAAGCAGGTTATTCGGTCAATCATTAAGAGTCGACCTCCAGGTCTGTTGTTCGAGGTACTTCTGCATAACTAAGTACCATACTGCTACACGTGTGCATGTGTACTGTGCAGTCTAGAAATGCTGTACTTGCATCACCGCCAGGTCTTGTTTTGTCCACCTTTTTTTCTTGTTATTGATGCTGTCCTTGCTGTCTAATCGTTGTTCAAAGCTGTTTTAGCCGTGACCATCCCATTTGCTTCTTCAAATATAGTTTGTCCATGATCACCTTAGACTTCTTACTTTTAACACTGAGTGTTATTTTCTTGCAGATTGAGTGATTTCCTGATTTTCAATCAGGATTCGAAGTACTGGTTGTATTATTCATCCTTTTTCGATCATTGAATACAAATGGTGACTGCGTGACCTCGTTCGGATGATTTTCATGAGTCAGCATCGCACACTTGTTCGTCAATTCGTCCAAGGTTACCCATTCACAGCTGAGTTGACTAGATCAACTCGAAATGGAGTGTTTTACTCAAGAACACAACGTACAGCCGGTCTGGGAATCGAAACCATGATCTTGAGATCGTAAGTGCAACACTTTAACGTGTAGGCTACAACTTAGCCACCACTATTGATTCTTCTGAGCGTCTGCATATTCTGCTAATAATCATAACGTTGTCCGACGAAGCAAACTGGTATCGGGTGCGACAGTTGCAGACAGAGATTCTCTGTACTTATTAGTAATTATGTATACTTCATACCATTGTTTGAGGTTGGTGTGGATATAGGAGCCCCAGCTATTTCTGCCTGAGACAGTTAGAACTATGTGCGAGTTCAAGATGCTCAGGATGGTGTTGTTATTGTGTTGTACAGTGTAGTTGATGTGTCTGTTTTGGGAAGGGATGATTGCTTATGGAATGGTAGTATCGCCCTTTGAAGTCAAGGTGGTCTTCATTTTCAGTATTTTTGCTTCTGTTCTTTGTGATTTTTTAGCATGGTCTACATTCAAGTCGAAGTTTTACTGTTTTATATCATTTGTGTTTTATATCGTGCTTTGTTATGGAACTATTGGTGGTCCAGACTGGACTGGCGAAATTCCTGTTCAATCGAATTTTGCTGCATGCAATGTGCCTTTGTGTTATTTGCTTCTGTTGAGTAAACATGTTGCATGTTTGTTTATTGTTTTGAATTCTTTACTACATGTCTTAATATTTCTGTGTGTGTGTTTGTGTGTGTGTGTGTGTGTGTGTGTGTGTGTGTGTGTGTGTGTGTGTGTGTGTGTGTTTGAGTGTGTGTGTGGTGTGTGTGTGTTGTGTGTGTGTGTGTTTGAGTGTGTATATGGTATACTTATATTGTTGTTATGATCGAATGTGGTGACTGAGTGTGGTGATTGTTGATGTATAGTGATTGAGTGTAGTGTTTGAGTATGATAAATGAGGTGGTATGCATATGTTGTTGAATGCGACGGTTGAGTGTAAACTTTCCTGTTTATCCTCAGGTTTGTTCTAATTAAGCATATTTACAATAAAATACGTTCCTCTGGTAACCATCACATTTTCCCCATTTGGCAGAGAAACTAGTCTCACATTATATAAAGAATCCTTTTCTTTTAAATCGGTAGGATGTGATTTGAAGGGGATTTGTCTGCTCTTTTAACATTTCTAGACAGTTGAGCGACCTTGTAAAAAAAGGCTTCCACGTTGGTTCGGTTAAAGCGTATTGATTGAATCTGGAAGCTGAGTTTGTGTTAAATATAGAAGTTGAGAGTGAGAGTTGAGTGTGGTGCTGGGGAATAGTGGTAAAGTGCAATAATCTGTTGCGTCGTCGAGTTTGATGGTCGGTTGAAGTCGAAAGTGTTGCTAAGGTTAGATAGGATGGGCCTAGATGATGATGCATGCACGTCCACCCAGTCTCACACGCCCCATATTTCTCGAATATTCGTGACACACACATGCGCGTGATAGTATGTATGTATGTATGACTGAGTGTTACATTTTGAGTGGTTAACTTAAGGGGGACAATTAGAATGACACAATATTAGTCTCATATTCCACTTAGACTTATGCAACATAAAGCAAAAACTCACATAACATTGTACTTCACAGTGAGGACTTAAGTGGTCTGTAAGGATGGTTGCAAACTTCAGTAGCTCTTCATATCTTATAACTACACACATACTGTGTAAAACTAATTAATTCGTACCTTATCTATAGTAACCTCAATATATCATTTCTTTAATAACTCCATATTCCACAGTTAAATATATAACACGCATATGTATTTACGTACGCACTATACATACAGTGTAATGAGCATAGATGTGTGTTTGTGTGTGTGTGTGCGTGAGAAAGAGAGAAAGAGAGAAATATATTGAGAGAGAGAGAGCGAGAGAGAGAGAGAGTGCATGTGTGTGTTTGTGTTTGTGTGTGTGGACATTTTTACACGCACACATATGCTTGACTATGTGTTTTCAAATGGAAAATAGTAAGAACCCACGCAAAACTGTAGCGCTGGTTGTCTTATGGAAGGTGAAGTTACAGAGGAAAAGATTAAAAAAATGAATGTAGCGGCCAGTGTATAGAAGGTGTGTGCAGTGTATAGAAATAATGCACAGTATACTGTAGTAACATCCTGAGGGTAGCAGAAGTGTTCATTGTATAGCAGTAACGTACGATGTATAATACTAGTGTACAGTTAACAGCAGTAGTATGAAGGGTATAGAAGTAATGTACATTGTGTGGCAGTATCATACAGTATATCTCAGTTAAAGGCAGTGTATAGCAGCAATATACAGTGTACGTATATATGTATCTGTGTATCTGTATATGTATGTATGTATGTATGTATGTATGTATGTATGTATGTATGTATGTATGTATGTATGTATGTATGTATGCGTGGTTGTGTGTGTATGTCTGTATGCGTGTGTATAGTATAGTACAGTATAGTATAGTATGTATCTCTCTATATATAAACGGCAGTTTGTCTGTGTGTGTTTCTGTGTGTCTGTCAGGTTGTACCCTCACCCTGACCACGGCTTTCAACCGATTCTGATGAAACTTGACACACACATAGCCCAATGTCATAATTCAAAACTAACGCAGCGAAAATTTTGAAAAGTTCCCCCAGTTCTGAAAAAAGTCGATAAATTCGACATGGGGTCGAGAATCAGAAACACAAACCACAGATTGTCTAGGGGACGCAACTCAACCTTTTTAACTCTCAAAAAAAATTTACCATAATTTTTTTTCCATCTTTTTCTATTTTTTGGCTATAACTCTCTAAAAATGCTTTATAGTTATTTCCCTTACAAACCCGAGCAACGCCGGGCGATACTGCTAGTATATATATAAAT
>NC_043009.1:18483542-18533542 GCF_006345805.1 Octopus sinensis | reverse complement strand
CATCAGCGGTGTGTAATTGCTTGGTTGATCAGCTCGAGAGAGGACTTCTGTGTCTGAGACTTTGTCTTGCCAGGGGATTTTCAACAGTTTTCTCGGGAAATTCATGTGAAAGCGGTTTAGCCGAATGGTGTGGCGTTCGTAAACCATTCAAATCTTGCAGGCATACAGTTGGCTAGGCAGTACAACTGCTTAGTACACCTTCAACTTGGTAGCCAACCTAATACTTCTCCTCTCCCACAAAGGTTCAGATGCAGCAGAGCATGAACTGCTTTTCCATTGACTGCAACGAATTTACAATCAGTACTCAGAAAACGAAGCTTTGCACCAACCTGCCCCGCAAAAGTGGAACCAACAATCACTGTCGAAAGAGAAACCCTGAAGGTTGTTGATAAGTTAACCTACCTCGGCAGCACACCCTCCAGGTCTTTGAACTTTAACAATGAAGTCGATACACGCATCGAAAAGCGAAGCTCGGCATTCGAGCGACTATGTAAAAATATACATATATACATAGTGCAAACATTGATAGAAAGTTTAGTCTCTATGGTAGATACATCACATTACACCTTTCTGCGGTGATATTTACTGAACTGAGTGACTGTCTGTTAAGTTGAGGAAAGAAATCTAGTACACAAGGAACAGGGGTATTCCGTGTGTGAAGCTTTGTTGGACTTGGTAAGGTATCATAGACAGCCTGTGTCAGAGATCTGATGCCACTGTTGTCATCCCACCAGACATCTGACCAAGTGGTGTTCCACCACAATATGTCGAGCCATCTTGTACAAGTTTCTTATTGGCTGAGCAACACTATCCTGCGATCACGGACACCTTGCAAACATCTTGGTAGAAATGATGCCTCTTATTTCCCTAGATATTACCAATCTTGCATGTTGGGAGGTAGCTTAGGGATAAACACCCAACCAACACGGTCTCAACAAGAGCCTTTGGCAGCTCTTCTGTTTGGCAGCACTTCATTTTCAACCAGGTCGGACTGCAATGCCAACTGCCGTTATGCAGCATAAATGTATATATATATATATATATATATATATATATATATACTCTTTTACTCTTTACTCTTTTACTTGTTTCAGTCATTTGACTGCGGCCATGCTGGAGCACCGCCTTTAGTCGAGCAAATCGACCCCGGGACTTATTCTTTGTAAGCCCAGTACTTATTCTATCGGTCTCTTTTGCCGAACCGCCAAGTGACGGGGACGTAAACACACCAGCATCGGTTGTCAAGCAATGCTAGGGGGACAAACACAGACCACACAAACACACACACACATACATATATATAATATAACATATATACGACAGGCTTCTTTCAGTTTCCGTCTACCAAATCCACTCACAAGGCATTGGTCGGCCCGGGCTATAGCAGAAGACACTTGCCCAGATGCCACGCAGTGGGATTGAACCCAGAACCATGTGGTTGGTTAGCAAGCTACTTACCACACAGCCACTCCTGCGCTATATCTATATATATATATATATTATATATATATATATATATATATATATATATATATATATATATATATATACATTTATTTGATGTATTAGTACGAGGAATATACTGGATTGCCTCGTGTATATATATTTAATCTAAGGTGTACATGCCGAAGAAGGCTTCGCCTAGCCAATTATTTTATTTGCTAAAAAGTCTGAAACCATTGGTCCAGGAGTTAGATGGTAAATGTTTTTATTTTTCATTTCCTTCGAAATTTTATCCTTAATAGTGGTTTGGAATTTAACTGTCCTTCCTAGCATGCAGGTAATCCTATGATGGATACCTGTTACGTGTTTAAATGTACACTGTATTTATATGAATAATATATAGTCTATTGACTAAATTTTTACACACGAGGCCACTGGTAATGGAAATTTCTAATATTTCAGATTACCCATTGATATTATTAATTATTCATAATTCTTTTCCTCGGATAAATTTTCGAATTGAAAAGCCGGCATATTTATATATATATATATATATATATATATATAATATTTATATACACACATATATATACGTACATATACATACATACATACATACATACATACACTACATACATACATACATACATACATACATACATACATGCATATACATATACCTATACCTATTATTACATATATATATATATATATATATATATATATATATAATATATATATATAATATATATTATATATATATATATATATATATATATAATGGAAACATGCGAGCAAGAGAAATAATATTCTTAAGATTATAAACCTGAGAAAGTTCAGGACAAGTTATCACATCTGGTAAAGTACAGAATAAGAAAATTTTCACTTAAAATATTACAGCTAAGGGTAAAATTTCAAACAGAATATATAGAAAATATTAGCTTTTATTAAAACTAAAAAGTTATAATGAAATTCCTCGCAATGAGCTCTACATTTAAGCTTTATTAAAATATAGTTTGTCTTTAAAATAAAAAAAAGTTAATTATACTTAAATCCAAATTTTTGCCTTATATATTTTCATGATATTTTACCGCATAACTTTTTTTATGCAAATTTTTGTTGCTTGCGAGCAAAAGTATGAAATTCTTCATGCTTCCTTCTGTCATTGAAGCTAAGACAAATACATTTTGTTTTTAAAATAAAAAAAGTTATTTAGATCTAAACTTGATTGGTGGCGTTACTTCCTCTCCTATAACGTCGCTACAAATTTTGATGTAAACTTTTTTTCTATGAGACCAACTCCCAATTTTTTATGCCAAGGGACCAGTCCTCTTCAAAATGTTAACAGTTTTCAATTTGGCTAAGAACTGGATTATCAACAAAGCCCTGAAGATGCTGCGTGTGAGTAAATTACGTAGTTGAATGATAATATATACGAATTTCTGTAATGCGTGGGTTTTCTTGTCCATGTCCACAGAAATTCTTGCGAAAGACTGCTGAGGAGAGTCGTACGACATGAATAGACCGAAACAGAGTGATAATGCTTGGGCTTCTAGGTTAAGCCAAGTCATCTCCTCAAATGGCTGCTGATCCTTTTCTCCATTATTTTTGTGGTTGAAACAACAACATTATATAGATTTAAGGGCTGCAAACCATGGGCACAATGGTGTACTGGTATATCCAAGACTGGAAGCAAGTAAGCTAGATTTCTAGGTCTCTTTTGGTTTTGCTATTTGTAACTGTGTCATTCGGGCTGCAGTGAAAGAGTTTTCCCCACAAAATCGAGATTGCAATCAATGTTATGATGGTCTTTCGGGTAAGTTGAAGTAGATCTTTTCCGTCACTTGCTCTTTCTTTAGTATGAGGGACATTGACTCTTATGGTATGAAGCTCATGGCTGCCCATGAGATGAGCTTCTCCTGTCCTTGAAAGAATCCCCGCCCACCAGCAATGATGATATCTTTACATTCAGACTCTTATTGCGCATAAGTCTTTGACTAGGGTTCTTAACTCTCCACCTCTGCTCACTTGACCACGTGTGCCGCTTGAAGTTGTGGATCTAGAAGTAACTCTCATCTGCAATAATAACGCCACATCTACTGTCGTCTGAAAGATCCCGCATACTCTTCAAACTGCTATCATTCAGTCATTTGATCTGAAGAACTACTCTGTATGGAGGCGGTGGTAGATTCTCATGGAGTAACTTGGCATGACCATGGTCTTACTGCGTCATACCTGTGTGTTGCAACTCTTTCTCCTTCTCCAGACACTTCCTTCTGGTCTGATAGATTTTAACTCTCTAACATTTAACTAGGCCTTATCCGGCTCAAATTTTCTACGTGTTTTATGTTCAAATCAACCAGATCTGTCCTCTCCCACCTACCCTACAGCGTCAGTTTAAAAATAAGCAATCACATCATCGAAATCTCAAAGTTACAAGATATTGCATGATTAGTTCAAACCAGTGTGAATAAAAATACATACATTTGACAATAAATTGAATGCTAAAGGGTTAAGGCTGTGCAAATTCTTGCACTCATTGTCGCTTATGCATATTGTATTCATCGTCTTTTTGTCATTCTCTCCCCATTTCTGGGCCGCTTGTATCCAAGACAGGGAGTCATTTGTAGCAAAGATTGGGCTTGAAAATCGGAGGTGGCTGGCCCAACTTGTACCGGTTGCTATCAAGTGACTCTCCAGTTGTCAATCTCTTCTTGGTTGCCATCTGGTCTATGACTTGCTGTCACTGGTTAACCCAGGTATTTAGTTCCAAGTTACAACTTCATATCTACATACACACACGTACACACATGCACTTATACATATATACTTATCTACATTTACATACATTAATATATGTGTATATACACATACATACATAGTATATATCACCATGATCACCGTGACCGACCAGGCTATCAGATGTTGCTGCACATCGCTGGTCACAATGCGCTTCGCATTGTTTTAATCTTCATATGACGCCCCCCCCCCCTGATGGCTAAGCGAGCAGGCCAACAGAAGAAAGAGTAAGAGAAAGTTGTGGCGAAATGGTAATGGTGTCAAGAAGACTCAAAGGAGTCAGGTAATGCTGAGTAAGGGCTATGGACAGACTATAGTTAAGCTCCAGGTTCGGGGATTATGCGAAAGAGAAGTCCAAAGATGTAACCTTTTCTCGCACCGTCTCCGATGAAGAAATTTATAAAATATCCCGGAAACAGCTGTAAGACATTCTCTTTATAAATGTTCTGAAATCTTTCACAGCCTTGGATTTTTATCTCATTCTGTTTATCTTTTTATTTACCGTTACGTTGCATATATCCAAAACCACGACGGGTTGATATGTATAATTAGTAAATGGAAAAGCATGCGAGGTAAAAACAGTTAATTTCGGCCTGAATGTGTGTACACGTTCTCATAGTAGTATTATATAGAGAGATATGGTAATGTTGCAGAGAGAAGTTAGTGAGTTAGTGAAAGAGAGAGTGGTGGGACGAAACAACTGCTTCGTTGGTGAGTTACCATTGTTGTCCCTTTGTGCCTTTTCTTTCAGAGACGGCGTTTTGTTCAGCTCGGTTCTCACCAACTGACTTTGGCTTACGGAGTTCTTGATCGAATCCACGCCATGCCTGCATGAAGCCACGATATATATATATATATATATATATATATATATATATATATATTATATATATATATATAATATATATATATATACATATATATATATATACATACATATACATGGTGGATTCTCTCATCGAAGACGATGAATGAGGGTTCAGTAAATAACTTTCAACAATTCCTAAGCCCTGTGACACTGCATGTGTACCTTCAATCCAGCAGATGTCTTGCACACTTTTTCGCAAATGGTACACCTGCATGTATTCGTTGGTTCAAAATATTTTCCCGAGTGGACAGCTACCCCCCCCCCCAAAAAAAGCACACATCGATGCGCCAAACCTCAGGTGTTATTGAGTGAAAATGGTTTACTGAACAACAGGCACTTTGACTTGTTTAAAGTGGTCATTGAATTAATATGGTCTGTACAGGTGCAAGGTGTGCCACACGTCAGATGATAAAACGATCGCAGGATTTTCTTGTAAGAATGTTCCGTCTCCTAGATCAGTTGCGAGAGTCAACACTAAAGGGTCTGATCCACCCTGGTAGGCTTTCTGCGCGCCTGGGAACCATACCAGGTATTTCTAGGTCCTCGCACATTTATTGGATGGCCGTTGACTCCCAAGAGTTCCTCCGCCCTTTGACGGGTTTTGTTTTTCATACCGCAGGGTGTCCAATAAACACCCTCCTCACCAAGCAAGCTTGGTGGGGTTGCCGGTTTAGTCGCCGACGGCCCGACCATGCAACAGGTTGTACTGAGTTACATGTTACCAGTAGCACACGAAAGTAACCTGACATAAACATATATATATATATATATATATATATATATATATATATATATATATATATACGTATAGTAAAAGCAATTAAGATTCAAGTGAGTTCTGTTGAATTCACATGAATGCGGTACTTAACTTAGATGCACCAGAAATCTATATGGTGTTAACCATAAGATAATGCGGGGTGATTATAAATAAGAATAAAGCAACAAGAATGGATCAATATTTCGGTACAATTGTTTCGTACGAACTTTTAGAAGTCCATTTGTTACCTAAATCTTATTTTTATAGAACTATCCCTTATATTTCAGGAGTGTAACATCACCCCCTTAGATGTTTGGAGAACTCAGATGTTTTTTCGGCTGATGAGTACGGGTCACTTATATTTACTGCAATATTTGCAGCCTTAATAAAGCTGTCTTCGTACGAAACAATTGTACCGAAATATTGATCCATTCTTGTTGCTTTATTCTTATATATATATATGTATATATATATATATATATAATATATATATATATATATATATATATATATATATATATATATAGATAGATAAGAAAGTTTGTTTGGTAAAGCACGTGGGTGAATATATAAGAAAATAGTAAAGTGTGAAAAAACGACAGAAGGCTTAAATGTTAAAAAATATATATATTTGTGTCAAAATGTCTGGAGAATATTGGAAAAATTTTTTTCCCCTTTCCTTAAAATGACATAATTTTAAAATTTTTAAAGAAATTACCGGTTTCGCGTGTAGCTTTTCAAATTTCTTGTGACGTTATGTTTATATTGCATGGAATTATCGTTGTTTTTATTTCCAGGAGATTTCTAAATAAGGGGAGGTAGTGAGTGATTTTTTCCGGTGTAGGGGAGATAATCGCTTAAAAATTTTTTTTTTCCCTTTTCCTTGTTAATTTCTCTGTGTCAGTATGTTCGGATGGTTGAGTCTGGGTTTGTACTTTTCAATGAAGAATGTTTCCTTGTTCAGTCTCATTTGTGTTGATGATCCGAAAGCACATTGGTAAAATGGGAAGATTAAAAATTGTGGCAGTAGTTGCTTTGCGCATTTCTCGATGTGCTCACTAAAAGGTATCATTCTATATTCTGGGAATGCAATCTGTTGTCGATGCAGTGTGCATCTGCGCCTGAGTGATAGTCCCGTGGAACCCACGTAGTCTTGGTGGCAACCCGAGCATTTAATAACATAAATTATGTTTTCAGAGGCACAAGTAAAGTTAGATTTGATCTTAAATTTCTGTCCCTCTTTAAAGAAGAATTCTGATCCTTCCAATAGGTTAGGACATGTTGCACAGTTCGATCTACCACATTTTTTTACTTTTGCATCCGTAATTTTAGAAGACAATTTTGCCTTTGTGAGAATCTTTTTAAGTGATTTAGGCTGTTTGTAGCTTTTAATGATTTGGTGTATGTTTAGAATTTCCTTTAATTTTGGGTTTTTATGAAGTATTGGTAAATTCTGGGTGATGATGGTGAAGGCTTCTTTGTTTCTGGGGTTGTATGTAGATATGTAAGGTAGTATTTTCGGGGAAGGTGTGTTGTTGTGTTGAACTTTTCTTAAAGTTTCTATGTTGATTTCTGTTGCACGTCTGATCCCATCCTCTATGAGTTGAGCTGGGTAATGTCTGTCAATTAGGGTGTTTTTGAGTTCTTGCAGTCTAAAGTTCCTGGTATTTTGTTCTGACACTATTGTGCATATCCTTCTTGCAAGGTTGAAGGGGATGTTTGTTTTAGTGTGTCTTGGGTGGCATGAATTAAAAAGAAGGTATTGTTTGGCGTCTGTGGCTTTGTAAAAAATGTCTGTTTCTATTTTAAGGTTAATTTTTTTAATTAGTATATCCAAGAACGGGAGCTCCTTTTGGTTGTATTCCATTGTGAACTGTATATTTGGGTTTATGCTGTTCAATAGGTTTTTAAATTTTAGGAGTTTATCTATGTTTTCATTCCAGAGAATGAAACAATCGTCTAGGAATCGTTTCCAATTCTCTTTTATGTATTGAGAGAGGGAGTTTCCAAAGATTGATAGAGATTCCTGGTAAATGATTATTTCCATGTATCCCATTGTTAAGTTCGCAATGACTGGTGCTGCCCTTGTACCCATAGCAATTCCGGATTTTTGACGGTAAAATGTATTGTCAAACATGAAGTGGTTATTGTGTAGGATGAATTCAATTGATTTAGTAATGAATTCCTTACTGATCCTTTTTGGTATTTCTTCCGGAAATTGGTCTAACCAGAATTGTATTGCCTCTAGTCCATAATTATGAGGTATACTGGTATACAAGTTGACTACATCAAATGAAACCAGGATTGTTTCTTCCTTGGTTTTTTTTGGAAGGTGGTTTAACATATCTAAGTCATCTCTGATATGGCTATCGATATGTTTAAGGAAGGGTTTCAAGAGGATGTCCATAAGTAGACTTAGTCTGTGTGTTTCACAGGTTGGGCCAGCTACAATGGGTCGTAGTTTTAGGTCCCCCGGATTAGGTGTGTGTATGTATGTCTTTGGTGATTTTTTAATGGTTTCATTTATAATTTGACTTTTATGAATTTTTGGCAGACCATAGAAAAGGCTAGGTTTGCATTTAAAGTTTGTTAGGAAATCAATCTCTTTGGTTGTCAGTTCCTTTTCATGGGTTTTAATTAGTGAAGATATAGTTTTCATTATTTTTTGTGGGGTGTAGTTGGTAATTTTTTCATAATGTAGGTCTTCATCAAGCAAGGAAATTACAAGATTTCTGTAGTATGATGTATCCATTATTACAACTGCATTTCCCTTGTCCGCTTCCTTAATGGTTATATCTTCATCATTTTGGAGTTCTATCAGTTCTTTCCATTGTGTAGTGTTAAAATTTGGGTTAGCTTTCTGTTTATGTATAGTATGGTAGGGGAAGTTCTCAATGTGGTTACAGAATTCGTCAAGATCTTTATTTCTTCCTCTGTGTGGGATGTACCTTACATATCTACATACAACCCCAGAAACAAAGAAGCCTTCACCATCATCACCCAGAATTTACCAATACTTCATAAAAACCCAAAATTAAAGGAAATTCTAAACATACACCAAATCATTAAAAGCTACAAACAGCCTAAATCACTTAAAAAGATTCTCACAAAGGCAAAATTGTCTTCTAAAATTACGGATGCAAAAGTAAAAAAATGTGGTAGATCGAACTGTGCAACATGTCCTAACCTATTGGAAGGATCAGAATTCTTCTTTAAAGAGGGACAGAAATTAAGATCAAATCTAACTTTACTTGTGCCTCTGAAAACATAATTTATGTTATTAAATGCTCGGGCTGCCACCAAGACTACGTGGGTTCCACGGGACTATCACTCAGGCGCAGATGCACACTGCATCGACAACAGATTGCATTCCCAGAATATAGAATGATACCTTTTAGTGAGCACATTGAGAAATGCGCAAAGCAACTACTGCCACAATTTTTAATCTTCCCATTTTACCAATGTGCTTTCGGATCATCAACACAAATGAGACTGAACAAGGAAACATTCTTCATTGAAAAGTACAAACCCAGACTCAACCATCCGAACATACTGACACAGAGAAATTAACAAGGAAAAGGGAAAAAAAAAATTTTTAAGCGATTATCTCCCCTACACCGGAAAAAATCACTCACTACCTCCCCTTATTTAGAAATCTCCTGGAAATAAAAACAACGATAATTCCATGCAATATAAACATAACGTCACAAGAAATTTGAAAAGCTACACGCGAAACCGGTAATTTCTTTAAAAATTTTAAATTATGTCATTTTAAGGAAAGGGAAAAAAAATTTTTCCAATATTCTCCAGCATTTTGACACAAATATATATATTTTTTAACATTTAAGCCTTCTGTCGTTTTTTCACACTTTACTATTTTCTTATATATATATATATATATATATATATATATATATATATATATATATACGTATGTGTGTGTGTGTGTAGATAGTGAGAGATGGAAAGAGAGAGAGAGAGAGAGAGAATAAGAGAAAGCAGGGAGGACGAAAGCGTAAGAGAGATTTGGATGCATTCTATAATGAATATGTGTAGATAATCAAGGTGTTGAGGTGTTTTCTATCCTCAAATACCTGATAAATCTCCATAAATAGGGACTGAACTTTGTTCACAAATCTACCCATATACCAGCAATCGAAAATTATTAGGGTTTTATGCCTCCTCGGCTATAATTATTGATAGATTTAGCTACAAACAATCTTATTGTTTCGTACAATATACACCTGTGGACATATTCGCATATCTGTAAACGCATGCGTGCGTGTGGGTGATCATGTGCCTAAAACCGTGAGGTTGGTTTATATATTGAAGGCGCGTAGTTGTATAGTGTTAGTGTG
Organism: Octopus sinensis; assembly: GCF_006345805.1. NCBI lineage: Eukaryota > Metazoa > Mollusca > Cephalopoda > Octopoda > Octopodidae > Octopus > Octopus sinensis. The sequence goes on along the minus strand of NC_043009.1, from coordinate 18,523,317 downwards.
TGGGAATTCGTACACGTTCTGATATCAAGACGTAGTGTGAAAAACTGAAATGAATGAAAAAACTATTTTCGCTTGTGTGCGCGTTGGTTTGTGTGATTGTGTGTGTGTATGTGTACGCGTGTGTGTTGGTGTGTATCTGTGTGCATGAGGGAGAGAGGGGGAAGGTGGCGTAAATTAAACAGCGGCAGTGTGTGTGTGTGTATAAGTGTATATGAGCGTGCGCGCGTGTTATACAACTGTCATTGATGTGCATTTGAATGAATGATTTACTTTTACGGGTGTGTTTGAGACAGAAAGAGTAAGGGAGTGCATATGTGTGTAGGTTTCACACAGTATAACTAAATAATAGGAGCGTAATTGTGTGAGTCTGGATTTTTTGTCCTACTGACCTCGTTAAGTCTGGGAGAAAGAAATATATGACGGAATGTATAGGAGAATAATTAGGCGTGCTTCTCATGAAATAACCTACATAAATTCTTTTACTGTCTGTAGTCAATGAACTGTGGGCATATCGGGTGAACTTTATCATATTCGATCATACTTACCTCATTACTTATTTTCGTTTGGTATTTTATAGATTTCATGTTGCTAGGTTACGGGCCACAAAAAGACACAGACATGTTCAATAAATACGACAGTAAAAGCGTTCATCCAAAATGCGGCGCGGTAGGATCTAACCTGGAATATCGTACTTAAGAAGAAAGCTTTTCCACAGAGCAATACCGGTCCGTCCATCCGTCCGTCTGTCTGTCTATCTATCTATCTATCTATCTATCTATCTATCTATCTATCTTCTATCTATCTATCTATCTATCTATCTATCTATCTATCTATCTATCAGTGTGTGTGTGTGTATGTGTTTTATACAGTTTTATTGCAGCTCAAAAACTTCACAGAATGTCACTCTGAGTACCATCAGTCAGAAGAATACTTTTGGAACAATGCAATGGTTTATAAATCTTTATAAATGTTGCAGAGTGTAAGACACTGCCCAAGCATTTATGACAGACGAACTGTAGACAGGAACTTCGCTGCGGGCTGGCTAGGGAGCTGGTCAGTGGCGAAGTCGACTTCCGGTTAAGCGGGCTTTCTATTCTAGCAGGAGTTGACTAATAGCCGTCGCCCTCATGTATTTAACAGAATAAATCTTTCGTTAACACAATCTGGGCCTCCGTTAATTTTGTTGTGCATAGCTTAACTGAACTGGTGACCCCACAGAAGAACAACAACTTTCACTTTGCACATCGAAGTATACAGAAAATAAAACACACACACAAAAAAAAAAACGAAATATGTGTCAATCAGCAAGAAATAAACATCTAACATCAGTGTAACCATAAATGGAGCAACAATAGGACAAATATCAGACATGGTATACCTTGGCTTTATACAATCAGAAAATGGTGTGAAGATGAAATTAGACGAAAAATCGAAATCGCAAGGAAAATATTTGAAAGCCTGTCAAAAGCTGCAACAGTAAAGAGTATACATACAAAAACAACATAAATGGTGTGTTAGTGTAATGTGTGACATTTATTATGAGGTGCAGAAATATGGGCATTGACGGAAACTATCCGACAAACGAAAAAGTTTTTGAACTGTGGACATATAGAAGAATGTTATGACTATCGTGGAGAGAACATAAAACTAATGAAATATTACAAGTAGCAAATACAAAAAGATCATTACTCTTAATTAGAAAGCTAAAATACTTTGATCACATTGTAAAAGCACAGGGTATATAAAGACTGTTTCTGCAAGGAAAGATGAATGGTAAATGTTCAAGAGGAAGACCGAAAACGAACTGGATCGAAGACATCAAGGATTGGAAAAAACATTAATAGTAGGGAAAATATAAGAATACAAAATATTGATTTATTTATTGCTATATGACAAGATACCCGACTTCTGGTTTAAATATTTTGCAGGAAAATTTTATGAGATGCTGACGGAAGTAGAGACAACGTGTGAATGGCTCACAGAAAGGAAAATCGCCTTAATCTCCGAATCTACCACAAACTCAGAGAATTACAAACTCATATCATGTCTCCCTACAAATTACAAAGTCTTAACAGCTATAATAACATCGCAGAGATTGAATAGACATCTAGAAGATAACCGGTTTCTAGAAGAGCAGGAGGGATGTTGCAAAGGTTCATATGGTTATAACGATCAGTTATTGATTGACAAAACCATAACTGAATCTGCCGACGAAATAAGATGGTTCAAAGTAATGGCATGGAGTGATTACCGGAAGGCTTTCAACAGCAGTCCCTACACATGAATCCCAGAAACACTAACCATGAGTTAGATAGCACCAATAATAGTAGTATATATATGAAACATATGGAGAAAATGGCAAAACGTCTGCAGAAGTTTTGAACATGTATTTTCAAAAGGCAATTAATACAAAACTTATGGGCGATTTGAATCAACGTGTTGCTGGCACCACCACCATACCAACAACAACAACAATTATAATATTAATTTTATACTGTAGCAACAACGATGACGACGACGACGATGAAAATGGTAAATATGCAGTATCAAATACCAAAATAAAAGCTATGTAACAACAGAAAATACTAATTATAAGACGAAAAGAAAAAGAAAAAGAATTTAAGTTAACAGTAATCAGTTAGTAATTAATTAATTAATTGTAACTGTGATGGGAATTCCTGACGGAGAACAAATTGCAAATAGGAACTGTTCTTTAATGGATTGAACGGATTAAAAATTAAAAAAAATTCAAACAAAAATGTTGATCAAACATTAAAGTCCTAGAAACAAACTGGTAGAAAGCTTTTCATTTTGACTCTTTTCTCTGTAATTGACTTTAGCTGCATTCTAATGTTTTCTATTTGAGTGAAATGAGTGCAAACGTGATTTTCTAATTATCGTGGTCCACCACTTATATAAGTTATTGTAATAGTTAAAATTCTTGAAACGGGGTAGGATTTAAAAATCATATAAAGTCTGAAATATAAGGAAGTCGTATTTTGAAGTTTTTCTTTCTTATTGAGTTCACAAAGTGGTTGTGGCGCCCTGATGTGAACTTTCTGTCTTGGGCCCGTCAACGTTGTTGATCCTGAGGGAGAGGAGAGAGAGGAGAAGGAATGAAAAGCAAAGCCAACTTCAGCGAGATTTGAACACAGGGTATAGATAGTCAGAACAAATATCAGCTCATCATTTTGTGACATTTTTATCCTTATTTGATGTGAATCTGCATAATCATTTAACTAGTAGTGAAGCTAAGAAATATCTGAACGAAAAAATAGCCGGGACAAAATTAGATGACAAATACACGGTAAAAGAATGTTAGGTTAAAATCAAGAATTTACTGGGAATACTATAAATATCTCCATTGTCATTGTAGCAATCACAAGATATTTCAACGTCTTGTAAAGAATCTTGGGTATAATTGATGTAAATATATTAGGCAATCTATTTCATGTTGTAAGACACCAAAAAGGTCTATTCGTTTCATACAATTCTACAACCTATACAACCACCACCACCACCACCGCCTACACAAATAACAACAAAACAACAATAGGTAACATCACTGCTTACACCAGAACAGTACCAGAACAACAACGACAAAACTCACAACCATCATCACCACTACCACCACACTAATGCACATATCCATCACCATAACTTCTGCAACCGGAGACCACCACCACCACCACCACCACCACAATATCCACAATCAACACAGCCGTACTAACCAGCACTACTACAACCAACATAACCATCTTATAATAATTCTGCTTGTCACTCCGTTACTTAACCCGTCCGTAACGCTTCCACGCGATTAGTTGAAGGGGGGAATGGGAAAGTCGGGTGGGGAGTGGAGAGGAGAAGGGAAGCAAAAAGGAGTGGGGAGAGTGGTAGGGGTGATGGAGGGGAGGGAGAGGTAGTGATGAGTGAAATGTGTAATTTTTTTGAACTAAGTTATTTTTTCTTCGTTACTTAGCTTGTTTGTAATGCAAAGGCAGAGAGTGAGAGAAAAAGGAAAGAGAAAAAGAGGAAAGCAAAGAGTGAGAAAGAAAAAGGGAGAGTGTTGTATAGTTTATAAAATTGTGTATAAAGTATATAAAGTGTATATATAAACTGCATTAAGTAATCATCGTATTCCAGTTTCCTTCACTTTTCAATGATTAACAGATGAGCGGCTATCTTTTGATGCAAACACATGTTACGCTTTCAGGATTTTTGGATAAAGCTTTCAGAAATAACCCAATAAGTTTACCATTAACCCCATGAAATACTCACGGGTCCCGCTAGTAACTAATATTGGTTTCAAGTTTCAAGTTTCGACCCCAGTACTCAACTGATACTTATGTTCTCGACCCCAAAAGGATGAAAGGAAAAGTCGACCTCGGTTGTACTTGAATCCAGAAGATAAAGACGGGTGAAATGCGGGTAGGCATTTTTTTGTCCGGCGTGCTAGCGGTTCTGACAACTCGCCGTCTTAACTATAACTAGTATCAAGATCACTTCTACACTCTCATCTCACCTCCACCACCATAAGCACCGAGTAGATCACTACAAACAATCCCTCAAACAATAACACCGCTAACACTATCAATACCATCACTGCAGACAGCAAACACTATTGTTGAAACGGCTTGAACAAAAATACCTTTTCTTCTACCACAATCAGCTCCGCGGACAACACTAACATCAACAGCACCGTAAACGCTATCAAAATAACTACTTTCACAAGGTGGCGAGCTGGCAAGATGTTTGGCGGCTTTTCGCCCATCCTTACATTCTGGGGTTCAAATTCTGCCAATGTCAATTTTGCCTTTCATCCTTTCGGAATTGATAAAATAAATACCAGTTGACTTAGCCTCTTCCCGAAATTTCTGGACTTGTACTAGAGTTTGAAACCAGTATTACTACTATCACTAAGGTATCGTTAGCACGCCGGGCAAAATGCTTAGCGGCGTTTCGTCCGTCCTCACTTTCAGAGGTCGAATTTCGCCGAGGTCGACTTTGCTTTTCATCCTTTCGAGGTCGATAAAATATGTACCAGTTGAGAACAGGGGTCGAAGTAATCCCTATAAATTGCTGGCCTTGAGCCAATATTTGAAACCAATATTACTGCTATCAGCTCCCTCGTGACAACCTAAATCACGGCTAAAATTATCAACAGTATCAACATTACTACTGACAAAATCACCACCAATAAGCCAGCGAAGGATTTGCCATAGCAGGCGTCGAATTCAAATTACACCTCCCATGTTGAAAAAGCAAAAACACAGAGACTTAATGTTGTCTGAAAGATGAACTTGTACTTCTGTCATCATGTTTCTCTCTCCTACCGCTTCCTATACTCGTATGTAGTTCCCGTGGTCTTTCGTTCCTTATCAGTTTCAGCCAGTGTTTCTAACTTATAGGATGTAAAACTCTGTTATCTCTCATTAATTTCTCTCCTTTCAACTTTTCCCTAAAGAAGGACTCGGTCCGAAAAGTTGGATCTTCCACTCCCCCACTGCTTGTTCACTATTCTCTTCTTATCGATTTTACTATACATACATGCATACATACTTATCAATCTTATCGATTTTACTATACATACATACATACATACATACATACATACATACATACATACATACATACATACATACGTACGTACGCGCGTGCGTGCGTGCGTGTGTTTGTGTGTGTGTGTGTACATGAAATGTTCCTTCTGTTTTCTTGGCTACGTGAATTCCTGGTGTGCGAGGATGCCGCTCAGTCATGTGTGATGGACTGACCTGTAGTGTTGAATTGGATGGGGGACAGGTTGGTCTCATGCTTCGAATGTGAGAAATGTAGAAATCATTTGATATTTATATGCATTTTTTACACACATGCTTTAATGATTTCATCTCATATGCTTCAGTAATAAATACAAAGACTAAGTTGTACTACACTTTTGTATTCGTATGCAAAATAAACATAAACAAAACCGTAAAACAGAACAGCAGATCAATGCCAACTAAACAGAAGGGAAATAGCGGCGAGAAAGATAGCTAATTTAGGTCTGTTTTCAGTGACCACATTGTGCTATGAAAGGGTGACATCATTTCTTTCATTAAAGAATATTTATATATGCTAAAGCGGTGAGCTAGCAGAATCGTTAGCATGCCGGGGAAAATGTTTAATGGCATTTCGTTGGTCCTTACGTTCTGAGTTCAAATTTCGCCGAAGTCGACTTTCCCTTTCATCTCTTCAGGGTCAATGAATTAAGTATCAGTTGGGCACTGGGGTTAATGTAATCGATATGGTCCCATCCCCGAAATTGCGGGCCTCATACCAAAATTTGAAACCATTGGAGCTTTGTATGCGTAAGGATTTAATGATTCAGTACATGAGTGTGTGTTGGTGGGGGATGTGTGTGTATGTGTGTATGTGTGGGTGCCTTGGTTATTATACAATTAAATCCCTACTATGTTTTTACACAGGATACCAGACCAAAACGACGGTTATGCCATTTTCTGTTCGATATACTAACTGTTAAAATGAAGATCTAATAGTAATAAAGAATGCAACGTTGTTTACGAGAATATTTTTGATTTATCTATATTTATACATATTTATATACATACATTCCATTTACATATGTTTTAGTGAATACGCACTTATGTACATAACACAGAGATGAGAGAGACAGACAGACAGATAAAAGGAAAGACGTTCACATCCATGCATACATACATATACATTCTTTTACACACCATAGCGTCAGTAACGAAAGAAAAGGCTACGCTGTTAAAGCAATAGAACGATAGAAAAACATTACAAAAACAATGCACACAAATTCATAGAGCCATCAATTATGCAGTCATTTTCTGCTTCAGTGCAGGCTGAATTTGCTTAGATCTACTATTTTTTCCCTTGACAGTTTGGGTTATTAGATTTCTTTGTCGTTTGTTTTTACATAATTTGAGGGTTATATGGCGGTCTTTGTTTATATATTATTTGTTTACCCTGCTGTAAAAGAAGGGAACGTCTCGTTTATGCTTCAAGATGCGCCCAACTGGGTGATTGTTTTAATATTCGCAAAGCGCGATGTAGTGGCTGGGTTGTCGGTCTAAACATTATCATTGCCAGCATAGTATATGTGCAAGTGTGTGTGTTTGAGAGAGAGGGAGAGAGAGAGAGAGAGAGAGCATGTGTGCACGCACATGTATATATGTGTGTGTGTGTATGTGTGTGCATGTCTTTATGTGTATGTATGTTTAACATACGCGCGCGCGCTCTCACACTGAGAATCTGTTTACCAGTTCATGTTAATACGAACAGGTCACTTACAATAAAGAACTCAAAAGGGTTCCGTATCAATGTGCTTTATCAAAAAGAATGAATTCAACAAAATACATTTCTTTATGCTCTGACAAGCTTTCCTACACACACACACACACACGCACACGTACACAATTACAATATAAATAATAAGACAAAGAAATGCTTTAACACATCTTTAATTATCATAAGCAAACATTCTGGAAGATGCTCAATGTGAGAGCACACCTTTGATGCAAATCTGATGAAGTGCCCCTCTAATGTCTAAAACTTCAAATATTACGTAAGTTTTCACTTCGAACCTTTGCGTTAACTGGCAGAAACAATTGTAAGTGATCATTAAAGACGTGTTAAAGCATTTCTTTGTCTTATTATTTGGACTATATCACACAACGGTCTTACCGTCGTGAAACCAGGATTTTCTATACCTGAAGAATTTCACTATCGGGACATTATATATATATATATATATTATATATATATATATATATATATATATATATATATGATTTGTTTATGGTAACGTTTTGAATATGCAAATAAAGCTCCTATCCATTATGCCGGCCACCGTTTAATGATGCTGACTAGTGAGCCAGCTTTTCGGCTTTGCATCAAGTTATACCGATCTAATGTAGTATAAACATAATTATAATAACAATAATTCTAGGATTGAATTTATAAACATTTAATGCATCGCTACGCGAATTTCTACAAGTCACATAACTTTAAAGATCACAGTCCGTATTCCTGGGACGATTACAGTGTAGTCCATAGTATCCTTGAGCATCCGGTTGATGATCATCATTGATTCATTTCTTCAGGCGATATAACATTAGTGGATGAACCACAGAGGGATGTTTGTCTCTTTTTACCAGTCTGAAGGTCATGTGAGATATGTGGATATTTCTTTGTGTATCTGCTTTAAGCAAACAATCCAGGATGGAAAAAATAAAATTGGATGTTTCCCTGAAGGATATCCCTATACCAAGCAGAAGAGAGTACCGGGGTAAAATGACAGAATCCCATTAGTGCATTCATTAACAGGTTGAGATGGAATGTACATTTTTTACAGAAAAAATGAGGCCAAATATGAGAACAGAATTTCACGAAGATCTGAACAAAAAATCCAAATCACTCAACAATCCACCACCAAACAGGGATTTTAGCACTATTCGAGTTTGAACTTTTTAACATAATCAAAAACATCAAATTTAAAAAGAACCCAAAGAAACGCAGCAAACACCAAAGGAAACTAAATGAACTGCTTAAGTCCATCAGAAATGCAACTAGAATATTAGTACCTACGGATAAAACCGGTAACCTCTATAATGTTAATATTAACACATACACTAAACTTATAACTAAGAAATTACATAGCAAATACAAACACATACTGCGCAACACACTAGATAATATAAATAAGAAGGGACTCGAAATAGTTAAGAAATTAGGTATACAAGATAGGACTGGACCTTACACACCAATGACACCTAGAATAAGCCTAAAAGACTATAAAGAAAACTTCCAAGAGAACCCAACAGTAAGACTTATGTGCCCATCTAAATCAGATATAGGTAAAATTAGCGAAGCAATAATAGATAGGATAATACCTAAATTAAAATGTGTACCCAACCTCAAATTATGGTCTAACACAAATGAAGTTATCTCATGGTTTAAAAGCCTGGGGAACAAAAACAAGACCAAGTTTGTTCGGCTAGACATATTGAACTACTACCAGTCCATAAACTCAGTTCTACTAAACAAGGCACTAATATTCACTAAGACCAACTCCGACCTAACTAGGGAAGAAATAGATATTTTAGCTGCTAGGAGCACTATAATAGAATACAAGGGTAAGATATGGACTCGATCGGACAGGATTGGCTCATTCGACATATCAATGGGATCTAGCGACTCCGTGCATGTCACGGATTTTGTAGGCGTATTCCTATTATCGCAAGTAGAATCTTGGCTACCGAACATAGGGGAGGATTATATAGAGATGACGCACTGTTCACTAAACATAAAAGTAGCAACGTAGAAATAGAAAGATGCAAGGAAAAACTCTTCAAATTCTTTAAGAACTTTGGATTGGAAATTGGAATTGAAAAAATCACAAGGTGGTAAAATTCCTAGATGTAAAGCTTAGCCTCATTGATGGGAAATTCGAACCATTCCATAAGCCAAATGAGAACTTAAAATATGGGAGCCGAGGATCTAATCATTCGGAACTTATACTGCGTTGCTTGCATCCCATAAAGTGTGAGTAATAGAATATCTAGATTATCCACAGATGAACAGATATACGATATGCATGCCGAATATTACAACTCAGCAGTGGCTAGAGCGGGATATGAAGATAAAATAGTATATATACAGAAGGAGACAGAGAAGGCACAATACCCAGATGGCATTATCAATAGTGGTGGTAACCATATAAGTAGCCGCAGAATACCAGAACCTAGAAAAATAGCAAATATAAAAGGGACCAAAAGGAAAGAAAAAAACCCACAACACTAATAGCAATAGATATAAAACAGAACCCACGAAACCACAGCGAAAGTTAGAAATATATATTAAAAGAAATGGAAAAATAACCGATGAAATTGTCTGGTTTAACCTGATCTTCAACTCACAAGTGAAATCCAAAAATAGGCCAGGAATTTTTCGCAGCATTAGACAGACACTTCCCAAGATCTTCCAAATATCACAGGCATAATGTAAGATTAGCATACGCGACCTCCCACAATATAGAATACTATATACACAAACTTAATAACACAAAACTAAATTGAATAAAACTAGAGGAGAAATATGAACTAACCGCAGCTAATAACACTGTATACGACGATATAATGGTGGAAAGTAGAAGTAATAAAAACTCATCAAAAGCAAAAACGGACCCAAACAACATCACACAATTAAAGGTACAATTCATGCATTAGAAAAATGAGTGCACGGTTATAAGAGGAAGAAAAAAGAGGACCACTAATAGTAAATACTCGGAAAGAAAAAAATATGTGTAAAGAAGAATGCAGATTTAACAACAACTGCATGTATTGTACAAATGTGAGGTGAAGAGAGATACGCAAAAATACGTGTACATTGGAGGCACCGGAGATACCATGAAAAATCGTCTGAGAAACCACCTCTCTTCATTTTCTAATATAAATAAAGGACACTCCACATCTCTTTCGAACCTCGTCTAGAGACTAAAGCAGAATGGTTTGGAACATACGACCCACTAGTCGGTCTATTATAAAAATGCTGCACCATTGTACTTAAGCCTTGTACTTAATAAAATGGAAATTAATGTTTTGAAGTTCGTTGGATTTCATACCAAACATTGAGCAAAACCTCTTTAAGGTAGCTTGCTCTCTAGATCTTAATATTGTGGTGTAATATCCATTTTCATTCAACAGTTATTGAGAAATCTAAAAACAGGACTTGAGTTCACGAGCGACATGAAATTATTTACAATTTTGAGGGATTTTTCACTGACCAAAAGCTTAAGAGAGAGTGAGTGTTGTCTTAGGTTTATTTAACTCTAAGCTTCCTGTTGCGTTTGATAACGATAATATCTTACTTCAATAGTACAGTAATATGTGCACCGATATGGCAGCATAAAATCTGTGGGATCATATTCGTGAAGGATAAAACCTGGTTTCTATTCCCAATGAAAAATGTTTCCTTTCACGTATGTTACTAATAACCTTGGGAAAGGCATTAATAGCACATTTCCTTTCACCAAACTCCTTTAAAATTCTCTAGTGTCACGTCTGTAGGAGAAAGCAACAGGAAACCACTCCTCTGTATACTTTTCTGAAGACACTGCTGCATCTTAACAACTACGTCCGGAATTGATTATGCTGCTACTGCTACTAATGATGATGATGATGATGATGATGATGATGATGAGAAGGAGGAGAGGAGGGGAAGGTAAAAGGAGATGTACAGTGGAGGGAAGATGAGGGGAATTGGAGAGGAAAACTGGGGTAGTGGTAGAGGAGGATATTGCTAAGGAATCTGCAGTTATCTATATGCAGAACTGGAAACTGGCGATAAGTTTACAGATGGGTTATTGTGGTGGTAGTAGTAGTAGGTGGTGGTGGTGGTGGTGGTAGTAGTAGTAGTAGTAGTAGTAGTAGTAGTAGTAGTAGTAGTAGTAGCAGTAGTAGTAGCTGCAGCACCCATTTTAGAGTTAATAGCCATAGCCTATCAATTTTTATGTATCCTTACCTTGTAAAGTCTAATGGAGAGTTTTATTTGCCAATGGTTAGATCACTTCACTGTAAATAGGCAGTATGAGGACCTAATACTTTGCTTGCTGCAAATAGACACTGTGGAGAGGTTCTACAGAAAATATAGAAGAGAGAAAGTAGCAATCACGATCATATTTCTATCATGGAAGCACTCCGTCGGTTACGACGATGAGGGTTCCGGTTGATCCGAATCAATGGAACAGCCTGCTCGTGAAATTAACGTGTAAGTGGCTGAGCACTCCACAGACACGTGCACCCTTAACGTAGTTCTCGGGGATATTCAGCGTGACACAGAGAGTGACAAGGCCGGCCCCTTGAAATACAGGTACAAGAGAAACAGGAAGTAAGAGTGAGAGAAAGTTGTGGTGAAAGAGTACAGCAGGGATCACCACCATCCCCTGGCGGAGCGTCGTGGAGCTTTTAGGTGTTTTCGCTCAATAAACACTCACAACACCCGGTCTGGGAATCGAAACCGCGAGTCCGCTGCCCTAACCACTGGGCCATTGCGCCTCCACATTTCTATCATATTTATACACGAAACCACGTAACGAGAGTGTTAACCTCTCTGTCAATATTCTGAAACGCGGGTTCGAGTTCCAGTCATAGTCATTACACTTATTTTCCTAAATGAAACTGAGGACGCCATGATCTTACCCACTAAAAACAATATGACTGACTACAGTTTAATGAATACCCCTGAGTATGAAAAACAACCGAATGACTTGTTTCAGTAGAGACGAAATGGTCGAGTAATTAAGTTCAGTTCTATAAATCTCAGTTCACATAATTGTTAAGAATAGGTTCCAGGTCTTTTAAGAAAGTAATCTGAGATAGGCTGGTGCCTTATGCAGTGGTAAAAATTTATCTTTCAACATCTTAACGCCAGTAATTGAGGTGAGAGAACTGGCTTAAAAACATTTTGATATAATTATTTATTTACTATTTATTATATCAATAAGCTTTCAGAAGTTCAGTCCAATGTGTTGAAAATTGGTACTGCATCGTATACATGAGTTGTTGCAAGTTGTAAGTACAGCATATAGCAGAAGGAACTTTATATTAAAGATCTTTTGTAACTTGCTGGAGCGTGGTGGTGGTGGGGAGAATCTTCTTGTAAATCTGGCATACATAATCAGTATAAATTCTGTATGACTTGTGATGAACCGGTAATGTAGCACTAATTCACTTGAATAACAGTTATTAATGGCTCTGGTGATTACTAAAGAATTCATGAGGATTAGACGGCTAAAACTTTCACATCCTATTGAGAATTGTAACCCATCCCAGTAAGATATTAATAAATAGAAACACCACACAATAAGGGGTAAATTTCTCGCAGACTGAGATTGCGACAGTTTTTATTCTTGTTTGAAACCATTTTAACCCACGTATGTCATTAATGTATTTTGAAAAACGCCTGAATATCAGTTCGTTATTAGTCTTTGCAGTCACTAGTAAGTACTTACCACGTATATTGGAAACTGAAAAAATATCTTCATCTGGTTGTGGAAATCCTGTTTGCATTATTTTCAGCGTAGGAGTGAGATGAACTGTTTCACATTAGCCATCGGACGGAGTTCTTAGATGAAATCATTTACCATTCGATGACAAGATAGATATAGCTTGAGACTGATCATGCTAATATGACCCAGCTTATATTTCGGAAAGTTGGGTTAACTGTAGCATTATGAAAGTGTTTTGCCCAGAAATACAGCAAAATTTGAAAAGTATATTGAAATATTCCATAAGTAGGTAGTTCCAGTAACTTTCCCAATTTGTTTTCTCTTCTTTACCCTAGCTTCTAGTTGTGCTTCTAAATGTCATCTCATGTCAATCTTTTCTGGGAATTAGTAATAATGGAGCATCCCTCCCACATGACGAGTGGATCATTCCACTATAAGTAAGGTGACATAGGCCAGTATTGAGAGAGTACGTGGAGTACGAGAGTACGTGGAGTACGAGAGTACGTGTAGACTGTGTTGATAGTCGTGTCTGTGCTGATATAGTAATTATACTGTAATACTGAGTGGACGTAATAACGATCCCACCTTTTGAGGATAATAACGCAGTACAACTGGGGGTCGCACAGCGCCAGACAGTCCTATCGACGACTTCGGAATATAACAATATCTGTCAGTGCGACAACCCGTCGTACAGAGACAGATACAACAGTGGCAAAAGACCGCTTTATAATAGTGGCGACGAAGATAAACCAATTCACGTGGAGTTAATAGAAACTCGAAGAAGTGTTAATAAACTCACAAAGTTGGTGTACGAAGTTTACGAAAAAACGTAAAAGTATGGAACATTTGATGGCAGGTTTGCTTGAGTTTCAAAACAGCAACAACAGTTGAAAGAACAACAACAATAGCGGATACAACTGCAAGAACAACAACAGAAGCAACAACAGCAACAATTAATATTGCAACAACAAATGCTGCAATTACTGAAGTTACCAGGTAACCCAGAAAAAGTGTTCTCGTCAAATTATGTTGCGAATTCAATAACTGAATTCAAATACAAACCTGAGTTACCTTCGAAGCATACTACAGAAGATATGAACGAATCTTCGAAAAAGAATGTAAAGATTAAGACAACGAGATGGAAACTCGCTTGATCTTGAGAAAACTGGCGCCAACAGAATACGAACGATGCAGTAATTATGTATTCCGAAGAAAACCGTCTGAAAGTAAAGTTTAATGACACAATAGATATATTATGCAAGACTCAGTGAAAAAAGCTCCTTGTTCAACACACGGTGGAAGTGTCTAAACATAGAGAAAAACAATTCCGAAGACTTTATCACATATACTGGTAGAGTTAACAGGGAATGCGAGAAGATTAAGCTGGATAAATTAACTCCAGAGATGGATATACAGGGACTAACTGTCAAAAAGGACACCGAAGACAGAATTAGAATTCTTGCAAAGTTGGAGCAAAGCCAGGATGTAACCCTGCAAAAAGTGTCTGGAGAATATGAAAGGATAGTAAATAGACACAACACAGAAGAAATTGAACGTAAAGAGTGGTTCCAAGTAAAACCGGTGCAGAATAGTCTGAATAGAGATAAAAGATTTTCTAAAAAACACGACAAACATCAAGATATAAACCCATGTTTTACATGTGGTAGTATGTACCTGAGGAAAAATTGTCCATTTAAAAAAGCGGAGTATTTTCGTTGTGGAAATGTGGGGCATATAAAGAGGCACAGAAGAACGATGATAAAACGTCAGAAAAATGGTATGCCATCGGAACAAATTGGAATTATAACGATGAGAAAATTCGTGAAGGCGAAAATTAGAAATACAACTGTTAAAATGCATTTGGACACGAGTAGTGACATTACTATTATAAACCAAAAAACGTGGAAATATGTCGGTAAGCCGAATTTAACTAAATCTAAAAATTTAGCACATGGTGTTACAGGGGGAAACAATTTTTTTTCGGTGAATTTGAATGCACTGTAACTTTTCGAGGTCAAACGAAAAAGACAAAGATTTATGTGTTGAAAGATTTACTTAACTTACTCGGCACAGAATGGATGGAACTATTTAAATTGTGGTGTACACCCATAAGGGTTCTGTGGGGAAATATAGTCACCTCTGTCAAAGCTTCAAACTAGGCCGAAGGACTGAAACAAAAAATTGCAGTAAAACATGAAACATTCGTATGTAGGTCAAAAAGAAATGTACCGTTTGCAGTAATAGACCAGGTTAACAAAGAACTGGAAAGACTGGAAAGTCTTGGTGTAATTGAAAAGAATGACCACGCAGACTGGGCAACACAGACAGTTTACGTGAAAAAGAAGAATGACAAACGCAGAGTTTGTACTGGTTCAACAAGGGTGGACGATTTTTTAGTGGCACATGTTCACATTTGTTAAAAAATTAACACAGACGAAAAGTGTAAATTCTTGCTGAAAAAAAAAATTCAAATACTTAGGACAAATATGGGAACGTTTGATGGCAACGGAACGCAATTTGTGTCTAGCGAATTTAAAAAATTTTGTGAAACGTTCGCGGTAGAACTTATAACTTCGGCGCCATACCATCCCAGATCTAATGGACAGGCAGAACGCTTTGTTGATACCTTCGAAAGATTTTTAAGAAAAGCAAATAAGGTAGTCATGGATGAGGTACAGCAGTTTTTAAGAGTGTACTGTGCAACACCAAATCCAAATACACCAGCAGGTAGCTCACCAGCAGAGCTGATGTTTGCAAGTAAAGTAAAGGCAGTGTTTGATAAATTGTTACCCGGCAAGAAAAGAAAAAGTGCCAGATTTAAGGGTGGTAATAGGGTGTACTTGAGGACGTACAAAGATGGAAAGCAGAACTGGGAAGAGGGCGAAATTACCAAATACATAGGTAAAATGATGTATTGGGTAAAAAGTAGAAAAGGCAAACAAAAGAGAGACAGAAAAAAGAGATTCGTGGAAAGCGAACCAAAGAAGTTGGAGGATCCGATGGAATGGTTATACGATGCGTTCCAAGTACCAACACCACTCCAGTGGTTGAGCCAAGCGTACAAGTGAAAGGGAAATAAAACATACGAAGTTCCTGAAAATAGATGCAAAAAAAAAAAATTAATTGGTTCGAAAAGAAAGAGAGGTGGAATGTATAAATAAAATGACACTTCCTAAGAAAAACTTAAAAGGGGAGATATTGTAGGGAATTAGTAACACTGGTACACCCCTCCCATGTGACGAGTGGATCATTCCACTATAGGTAAGGTGACATCGGCCTGTATCGAGAGAGTACGAGAGTAGGTGTAGACTGTGTTGATAGTCGTGTCTGTGCTGATATAGTAATTATACTGTGATATTGAGTGGGCGTTATAACGATCCGACCTTTTGAGGATAATAACACCGTACGACTGGGGGTCGTACAGTACTAGATAGAAACGTCTGATCAACGACTTCGGAATATAATAATATCTGTCAGTGCGAAAACCAGTCGTACAAAGACAGATTACAAAAGCTGCAAAAGACCGCTTTATAACACAATACAAATAAATCAGTTTTGTATATCTTCCTTAACATGAAACTCGTAAACCATTACTGATGTATTGTTCATTGATTACAAATTACAGCTACTACTGCTACTAATGATGCGTGATGTCGTTGATCCTATTGTGTAAAACTTTATACAATAGAGACTGGGATGCAATATTGAGATAGAATAACATCGAGATATAGTATATTGTGTTTTGTGTGTTGTACAGAGTAGGAACTATGGTACAGTGTATAGGGTGCATAATCTGGAAATATTGTAATTGTACATGTAAACTACTTCCACTATCTTTAGTCATCGCTTGAAATATTATTTTTATTATCTTGCAAGCATAAGCGAAAACAGGATATTGTAGTCGCTCGTGTTTGTCTGTGTATTTGCAAAATTACTGATGAACGGCTGAACAGATTTTCACTAAATTTGGCCGAAATACTCATTGGGTGAGTGGCTCGAACTCATTCTTTTGGTTTGATTATCTTCAACACTGGCGGACGGGTGAATCAAATTTTTTTTCTTTGTTTACATATGCATAACCGATCAACAAGAGAAATAACTCTTGACGTCATTTTGAAATATGAATTCGTCTTGAGAATATATTAAATTAAATTAAATTCTATCCTTGTGTGCGCGCAGGGTATGCATCGTGCTTCCGATGCATTTTTTTTTTTTCATTTTCATGCGTTTAGTTAGTTGGAATGAACGTCGGAATTACACATGACCCTTTTTAGGTGAGAATGATGTGATTTATTACTCTCAACCAAATTTTGTTTGAATTTCTCTAAATCAGTATCTGTAAGAATTCTAAGATATTCTAATCTACTCTAAGCACAAGGCCCGAAATTTTGGGGGAGTGGGCCAGTCGATTAAATTGACCCCAGTACGCAACTGGTACTTAGTTTATCGACCCCGAAAGATGAAAAACAAAGTCGACCTCGGCTGAATTTGAACTCAGAACGTAACGGCAGACGAAATACCTATATCTTTACTACCCACAAGGAGCTAAACACAGAGAGGACAAACAAGGACAGACAAACGGATTAAGTAGATTATATCGACACCAGTGCGTAACTGGTACTTATATAATCGACCCCGAATGGATGAAAGGCAAAGTCGACCTCGGCGGAATTTGAACTCAAAACGTAACGGCAGACGAAATACCGCTAAGCATTTCACCCGTCGTGCTAACAATTCTGGCTGCTCGCCACCCTGTAATCGAAGAAGATATTACAGAAGGTTGCAGATTTGGCTTGACGTTATTAGAAAAAGGTGTTTCGTCTTAGATATTAGGAGGGGGAGACAATATAGAAGACGAGAGGAGAAACGGCAACTTTTACAATCAGGTTCAAGGGTGAGGTATGCAGTTTGCTAGTTCAAAGATGTAGCAGTGGAAATAATTGCAGAGAGTCAGCGTCATGAGCCTCTGGTTGTAGTATGTTGAAGTATCTTTACCAACGAGCTGAATGGCCGGATGCTTGGGCACATATTGACAACCCTGCACCGTACGAGTCAACAGCATTCAAATACTTTCCTTACTTGCAATTTATAGAGAGGATCAGCCACTATTCTATGCTACAGCAGCATTGCAACATGTGCTGACGGACTTCTCTTCGATCTACACTCCGCCAATTCTGTATACCAGAAAAAGGTTTAGTCATCCAGATAAAATTTGCCGATGTGTTTTAACAGAGACAGAGTATGTTTCGATGGACCTCACTCTGTAGAACTTGTAGTCACTGAAAAGCGAGAGAAATACAGAAGATGAACGGAGTGGCTCTTGTTGCTTAACCTCAAGCCATTTGAAACTGTGACCTTATGCGCCTTTTTCTACGTGCAGAGAAAACTGGTCATTATCCAGATGATAAGGTTTGATTAAAGGGAAATTTACTATTTCTAGCAGAAGAACAAGGAGGCCTCGGCGCAAAGAAGGAAAAATATTTGGTCGTGCAAACAAATAGTGAAAGAAGTATAACGAACATGATGAAAGATGGACAAGATAGTTTAGAGAGAATTAGTAAATGTTACCCCCCCCCCCACACACACACATACACACTAATGACTGGGCGTGCGTGCTCCACGCGCGACAATTATTTCATACAGGTTTCGGATCTTATTGCTAATCGCGTTAAATTCCACCGCAGCGTGTTCACACGCGGTCATTTGCAGTCTGATGTTTGCTATAACGTTATATAAGAGCACATCAATAATGTGAGAAAAGAGAACAAGGGCTTGAACTCGGTACTCCTTTATTTCATCTGTTACATCTATAGCATGACATCATGTATTACTGGATGCTGAAATAGTGCAACAGATGAAATAAAGGTGTAACAAATTCAAGCTCATGTACTTTTTACTCGATCATGTGTGTGTTTGCGCGCGCGCACTATGTACTTATATAACTATATTGAATTGTTCTGTATGTTATCCAATGGCTGTCATACAAAGCTGTAGCTGACCTCATTAACTGCGCACTTCCTAACACCGCCCAGATCACTCTCAATACCTCTATACTTAATACCAATGAGAGCACTGTCACCACCATTTTACTAATAACGGGACAATATCACTATCCCTTTCAGCAACACCAACAATATCATGAACACCATCATCCATCTCCATTGCGAGAAGCAAGAACAAAAATAAACGCACCACTATCAGCACAACTACCACTACTACCGTCTCAATTAACACTCCTCACGCACTGTCATGACCATTTATTCTGCGAACAGTACCACTAATACCACTAATACCATCATTGTCATTACCATCGCCAGCAATGCTATATTTGCTACCACCATTATTGCTGCCACCAATACCAATACAACCAGATTCACCACCAATACCATCACCAAAAAGAAGCTTGTATTAGAAATGATACAGAGAAAAGAGGAGAATGTATAGGAAACCATTCTCGTGCTGCCTCTGCATCACCTCCGGTGCGCAGGGGACTTGATGGAGGGAGAAAAGTGACGAGAAAAAGAAAGTTGAGGAAATAATACTATGAAGTGGAGAAAAACAGATAAAGCTCACAATGCGACCTCAGGGAATGAAAAGAATAGTTTTGTAGAAGTTGCATTGCATGTTTTATCCTGTATTCTGCACATGTGCACATAATAAACACAGGCATTGATGCTTTTGTGACTTCAATCAGAGATGGATAGTGATGGCAGGAAGTGAGAAAAGAATATCTAAAAAAAAAGTTAGTGTGACTCGAGTATGAGTAACACTAACTTTTTTGTGGGGGGGGGGTATGAGGGGGAGAGGGGAGGAGAGAAGGAGACAGGCAGAGCAAGATGGAGCCTGTGTATTATTGCATGCATGTGTTTGTGAGCGTACGCTTTGCAGTTTTTGTAACAGCTGGTGTTTTAAGTCTTCACTCAAAAGTGGGAAGTGAGTATATAGGAGCAAGAGAAAGGGTGACAGATAAAGACTGCGATAATTAGTAGGGTGGTGTTATGTGCATATCTATGCTTCTCTCTCTCTCTCTCTCTCTCTCTCTCTCTCTTTGAGTATGTACATCAAGACAGTATTTCATTTGTGGAACATATAAATGCAGGGTTAGTCTCAGAGAAAAATGATGTGTCAAAGATAGAGGAGGGGAAAAAGGTGGTTATGATGAGTGTGTGTATATGTGAGTGATTGGAAAAAGTGAGAGCGAAAGACTGTCGGTGTTGGTATATAATATATATATATGTATATATATATATATATATATATATATATATATATATATATAATCACAAATAAATGTTACAAACCTCATTCAGGGATAGCAAAATCCTACACAAAGAATATTGAATATTACAGTTAATACTCAACTGCAAGGTAACTATATAAACCGTGCTTTATATATATTTATTTACATTTGACGGATATTTTTCCTCATTTTGTTTGTTGTTAACACAACGTTTCGGCTGAAATACCCTCCAGCCTTCATCAGGTATCTTGGGGAAATTTCGAACCTGAGTTCTCATTCCTAAGGTATTTTTCGATGTTGTAGTTATTATTATTATTATTATTATTATTATTATTATTATTGTTATTATTATTATTGTTGTTGTTGTTGTTCAGGTCACTGCTTGGAATCAAACTCGGAATCTCGCGGTTAGTAGCCCGCGCTCTTAACCACTACGCCATATGCCCATCAATGTATCTTCTTTGTCCTTGTCACCTTTAAAATTTTGGCCTCGTTCTCGGTTTTGTGCATTATGGCTTCCACCAGACACGCTTCTTTGATTTCCGGTGGTACCCTGCCAATTCTAACTCTGGCGACCATTTTGCCGCAGTAGTGTGACGGGAGTACCCATTCTTTCGTCCTCAGCGTCACAGATTTATTGCCTCCTGTTCATTGGCAAATCTCACCTCCACTGTACCGTATTTTCTACTTCTTGTGTAGAATGTTGTTAGATTCTTTATCTCCTTAAGACATTCTTCTATCGCTTCTTCCGTGGCTCTTTCTATTTTCTTGGTTATTGTAGAACGACATGTAGCCAATCTCCAAGTTTTGCAGTTATCCTAAGATTACGCAGTTTGTGACCTATCATACTATGGTCGACTTTGTCAAAAGCTTTTGCAAAGTCGAGGTATATCACGTCCACATTTAAGGTTTTGAGCAGCTGCTTTAGCTCCCAGTAGTAATGCTGCAAGAGCTGTGTCGAAAACAGCGCTGGGTGTCTGTCAGCAAGTCATTCTTTTCTAGGAATGGAATTAATTTCCTTCGGACTAGTTCTCCCATGACCTTGCTGAGATAGTCCTATAGTTTTAGTATCTGTTCAGCTTCCTCCTTTATGATTAGAGCGTATTATTTCCTTCTCCAGTTTATCCGGGAGTTTACCATTTGCAAGGAAACTCTGAAAAAGAAGCTACAGTAGTTATGCATAAAACCGAGGAGGACGCCAAAATTTTAAAGGTGACAATGACAAAGAAGGTAAATTGATGGGGATATGGCCTAGAAATGGTCATTCAGATTGGACAAAAAGATTTGAACGAAATCGCTGAAGAGGTAATTCTGCCGGAGGACATAAGGTCGAGAGTGGTGGTGGAAGGAAGACCACCAACCTGTTATCAATGCGGAAAGAAGGGACACATGAGAATAAGGTGCCCCCAGAGAGATAGCAAAAATGAGGAAAGCCAAAAGGAGCAGAATGCCGAAGTGGCGGCCCTAGTAAGTGAGAAATGCACAGGGGAGGCGGAGGAAGGACTTACGGATGTGAACAGACGAAAAAGAAAAGAATTTGTGAACTCACCTCCGAAGAGTTCAAACAAGAAAAAGAGTGAAATGGACATTGCAGAGCTTATGCGGTACACATCTCAACCAGCATCACAAACAAAAGGAAACAAGAAGGAAACCTACCCAGACAACCCAAGTTCACCGCAGAAACAAACAATTAAAATAAATGGTATATGGTAGCATATTCAAAAAGTACGGCAATAGAAAGGAAAATTACCAAATTCAAATCGGTAACTAGAGTAAAATTACCAGCGGAGCTTTACACAGAAAATACAAAAGGCATAGTAATAGACTAAGAGGGGTGTAGAAAATTAAAAGAATGGGAGTGGAGGTAGAGTTCGATGACCTACCGCCTGTTGTAGATTATGTAGATTTGAAGTCATACATGAACTTGTAAAGCGTGAGCAAGCTTAAAAAATTTTTTTTAAATAGACTACATATACGATGCTAAAAGGAAAAAAAGGGAGAAAAAATGAGAAAAAATGATATAAAAACTTTTTATTGAAACAGTTAAAAGGTACTTGCTTGAGAGTGGGTTTCAAGCAGCCATTACATCCTCATTAATTATTGTTCCTTTCTCATCCATTCGTTTTATGATTTTTGTCCCCACTGTGGTGTCCTTGTGCCGTCCCCATCTGTATCAGGGCCTATGTGTCAAATATAGAAATACTGTCAGTGAGGTAGGCTGTTCGCGCCAGTCACGTAGACGACGAAATACGTTGTCATAATGCGGGACTTATCAGTTATTTTATAATTTTCACATTACCATTTTGCTGAATCAGTTATAGATTCATATCGTAAATACTGACAGTCGGGATTTAGCCAAACTATTTAGTGGTGGAGTAGTCACTACTAATTAGCTTTAATTTTAGGCGAAACTAGACTAGTATAGTGATCTCGCTCGCTGTGGGGCAATGACCTCCCTTTCAGTGTACAAAAACTGTGCTTCCTTGCAGCTGAAAGTTTTTTTAACTCTTATTTCAATCAATGTAGGTACTACCCTGCATCGTCAGTCACAAATACTGACAAGTGAACATTTCCTTTTTGCTGTTATATTGCGTATAGTCGCCTTCGTTATTTTATATATATTTATATCATTTTTATTGATATTTAGCAGAAGTACAGAGTGGCTCATGCACTGAGAGTTTCGTGCGTTGGTGCTTATCAGACTAGTTGTAGGTCGAAGAGCTGTGAGTTTATATAGCTGGTTAAAATTACATTTTCCTGGATATTTCTCGAACAAATTTTAAAAACAATTAGAATGTGACGTTGATAATTCATATTTTTCAAATAGTCTGCTCGTCCGTTGCGTGTTTCAATAAGCAAATACACTTCAATTTTCCTGTTTGCATCATTATACCTCTCTCTCTCTCTCTCTCTCTCTCTCTCTCTCTCTCTCTCTCTCTCTCCCTCCCGCTCTCTCTCTCCCACCTCTCTCTCTGTATATATGTATATATATATATTCTTTTACTTGTTTTAGTCATTTGAGTGAGACCATCCTGGAGCACCACGTTGAAGGGTTTTAGTCGAATGAATCGACTTCAGGACTTTTTTAAAGCCTAGAACTTATTCTATCGGTCTTTTGCCGAACCGCTAATTTATGAAGACGTAAACACGCCGACATTAGCCCGAGGCTATAATAGAAGACACTTGCCCAAAGCGTCACACAATGAAACTGACCCCGGGACCATGTTGTTGGGAAGCAAGCTTCTTACCACACAGCCACGCATTCACCTATATATATATATATATATATAGAGAGAGAGAGAGATAGATAGATAGATAAAACTTACTTGGAAAAGGATGCGTGGCGTTCGATCATATAACAATATAAATAATACATAAATATAAACATATATTCTCTTTACTCTTTACTCTTTTACTTGTTTCAGTCATTTGACTGCGGCCATGCTGGAGCACCGCCTTTAGTCGAGCAAATCGACCCCAGGACTTATTCTATCGGTCTCTTTTGCCGAACCGCTAAGTGACGGGGACGTAAACACACCAGCATCGGTTATCAAGTAATGCTAGGGGGACAAACACAGACACACAAACACATATACACACATATATATATATATATACATATATACGACAGGCTTCTTTCAGTTTCCGTCTACCAAATCCACTCACAAGGCATTGGTCAGCCCGGGGCTATAGCAGAAGACACTTGCCCAAGGTGCCACGCAGTGGGACTGAACCCGGAACCATGTGGTTGGTTAGCAAGCTACTTACCACACAGCCACTCCTACGCCTATACATACATATATGTACAAACCTACATATATATATGTATATATACATGCATATATGGATACAGGACATCAAAAAAACGTTGAACACAATGAGAAACGAAAACATATATATATATATACTTTTGCAACATGTTAACGCATCGTTCTTGCTTTCTCCCTACCTCTCTCACATTTCTTTGCCTTTCTTACTCACTTTTCACTTCACTATGTCTCTGTCTCTCTTTTTTTTCTCGCCACTCCTTGATTCTTCCGTCTACACACTCTCTCTTTCGCTCTCTCCCTCTCTCTCTCGCTCTCTCTCTCTCTCTTCTCCCCCTCCTTAATTCCTTTGTACCTCTTTTTCTCTCTCTTCTCTTCTCACGTGACCGATTGGCCGACTGCTAGCCCTTTTGCGTCTGACCACGGTCACTGCCACATCGATACACTTCCCTCTGCCGTAAGGCTTGAGCTCCACACACGCCAGCTGAATTCAATTCGTCTCCAATCGAAAGACGCCTGTTGTTATGCCCTGTTATTATTAATATTATTATTGTTATTTATATTCAATTTTTGTATTTATATTCGTGTAACATCGTCTGTTTTTCTGTCCTTCTTTTCGTATACATTCAATGCTTTTTTTCCAAGGAATCTAATGCTCAAGAAGTTAGTTTTTCCTTGGGGCTGGCCAGATTGGAGCAATCTCAAGATTAATCAACCGAAATTGCGAGGATGATCCGGTTCTTGACTGAAGATAAAAGGCTTCGAATGACCCGTCCTTGTTTTTTTTTTTTGTATCGTCTGTCTGGATGTTTTGTTTCCCTTTTTGTATCACCTAGTTGTCCGGATGTTTTGCGTTCTTGTCCCATTTTGTAAGTTATATATATATATATAACAGCTGCTCAACCACTCAAATGTGGCAGTGATATATCTCGACTTTGCAAAGGCCTTTGATAAAGTCGATCATGGAATGATATGTCACAAACTGCGTGATCTTGGCATAGTTGGAAAATTGGGAGAATGGCTTCATGATTTTCTGAAGGATAGAAGTCAGGTGGTAGTAGCCTATGGGGCCACCTCCAATGACATGCAAATAATGAGCGGTGTTCCGCAAGGCACTGTTTTGGGACCACTACTGTTCATAATGGCCCTCTCAGACATGCCCTCAGCCACGCAGAGAGCCACGATCACAAGTTATGCAGATGATACAAAAGTTTCACAGGTAATACAGAATCCTAAAGACACTATGCACCTGCAATGTGAGCTGGGCAAAATATACAAGGGGGCTGAAAAGAATAGCATGCAGTTCAATGCTGAAAAGTTTCAAGCTTTATGCTTTCAGCATGCAAAACTAAATGCAATACCCAATGAATACACTGGACCTGGAGGGATTGCAATCCCAGAGGCACAATCAGTGCGAGACCTGGGTATTTACATGAGTAATGATGCAACCTTTCATGTGCATGTTGCTAAATTGGCAATGAAATGTAGGCGGCTGACCGGATGGATTCTTAGAGCCTTTAGAACAAGAGACCAGGAAACCATGATGGTCCTCTGGAGGACACTTGTCCTAAGCCACTTTGCCTATTACTCTCAGCTATGGTCACCATTCAGTGTCAAATTAATCTCAGAACTTGAGGCAATCCAATGAAGCTACACGAAGAAGATAGCCTCTATGCAGCATATAAGCTATTGGGAAAGACTCAAGAGATTAAGACTCTATTCCTTAGAGCGTAGGCGAGAAATATGCCATAATATACATCTGGAAGATCCTGGAAGGACTTGTCCCAAACTTTAGCATCGAGAGTTACACAAATGCTAGAACTGGGCGCCACTGCATAGTGTCAAGGATTCCAAATTTGCCGTCAAGATGTAGGACAAGATATTGCAATATCCTGGGCTTCAGAGGTCCAAAGCTCTTCAATATCATTCCGAAGGACCTGAGAGACCTGCATGGGGTGGATGTAGGTGTCTTCAAAATAAAGGTGGACTTCTTCCTGTCAGGTGTCCCAGATGAACCAACTTCGCAGCAGGAGGTGCAGGTGAGGGCAGCTGCATCAAACTCTCTCATGCACCAAATGTCAATTGCTAAAAAGCATTCGTGAAGTAAAATCATGCAGCAAAACCAAATGGTGGTGCCCCTGCATGGCCACAGCTCGTGAGCTGAAACTAGATAAAATAAAAATAAAATGAATATCTATGAAATAAAATATATATATATATCAATAATACAGTGATTGTTTCTTGTCAGGAACAAAAAGATTAATAGAAGTGCTCTATTGAAAGAGACAAAAATATTAAACAAAAATTATTGAACAAACAAATGCAAGGTCATCCGCATATCATTTCATAATTCGAACATTTAATCATAGAATATACATATAAACATCCCGCAAGATGGAACATAATTCATCTGTATAAGCAGACAAGCATATAATAATAATAAGGTGCGAGAAAAATTTTTTTTTCATCAAAATTTAGAGTTAATATTTTAGCGATTCAGAAAAAATACATTTTTTAAAAAACGTAGAAAGTAAAAGATATAATATAAGTAATATATAAAAATATATAGGTATATAAAAATATATAAAATGTATATTATTATATACATATAGGAGCATATAAAAATATATATCATGTAAATAAAATGAAAGTTCATCGTTTAGAAATCTTATTAAATAATTATTTAGGTAAAAGAAGCCTTATAGTTTTGGGCAATCCGAGCATGAATGCCTCAATAGGAAAGCAAACAACATTGTGCGGGCTTGGTACGTGATAATGTCTATCTTTATGTTTATATATTTTTTTCCCTGACGAAGGAGGTATTATCTGGATGCACCCTAGTGCTTTAAACATAATACACCCCTGAAATGGCCATAGGGATATGTAACTATGGTTCCCTTCTTAACTATAAGGCTTCTTTTACTTGAATAATTATTTAATAAGATTTCTAAACGATGAACTTTTATTTTATTTACATGATATATATTTTTTATATGCTCCTATATGTATATAATAATATATATTTTATATATTTTTATATACCTATTTATTTTTATATATTACTTATATTATATTTTTACTTTCTACGTTTTTTAAAAAATGTATTTTTTCTGAATCGCTAAAATATTAACTCAAAAATTTTGATGAAGTATATATATGCTTATATGCTTGTACAGATGAATCATGTTCCATCTTGCGGGATGTTTATATGTATATTCTATGATTAAATGTTCGAATTATGAAATGCTATGCGGATGACCTTGCATTTGTTTGTTCAATAATTTTAGTTTAATATATATATATATATATATATTATTTGTTTCAGTCATTTGACCGTGCCATGCTGGAACGCCGTCTTTACTCGAACAAATCGACCCCAGGACTTTTTCTTTGTAAGCCTAGTACTTATTCTATCGGTCTCATTGCCGAATCGCTAAGTTACGGGGACACAAGCACAATAACATCGGTTGTCAAGCGATGGTGGGGAACAAACACACACACACAGACGCATCCCTATATATATATATATATATATATATATATATATATTATATATATATATATATATATATATATATGACGGGCTTCTTTCAGTTTCCATCTACCAAATCCACTCACAAGACTTTGGTCGGTCCGAGGCTATAGTAGAAGACACTTGCCCAAGGTGCCATGTAGTGGGACTGAACCCGGAACCATGTGGTAAGCAAGCTATTTACCACACAGCCACTCTTGTATATGTATATATATATATATATATATATATATATATATATATATTATATATATATATATATATGTGTGTGTGTGTATGTGTGTGTGTGGTGTGTGTGTCTGTGTGTGTGTCTGTGTGTGTGTGAGTGTATGTGGTAAGTAACTTACTTACCAGCCACATGGTTCCGGGTTCAGACCACTGCGTGGAACCTTGCGCAAGTGACTTTTACTATAGCATCGGGCCGACCAAAGCCTTGTGAGTGGATTTCGTAGACGGAAACTGAAAGAAGCCCATCGTATATATATATATGTATATATGTGTGTGTGTGTGGTGTGTGTGTGTGTGTGTGTGTGTGTGTGTGTGTGTGTGTGTGTGTTTGTGTTTGTGTGTCTGTGTTTGTCCCCCCTCAACATCGCTTAACAACAGATGCTGCTGTGTTTACGTCTCCGTAACTTAGCGGTTTGGCAAAAGAAACCGATAGAATAAATACTAGGCTTACAAAGAATAAATTTTGGGGGCGATTTTCTCGACTAAAGGTTGTGCCCTAGTATGGCCTCAGACAAAATGACTGAAGAGAGTAAAAGAGTAAAGAGCAAATGTATACTCTTTATTCTTTACTCTTTTACTTGTTTCAGTCAATTGACTGCAGCCATGCTGGAGCACCGCCTTTAGTCGAGAAAATCGATCCCAGGACTTATTCTTTGTAAGCCTAGTACTTATTCTATCGGTCTCTTTTGCCGAACCGCTAAGTTACGGGGACGTAAACACACCAGCATCGGTTGTCAAGCGATGTTGGGGGGACAAACACAGACACACAAACACACACACATATATACATATATAGGACGGGCTTCTTTCAGTTTCTGTCTACCAAATCCACTCACAAGGCTTTGGTCGGCCCGAGGCTATAGCAGAAGACACTTGCCCAAGGTGCCACGCAGTAGGACTGAACCCGGAACCATGTGGTTGGTAAGCAAGCTACTTACCACACAGCCACTCCTGCGACTATGTTGATAATACTAAAACTTTAGAGATGTTTGTCTGTAACTGAAATATCTCAAATCGTATGTTTTATCTTAATATTTTTACATATTTATTTTCATACTTACCTTCGGCAGTGCTGTACAAATTTTTGCGACATTTGGACTTCTCTTTAAACAATTAAACACAGTTTTTGTTATTTTTTAACAAAAAAATACATGGCTTCCGTGGGGGCAACACACACACACACACACACACACACACATATATATATAATGAATGCCATGGCGTGTCAATCAGCATAAACACACGTCGGCTATCTGTAACACACACACACACATATAGTCATTTCACTCTCTAAAAAAAACGTTGACATTTTGACTTACACAGTATTTTAATCATTTCGAAATATTTTTAACTAAATGTGATTTCAGTTCGTTAATTTCTGTAAATTTTTTATTTATTTACTTTTGTTTTAAAGTGAAAGAGAGGAGAAAGTGTAAGATGTATGTACGTGTATATGAAATGGACGTGTGTGTGTGAAAGAGAGAGAGAGAGAGAGAGAGAGAGAGAGAAAGAAAGAGAGAGAAGCACTGAGAGAGAGGAAGGAAGAGAGAGAAAGAGAGAGAGAATATGAGTGAAGGGGTGTGTTGTCATATATACGTACATACATCAATACATATGCGTACATCTTTTTTGTATGTACGTGTACGTGTGAGACAGAGAGAGAGAAATAGAGTGAGTCAATGTGTATGTTCGTATGTATGTATAAGTAGCACACTCGCTTTCTTTCCATGTCTTTCTCTCTCTCTCTCACACACACACAAACACACACGTCCATTTCATATACACGTTCATACATCTTTTACTTTCTCCCCTCTTTCACTTTACAACAAAAGTATCAGGTGATTTTCAGGATAATTTTTTTTAAAAAATAAGCTTCTATCCATGTAAATTGATTACTATCATTTGGATAGTTCCAATTAGATAAGTCCAGAAGTTAGGTTAAATATATATATATATATATATATATATATATATATATATATATATATATATATATATACTTTATTTAAAGTAGCAGAAAATTCAACAAAACCTGTTACTCTGAGTTTCGCGTTGCCGTTCATCGGACAGTTTTTGCTACAACTGTCCGATGAACGGCAACGCGAAACTCAGAGTAACAGGTTTTGTTGAATTTTCTGCTGCTTAAATAAAGCATATTACTCTACCACTAGTATTTGAGTACTCTTTTTTCCACCTTGTTTTACATTTATGTGTTTACTCCGGTATATATAATATATATATATATATATATATATATATATATATATATATATATATATATATATATATGTATTAGGCGCAGGAGTGGCTGTGTGGTAAGTAGCTTGCTTACCAACCACATGGTTCCGGGTTCGTTCCCACTACGTTGCACCTTGGGCAACTGTCTTCTCCTATAGTCTTGTGAGTGGATTTGGTAGACGGAAACTGAAAGAAGACCGTCGTATATATGTATATTTATATGTATGTGTGTGTATATGTTTATGTATCTGTGTTTGTCCCCCCAACATCGCTTGACAACCGATGCTTGTGTGTTTAAGTCCCCGTAACCTAGCGGTTCGGCAAAGAGAGGACAGACTAGCAAGCTGATTGTTTTGGATCTCCCCTCGAAACGTTGTTACTCTTGCTCACCACCGACTCTCTATAGAAAGCCTTTCGTTTCTGCACCCACAGCACGAAACATTTTCGGTATGTTGTTGTTGCTCCGGGAATTAGGATGTATAAGTCCATTTCTACTCATCCGACCCTTCAGTGACTACTTTTCCACACCGCAATGCAAAGGTTCCAAGCCAAGGATCAATATAGTAACTAATGCCCTTGACTGTTACCTTTGTGAGCTGATAAATACACTGTCTGTATACGATCGGGACAACCTCATGCGATTATTCCACATCCTCAATACTACACTTCCGTTATCCAGTCGGTACCTGTCAGTCAGTTAGAATCGCCTGAGTAGGTTTGTGAGACTCTTATACCAATCTTTCCTGTCAGGTAGCCTAACGCAACCCCATTGTGTGTAATTAGTATAAAAAGTAAGACGTTCCCTACAACTTTCAGATACCGCAAGAAATCCGGCTGCCCTGTCCTTAGCTCTGCGTAGATGGCCACTATGTTTGAAGGCACTGCCACCGCTTTTCTACACGCCCAGGATCATTGACTTGCCATCTAGATCCTCGAAGATCGCCAGTAATGCATTCCTAACTAGAAGTTTCCATCTTCATAATGAAATTTCAGCAAAAGGAACTTTTCGGAAATATTGGAAGTTATGTGGTTATGTTTGACACTTTAAGAGTCACTAGCTGACCGTTTTAGCAGTTCGTGTAACAGCGTAGAAGCTTCCTCGTGAAGGCACAGTCTTTAAAACGGCGTCAGTTAACAGTCTTAACCCTACTATGAGACTTCATACAGATAAA
This sequence comes from Octopus sinensis, assembly GCF_006345805.1. Classification (NCBI taxonomy): domain Eukaryota; kingdom Metazoa; phylum Mollusca; class Cephalopoda; order Octopoda; family Octopodidae; genus Octopus; species Octopus sinensis. Next base: position 18,492,113 of record NC_043009.1, on the reverse strand, counting down.
TGTTGACTAGTAGTAAATGCTGTAGAGCATGAAAGTCCTTTTTTCTTTATTTTAACCAACCAATAACTAAAATCTATGCATCATGTCATAGATAACCTGCATACACCTTTGAAAAGCATGATGTGGTTTTTGACTAAGGAAACATTTCTTGATAGGTATGTTGTGTTATAAACGTAATAAATGTCAGAGCGGGGCGAACATCGTCGCAGCAATGACCCACGAGAACGCGGTTCGGCTTCCTAGAACTTTGTTAATGACATGTACTAGATAGTCCCATGCCTAAACGAAATCTGTCCCCTCCGATATAAAGGAAACAATGACTGATGCATTCACCGATATTTCGGAAAGCTGCCTGGCCGAATCAAAACTAGGTCATCACAATTAGAAAAAGTATCAAATTAAAATAGTTATCTATGTATCATACTGTGATTTCGTCTGAGAGAAAATATTTTCATAGATATGTTATGTTTAAAACAGTATATCAGAGCAACACGAACGTCGTCCCAGCAGATCAACGGGAACACCAGGAGTGTTGCGGCTTCCTTGAACCTTGTCAGTGGCGTTTAAACAATAATTCTAATAACAATAAAACACCTGTTTTCTCTATGAATACTTATTTGTGAGTGTTTTGTTGCTTTTGATTTGCGTTAAATATATTCAACAGTTTCAATTCTGAAACAAACATGTATTTCTTTAGTTGTGCTGAATTCCAACCCGCATAGAGGTCTTGACCTTCACAAACAAGCCAGCCACTCATTGTTTTTCGCTGAGCCCATGTCTTGGTATACTCACCTACTTACTTTCTCGAGAAATATTTCTACAAGAGCTTGCCTGGCGGGAAGTTTATGTCAAACTTTACATAACGTTTTTATGAAACCTTTGTTGATGGATAAAATAAATGTAGCGGGTATGTAATATCAGGAGAATTTGGAACAGGGTCAATTGCTATAGTAGAATATAGTGTACTGAAATACCGATATATTTCCTGTTGATGAATCGAAGAACTCATTTCGCTAAGCATAGAGTAGCATTAGCCGTCTAGCTGAACCGGATGTTTTGATGGTGTCGGTGGTTGTTTCATGGTGGTGGTCAGGATTGTGTGCCTGTGTGTTTGTGTGTATGTATGTGCGCGCGCTCGGTGTAATTTTTTTTAGACTGACTGTTAAAGAACTAAATAAAGCTTCTTTCGCTGCCGGAGACCAGAACACGCTTCGAGATAATTAAATATATTCTATATATTTAATTCTAGAGATGAGAAAAACAATAAGTAAAACAACGAAGGTGAAACAAAAATTATAATACATTTTGTAGGGATGTATATATATTCGTATAAATTCAAAACTAGTTTGTTAAAATCGTTCGTGTTGATATCGCAAACTTTACAGTGCTAGAGGAGATAATACAAGATTATTACTATTCGGATCAAAGTGAATAGTCTGGATGGGAAGGAGGAGGAAGGCAGATAGAAGCCTCAGAACTAAATGTCTGTACAAGTAAAAGTAAAGCTCAAGTAAACTTAGCTTGAATATATTATAGGATAATAAATTATGAAAAAATATATGTAAAAAAAATGGAATATATATATTTCTTAAACCATTGCAAATAAGAAATATTCGCTCGTATTTACGTGTACTAAACAGTTAGCATCAAGTCGTTAGAACATCGGATAGAATGCCTTGTGGTAATTGTTCTGGTTCTCTGAGTTCAAATCCTACCTAGTTCAGGTTTGTCCGTCGATCTTATGGGGTTTGATATATAATATAACAGTTACAGACTGTTATATAATATATATAGTTCAGTAAGAATTTAGATTCAGTTGAATATGGCACTTAAGGTAAAAGCACCAAAATTTGGTATGGTATTATCGATATAAATCAAAATGGGGTGATTTTAATCAAAATAAGCAACAAGGATATCCAAAGGTAGTGCAATACAATCGTTTCATGCGACTTCATTTAATTAAACAATGCAAGTATTACATCAGTTTTAAAATGTAGAGCAATCTTCAGCTGCATATGGAATTTTGGTAGTAAATGATATTTAACCATGGATACATTTATTACATTTCTGTTGATATGTGTGTGTGTGGGGGTGGGGGGGTTTAAGGCTACCATAGATTTCATATTAAGAACAATAGGAAAATATTTTAATATCTTTACAATTTTTGAAGCCATGGAGACGAACACTATTTCTCCATAAGATCGCCTTGAACAATTCTTAAGATATTAAGTTATTTTCCTATTTTTCTTAACATGAAACAAATGGTAGCCTTAATTCACAAATAAAAATATTCTATCCACCAATGCGGTGTTGAGGATTCATTTTCATCGTTTGACATGTACGTGTGTATATACTCTTTTTTTTTACTCTTTTACTTGTTTCAGTCACTTGACTGCCGCCATGCTGGAGCACTGCCTTTAGTCGAGGTAATCGACCACACGACTTATTCTTTGTAAGCCTAGTAGTTATTCTATCGGTCTCTTTTGCCGAACCGCTACGTTACGAGGGCGTAAACACACCAGCATCAGTTGTCAAGTGATGTTGGGGGGACAAACACATACACACACACACACACACACACACACACACATATATATATATATATACAAATACATATATATGACGGGCTTCTTTCAGTTTCCGTCTACCAAATCCACTGACAAGGCTTTGGTCGGCCCGAGGCTATAGTAGAAGACAATTGCCCAAGTCACCACGCAGTAGGAGTGAACCCGGAACCATGTGGCTGGTAAGCAAGCTACGGACCACGCAGCCATATATGTATGTATCTATATATATATATATATATAATATATATATATATATATATAATATATATATATATATATATATCGTCTTTGGATTTGGTTTGCAAGATTCTTTATATGAGTTCGCGTGTTGAAGCATATTCTGTTGTGTCTGGGGAGAGTCATTTTCTTTTTGTGCCTTATAATGTAACACACTCACCGGTAAAATTTCCACTTATTTCTTATTTTAATTTCCCAAAATTTTCGTTGCGTCTTGCAACTCAAGACTATTGAGTCAAAACTATTAAAATTTTACCGGTGAGTGTGTTACATTATAAGGCACAAAAAGAAAATGACTCTCCCCAGACACAACAGTATATATATATATATATATATTATATATATATATATATATATATATATATATACATACATACATACTACATACATACATACATACATACATACATACATACATACATACATACATACATACATACTCGTACAAAGCGGATTTGCACATCTACATACAAATATTTGCACGTATAGATCAAAGATATGTCAGATTTATACTTTTTCACGACAACCAGGTGTATATTATCAAAATCGCTCCGCTGGAAATGCGATTTTGATCAGGAGTAAAAATATATTATATTATTTATTTATTCATAATGGAATAGAAGGATAAAACATTATTTTTATCAGATAGTCAGCATGAAATAAAAATCATTACCGTGTTTACAAGTTCAGGTTTATCTATCCAGACAACTAGTTCAGGTAATTCTTGGGCACTGAAATATGTAACACCGCTTAAATACCAATCTTGAGAAATTAGGCTTCTCAAAAACCATAAAGGAGAAAGCTGATTCGATGACTACAGATCCAAGCCATCACTGGGACTGTAAGTGTCTGTAAAACTTTCCAGAAGTTTATCATTTAAGTATATATGAGCATGTCTAGATATGCAACTCTATGCATGAGAATCCATCCATCCATCCATCCATCCATCCATCCATCCATCCATCCATCCATCCATCCATACATACATACATACATACATACATACATACATACATACATACATGTGCGTATACACTTATCAAAAGATGTCCACATCCTTTAAACAAACGGAAGACTGGATGCCAATATATTAAATGTATTGAATTAGTAAATTTAAAAGAAATTATACCGTTATTGGGGAGAAAAATCATAATCTTAATGGTGAACAAAAAGGCAGAGGAGACAATCCCACAAGGTAAATTCACAAAAGTAAATAAAAATCATGTTTGAGGTGTCTGATCAACAGAGCCTCGTTCAATTGTACAAATCTTAAAACGACTTGACAGAATATGAAACTTTAGTGAATGGGTGGCGTTATGAATGAAACAGAATGGCTAGCAAAGAATACCCGAGGAAGTCTGCTGGAATCAATAGTCAAGTGCTAATTTACTTAACGTAGTAGATCGAAAACCTAAATAGTTCAAAATTACACTCTTAGTGAGGAGAATAATACACCTATACAAATATATGGATAAATAAATGACAATACAATTATGAGGCTGTGTTTGTATTTGCTTATATTTGTATGTGTGTGACAATATTTTCACCCAACCAAATATATCTACCAGCACTATTATTGATTCAGAACGAACCACACCGTATCGCTAGCATTACACAGACCTTTTCCGTTGCTCTTAGCGTATCACTTTATTTGTTCCCATACGTTTCTCAACCCTGTTTCCCTCATTCTTCGTTGAGTTCCACCTACATCAAATTTCTTCTCTTTTTCCTCTCAGTCTATTTGAAGAGGTATAAGTTCTGAAAGACAACAGATACCCTTCGGTGTTTCGTGTCAGTTGTGTTGCGTTTGACCTAGAAAAAGGAGCTGCTCAAATAGGCAGCACATGTGAGAAGGTCGGTCCATCAAAAGTACATACACACAAACATATGTACGGTGTGTCTATGTGTGCGTGCGTGTGTGTGTGTGTGTTTATGTGTGTGTTTGTGTGTGTGTGTAAGTAGGTATGTTTGTCCGTTAAAAAGTTGTTTTATTTTCTGGATGTACTGGATTCACCGAGTCTAAAGATAGCATCCACCGAGTTCCGGCTATACAGGGTCAGAGGAACTGTCTGAACTGAACCGAATCTGATACGGTACAAGAAGGTAGATAGGGATGTAGGCATGCATGTGCGTATGTTTCATGTATGTATATGTATAGACGGACGCACACACATTCACGGCACCGACCCCCGTATACACACACACACACACATATATATATATCCAGAGGAGCGAGAGAGAGAGAGTCAGAGAAAGTGTGCTTTTCCAAACTCGATTCTAGTTAATAGATCTGGCTTGCATACGTTAGAACACCCACTCACTCGCACACTAATTTCAAGTACACCCCTCACATACACAGACACATACACACATTATATATATATATATATAGTGAAAGCCACATATAATCACGGACATTTGTATAACTTATTATTATCAAAATTAGTGTGTACTAAACATGCTTATGATGTTATATATTCTGCTTAATGTTATCAGTGTGTTATATCTAAAGTCTTTGTCCCAGAGCGAGCATAATAAGCGACTCACACTAACGAAACTAAAAACATTACTCCTGGGCGAAAATTTAAATTAGGTCAATTTTTAATCAATTTCTCTAATGACTATTTTATTTTGTGATAAAATCCCTTGACAAATATATGAACATTCTGAGATAGCTCTATAAATTTATATGAAACAGCATATCTTTTCGTTTCTTTTTTCTTTAACTAACCCAATCTTTTGTGCAAACTGTTTCAGTTGTTGCAGGGGAGAGAGAGAGAGAGAGAGAGAGAGAGAGAGAGAGAGAGAGAGAGAGAGAGAGAGAGGCAAGTATACTGTTCCCCTCATGATTGACAAATTTCCAAATATTCTCTGTGGTTAAAGCATAATTTTTGTGTATGAGCAGGAGTATCATCATGTTAAAATATTTTCTTTCCTCTTTCTAACAGTCGAGTTACTCCAAGACAGTAATTGACTCCTTCCCAGCTCACCAACACCCGTCAAAAAATAATCACTTCTTACCATACCATGGTATTATAAAAAGTCACTCCATACCATGGTACCGACTTCACCAAATTTTATAACTATTTATATATGTTCAGAGTGGAAATTTTCACCAGCTTTCGGAAGGTGGGACATTTCTACAAATCTCACATCTTGGTTCATAATGGCTGATGACCTTGTGACTGAGTTGCAATCACCAGACTTTGCCGAAAAGTGCAGTCTGTCCCTGATATTTCTCTTGATCAATAGTGGCTTCTCAGCACTTCTTGTAATCATCTGCCAACCTTCTTGTAATCATCCCTCTGAAAACAGTCTTATTTTCAGTAGTTGTGAACCCTCTAGACAGTTGCAGCAAGTTTTTCTTTGTTTCCAGAAAGACTAAGAATCCTTTGCCTTTGTAGTAGAAAGAGCTTCCTGGAATTGTGCACTTATTATTTTTGTGATAGGTAGAGAAATAGAAATGTTTTTCTCCAGTAACTCGTCGATTTCAGCATACGCTGTACCTGTTTCAGGAAGTATAACAACTTGATTTTTAATGTCTATATTTGTTGAGTTTTTTTTTCTTTAAAAAGCATATCTAACTCAGAGAAAGATTAAGATTGTACTGGCAGCAGAATGGAAGGATTCCCAGCTCTGTGAGTCGGGGAGTGGTGACGCGGATCAGAAAAGATCTGATCAAAGGGGATAATATCAATAATGTTAGGCCCATAACTCTACTTAATGCAGAGTTAAAGATTCTGGCCAAAGTGTTAGCTAAGAGGTTGGCACGTGTCTTGGAGAAACTTGTAGGGAAGGCGCAGACATGCGCCATCCCAGGCAGGTCAATCCAGGACAATCTCCATCTTTTGCGATACACACTAGACAGGGTGGGTAAATTTTCCAGTAAAGGTGGAGCACTAGTCCCTTCAGACCAAAGTAAAGCCTTCGATAGGGTAGACCACCAGTACCTGGCAGCAATCTTGGAGGCGGCTGGGCTGGGCCCAGATTTCCGTGGCTGGATCACTGCCATTTACGGCGGCATTGAATCACCTATCCAGGTAAACAGCTACCTGTCGGTGCCGTTTAAGATCGAGCGCTCGGTTCGTCAGGGGTGTCCCCTGTCTCCGCTCCTGTATGTATTGGCTCTCGAGCCATTGCTGAGGAAGCTGGAGAATTTGGAAGACAGCCCCAATTAACTGGGATGTAATAAATCAGTTTCTGCTTACGCGGATGACGTCACCATCACCGTAACTGATGAAACTCAGCTACCTTGTGTAGAAAAGGCAATCAAAGGTTACGAGGCGGTGACAGGGGCAAAAATTAATAAGGACAAGTCCATCGGTTTGCGACTCGGTACCTGGAGTGGCAAGACGATACCGTCCAAAGCCGTGGGGCATTGGACGGAAGGTCCTGCGAAGTTGCTTGGAATCTGGTTTGGATTGGATTCCCAGACAGAGAATTGCAGTGAGGTGACGTCAGGGTGGCGGTCCTAACCCGGATCTGGTCCGGATGGACGTATTCCCTGAAAGGAAGGACAGAGGTGGTGCAGGTGTTTATTGCATCTGTTATCACCTACTGTCTGACTGTAGTCCCTTGCCCAGATTCGTGGATAAACAAGTTGGAACGCCTTCTCTTTCGCTTTTTGTGGAAGGAAGGAAAACCGCTTGTGGGGCGACATTTCTGCTGTCAAGAACCGCTAAAGGGTGGGCTAGGGATACCGTAGCTGAGGATGCGCAAACATGCGCTAAGGCTGAGGCAACTCTGGCTCTACCTGGAGGGTGACCAGGTATGGAGTTCGCTGGCGGAGAAATTCTTTCCGCGACTAGACTCCTTGGAAAGATTCAAACCCAGGTTCATTAAGAGACGAAACCTTATCTACAGAATCCTCAAGTATACATTATTACTTCTCTAGTCTTCTACTCTTCCACAAAGGATTAAGGTTAGCTTTATCTTTGCTTGATAACAATAGAGAACAACATGAGTGAGGCCGGTTGGGACACGAAGGCATTTCGTGTAGTTATTAATCTTGCGCGCGTGTGTGTATGTGTGTGTGTGTGCACGCGCGTATGTGTGAGTGTGTGTGTGTGTGTTTGAAACCTCTGCACTTTTATCAATAAAATAAAGTGACTCTGTTGATTTGAAACACGGTTGCTTTTGAAGTTATTCCAACAAATTCTCTAGTTGATTTCATACTTTGTTTTTGATTTAAGTCACCACTGTTATTCTCTTGTAGCAGCGTTTTGTATTAGTAACTCGAACCAGAAATTTCAAAGCTTCACCAACCGGCTTTTTCAAAGGCACATTAGTAGCTACAGAAGCATATTTGTCTGGTCTTAACTTGGAAATTATTATTTTCAAAATGATCTCTGAATTTGTTATATAATGTTTAAACAACATAAGTTAAGGCAGCAGAAACAACTAAATAAACGTACATAACATAACATGGTTGGTTATATCTGTGCTTTCGTCTATTTCTAACAGATAGTATAGTGTATTCCGTATGCTGTACAATACCTGTTCTTTTGAATTTTCGCATAAATCACCAACCATCGTTATATAATCGTGACGGATGATAAATGAATTGAAACAATCTGAAAGAGTTTGGTAGGTGTGCCCCAGGTAAAGAGTTAGAGTTACTGAACAGTTATTATCAACATAAGTGGTTCCAAACTCATTAATAAATTTACGATGTTCTTCATACTGAATGATAGATAATTTAAAGAGATTGACTGAAATATACTTCTAGGCAAAATAACTTATCCGTGTAACTGGCCGCGGTTATTTG